>NW_021940460.1:4172942-4195654 GCF_001715985.3 Manacus vitellinus
AGAGCGCAAATAAACAACAACAACGCGAGGGGGTGAAGGAGCTCTCGCCACAGCTCCCTGTGCTGATTAAAGACTTGTTGGGCTCTTCCTGGCACAGAGGAAGGGGTTACTGGGGTTCGGATGTGTTTGATCTTTTTAATTTTATTTTTCTTGTATTGATCCCATCAAAATGTTCTCTTCTTTTTCAGCAATTAGAACTTATCACGCCCTTCCAGCTGTATTTCAACCCCGAGTTAATATTTAAGCACTTTCAAGTAAGTGTTTTCTGAAACGTGGGAGGTTTTAAAGTACACTGTAGAGTTTGGAAGTGCTGATCTTCTCAGAATTGGGTGTTATGGCTTTTCATATCAGAGATAGACTTTTAAAAAAGCTACTGAAAAGCCGCAAATCACTGTAGCTTGACTCAGGTCTTAAATTTGTTGTCTGTAAAGGAGAGTTCAGTTTCATTGTTACTCGCTTATCTATTTAGACAATAAACATAAGCTGTCATGTTTAAAGTCCTTGTATTTGTCTTATTTCCAGATATGGAGGTTAATCACAAACTACTTATTCTTTGGACCAGTTGGCTTTAATTTTTTATTTAACATGATCTTTTTGTATCCTTCATCGAGTTGGTTGGGTTCCCTTGGGCGAGCAGAGCTCCAGAGTGCGGGAATGTTGCTGGACATGCACACAGGCAGAGGTTCAGTTCTGCCTCACCATAAAATTCCTGGGAGTGCAGCAATGTCAGGTCACTGGTGCCGTGATTGGGAATCCACGGGATCTCCTTCCTAAGAATTTTTCCAGTTGCTTTTGTGGCGTTAAGACTTGCACAAACCTGAACCTTCAGGTTGGTGCTGACGTACAGGCGAAAATTGCAGGTAATTTCTTTGTCTCGTGGGTCCCCCTCTCTGCTGAAGTGTCCAGAAAGAGCTGATTGATGCAGTAAGCGAATAAAAAAGTTTTAAGGTGATGCATAATTGATTCCTTTTCCTCTTGGGTCTGTCTTTAAACTGATTTGCCATGAGATTTTCCTGACCTGTGGCCTCAG
The DNA here is from genome assembly GCF_001715985.3 of Manacus vitellinus. Classification (NCBI taxonomy): domain Eukaryota; kingdom Metazoa; phylum Chordata; class Aves; order Passeriformes; family Pipridae; genus Manacus; species Manacus vitellinus. The sequence continues at coordinate 4,173,973 of NW_021940460.1, forward strand.
ATACCGGTACTGCCGCATGCTCGAGGAAGGCTCTTTCCGGGGTCGGACGGCAGATTTTGTATTTATGTTCCTTTTTGGAGGACTTTTAATGACTGTATCCTTTCTGTTTCATTTCCAGACTCCTCTGGTAAAGCAAAAGATATGTGAATGAGAACTGAAACCGTGATTTTTATCTTAATTCTTAGATGAATATATTTTGTTTGGCGTACGTTTGTTAAGGTGGTTTTAATGCTTTGTGGTTGTTGCTGGTTTTCAGCCTTTTTACTGCTTGATCATGGAAGTGAGGTTGTCAGGGGACTGCTCAGGTGTGGAATCATGCTCAGGTTGTCTATGAAAAATTAAATTATACTTTAATGAGATTATTCATGCTGCAGGTACTCCACCTAGCATTTGATTTACATGAACCTGCGAAGATGAAGTTACCAGTTGTGTGGAAAACATGGGATTACAGACTAAGATGTGAAGTTCCTCTCGTGCTTGACCTGATAACTGTTTCCTTAATGATCCATCACAGCTTTTTGGGCTGTTTGTGAACCTGGTTTTCCTGGGCCAGGCTTTCACCATCATGCTGGTGTACGTCTGGAGCCGCCGGAATCCCTACGTCCGCATGAACTTCTTTGGTCTCCTCATCTTTCAAGCCCCTTTTCTACCCTGGGTATTGATGGGCTTTTCACTGCTTTTGGGGAACTCCATCATTGTGGATCTCCTGGGTAAGCAATGGCAAGAAACAAAAGGATCTGCTCCTCCTGGTGTTTTAGATGAAACACCAAATGTGAAAAAATCCAAGGGCTAAATGCCCTAATACTTGGTGTTAGTTCATCTATACCAGGCTTTTCTGGTTTCTAAACATTGTAGCCTATTCTGTGCTGTCACAAGGATGGAAAGAGCTTCTGATGCTTTGGCTTTTTAATGCTTGGAATCAGCCCTGATGCATCATGTGATTGAAACATCAGTCTACTGAAGCAAAATAGTTTATACTACTATTTTATCAACTCTAATAAAGCCAAAACGACAGTATGTTTAGTAATGACAAGCAGTTTTCCTTGTATTAACACTTTATAGTGTAAGTTAAGCTTTTCAGCTGATGTTAGGTTGCTTCCTTGGGTTTTGTATTTCCACACCATAATATTTTCTGGGAAAGAACCAACGTGTGTTTTAATTTCCTGAAAACTCCAGTGAAGCAGTTGAAAGTTGTAAAGGAGAAATACTGAAAAATCACCATTTGACTTTTGTTTTAACACCAGGCATTGCTGTTGGGCACATTTATTTTTTCTTAGAGGATGTCTTTCCCAATCAGCCTGGTGGAGGGAGGCTCCTGAGAACACCGTCTGTCCTGTGAGTATTGGTGTCTGCTTTGGAACAGACATGGAAAAAGTGCTTGTCTAGAAAACTGTGTGTTATCCAGCCACATCAACTTCTGGTCAGTTGGGCAGAGACAGAATTGGGGCTTGTCTGTAGCTGATTTTTTTGTTGAACTTGTGTTACTAAACAAGGGAGGAGGATCTGGCGTTTGTGGAAGTCGGAACTAATTTGGGAGAAGGGCTAAAGGGTTTTCCCTCTGGTTTCTTTAGTAACACTTGTTAGGCTTTGCTGGCTGAGCTTTGCCTGTGGTGGCACCAAAGCTGGTGGGTATGAACAGACTGAGGTATTAACCTAATAGTTTGGGTTTTTTCTGTAAGTCATCCTCACTTCAGAATTATGGAAAACAGCTCTTCGGGGTTTATTGTACTGAGTGGTGCTGCTCCTGCTCAGTTCCCTCTTGTGCAGAGGCTCTCCCAGAACAGCTCTGATGATCATTTTATAGAATCCTAGAATATCCTGGGTCAGAAGCTGAACCTCCTCAGCTTTGGACACACAATCCTAAACCTTCTCCCCAATGAACTGCAGAGCAAGTGTGACTTGGGTGTAAATCCCAGTGCTGTTCCCGAGGGAGGACACACTTCCACGTGCAGAATTCGAGCAGTTTTGGCCTCATTGTGAAACACTTATTTTAAGGGGGAAGACAAAAAAATCTTTCTGTTTTCCAGGAAAGCAATATTTGACACACCAGAAGAGGATCCCAATTACAACCCCTTGCCGGAGGAGCGGCCGGGAGGATTTGCGTGGGGAGAAGGTCAACGGCTCGGAGGGTAAATCGGTGCCTGTGCCAAAACCCCGCCACCCCTGGGACAGACTGGCCTGGAGCAGGGCCCACGGGGGGACTCCCCTTCCCCACCACAGAAAGGACACTTTCTGACAGCTTTATGGTTTTGAAGACAAGCACTTTATGAAATGGCTGTCTAATCCAAGACAATTCCGGCGTCCTTCCCAATCGGAGAATTTACTGTGCTGGACATAATCTAATCCAGTGGAGCCAAAAATTTAAAACTGGAAACCGTTTCCTGTCAGCTTCAGTTAATAAGACCACGAGTACTTGTTCCAAGTGATTTCTAAAGCATTTTTTTTCAAGTTATTTGATACGTGAAACTCTCTGGGAAACTTTACAGGGGACAAACCCAACTTTTTGGGTTTTAACTCGCTTTTTTATTCTTGGATAAAACAACTACAAGATGGTTGAAAGCCTAAGTCACTATTTCAATGGCAAAAGGTTTTTTTAATCTGAGGTGCTGTTGTCTCCAGTCGTCTTTGAATCATAAGGAATACAACATGCAGGTTTTCCCCTCTGCCACTTGGGTTTCTGGGATGTTCTGCAGGCCAAGATGGCATTTTGGTGGCTTTTCAGGTGCCCAGGTTTGAGTCTGACTGGTGGGTCTCCAAAATCCACCCCCACTGGTGCCCACTGCTCACAGGTATTAAATGACCTGCAGCACTGGGGAAGCACAACTTGTCTGGAGCCAGAACTGCTCGAATATCTCAGATGATGAGTTGAATAAAATGTCTTGTGGATAATTTTTGGTTAATCCTTTGTATGATCCCGTGGCCTTGAGGCAGCAGGTGAAAAAACAGAGGCTGGGAAAAGCAAGTCTTTGAAGGGGCAGGGTTAGTGGAAGGCTTTTCCAGGAAACAGGATTGTCTGCTCAGGATGTGAAATCCATGGTCTGTATACAAAGTTTGGTGTGGGACACTTGTCCAGTGCAGGCCAGTGACACTGAGTGGGATTTAGCTTAAAGTTATCTTGATTATAAATATCTCTGAGGAGCCACATAAGGAATTTGGAGTCCAACTGTTCCTAAATTGTGTGCACTGTACTGGGTGGGCTTTTATTGATGATAGCATAATAGATAAAAAAGAGATTGAAGCTGCATCTTCCTCCTAAACTTTGGAGAATGGGCTCGCCCCTGACACGTGTGATTATCTCATTTATTCTTAGATTTTGTAGTTTTTAAAAACTGGCTACAGGTTTTAACTTGTTCACAGCCCAGGGCATGAACGTGTGGGAACCGCAGGGGAAATGCTTTGTCCACAAGCAGCATGTTAGAGTCTGATAAACAAAATGGGTGAGACCATTTGCATTTTTATCTGTTAAAGTTTATAAGAACCTAAGGGGGGGTTTTCTTATGGATGGGGTTTTTTGGTCTGTTTTTTTTGAGGAGGGGATTTGATTGTTTACAGAACTTTTAGTACTTGTAGACAGCAAGAGTTAAAGCGTTTTGGCCAGTGTTGCTTTGGCATAGCTTATGAGATAGGGATTAGATGAAAACCTTATTATTTCTATTTTTTCTTTTAACTCAGTGCTTAGGAAGCCCTTCGCAGGGGTATTACTGGGACAGGTAGCTTATTGCTGGGACAAGTCAGGAATTGGTGGATTGTCTCGACCTTGCCTCTGCAAGGCACTGCCTGCAGGCGGCTCTTTGCCTGTTTTGGCTGGATTTGGCAGCCGTTTGGGGTCGGAGGCTTTGCCGAGGTTTTGTTCCCAAGATGTTTTTCCGAGGGTCCCGAGGGTTTTTTTCCGTGGGTCCCGAGGGGCGCCGGGACCCCTGAGCGCTGCAAATGGCGGCGGCACCGTGGCTACCGGGACTACAACTCCCGTGATGCCCCGCGGCCGGCCCGGTGACGTCAGGAGGCGCCGTGGAGGTGGCCCCGAGGGACGGGCCCGGCAGGGAACCCCGGGAGAGCCGCGGACAGAGCGGGGCGATGGCTCAGGGACCGTGAGGGGCCGCCGGCCAAGCGCTTCAAGGCGGCGCAGCTCCAGGCCACACACCGCCCGCCCACGTGCAGCGCCGCTCGCTGCCCATCGCCGCCGCCCGGGGCCCGCTGCTGGCCCGGCTCCGCCGCCTCGACAGCGCCGTCCTCATCGGTGAGTGCCGGGGGTAATTCCGGGGTGTGGTGAACGAGTAATATTGTTATTCTTGAGCCTTGGCTGGTTGAGGTAGCCGGGGACTTCAGTTTTACGGAGTTTGGTCAAAACCTGATGGCAATACTCTCCTCTTCAGAAGTGTCTCCTCAACTGCGTTTTCAGGGTTTTTCACTGATTTTATTATGCTTTCTCTGTGCCCAGAACTAGTAAGCCTCTCGTCAGACTTTCAGGAGCTGACGACATACAGCTTCCCATCTGGAAGTCTAAAGACCCAGCATTTATTGGAATTAAATGAAAAATATTTTGTACTTCAGTTCAGTTAGTGAACCCTTAAAAAAATAACCCATCAGCCATGGTAACTGATAGATGTGACTGTGTTTATTTCCTTTCCTCCCTCCAATCCTGATATTGCCATTCTTGCTGGCTAAATACACACTGTAATATGCCACTTAATGTTTTGCAGCTGTAGAGTGAGATAAAAGCCCACTTGTGCTTTTCCCAACCTGCAGCTGCAGTGCCCACAGTTTGGCTGTGGATTCTCCTCTGCTGGTGCCACTCTTCTGAACTTCTCATGCTGGTGTTGGAAGTACCCCTGTGGGGAATGGGGTGGTGTTTGTGTTGTTTACTGGTGCTGTGTGGGTGGAGAAGACATTCCCCTGGGCTTGAGGGACCATCTCTGATTTCAGGGAGGTGCAGGGAAACACTTGGTGGCTGTTGATGCTCTGAGAGCCCCTTTAAGAGCCTCAAACCTGCACTCACTTCTTGCTGTTGTGACCAAAGCTTGGGTTTAATTTGCTGTCAGCTTTACTGAGGAACTTCACAGTGTGTGTAGATTTGTGTATAACCCAAATCAGTGTCTGTCCTTGCTCTGCATGTTTTTCACTTGTGTTGGCTGTGTCACAGACACTTCATCTCCAGACAGGCTGGAATATGTTTCTAAACCAGAATGTGGCTGGAGAGCACTGGGGTGGAAGGAGCTTTGCAGGAGCAGCAAGAGGAGGGCACTGGGTTCTGTCTCTGACCTGCCACTGCTCTGTGGTGTGACTTTCTCTTCCTGCCTTCAGCCTCCTCATCCTGAAATAGAGTTAAAAGTAAACATGAAAACATGAGTCAGGACCTTCCATTTGATGATGCTGTAAAAGGTAAAAGGGGAAAAAAAACCCCCCAACATATTCCCTTGTTGTTCCTTAGGAGAAACGGGCTCAGGGAAGACCACTCAGCTCCCTCAGTACCTGTACGAAGTGGGGATTGGCCATCCTGGGCTCATTGCTGTGACCCAGCCCCGCAGAGTGGCAGCTGTCACCCTGGCTGCCAGAGTGGCAGAGGAGAAGAGGACAGAGCTGGGGAAGCTGGTAAGTTGGTTTCCAGATTAGCTTCAGAGAGTTGGTTTAGTGCTGCAGCGTGGATGGGGACAAATCAGGGCTTAATGGGCAAGATACAGAACAGCCACAGGGGTAATAGAGTTTTAATGTCACGATTGGTTTTGGGTGCCACAATATAAGAAAGATGTAAAGCTGTTGGAGTCTAAAGGAGGGTATGAAGATGGTGAAGGATCAGGAGGGGCTGTACAAGGAGCAGCTGAGGGCACTTGGTTTGTCCAGCTGAAGAAGAGGAGGCTGAGTGGAGACTCATCAGGGTCTGCAGCTCCGATCTCTGCTCTCTGTGACCAGTGACAGGACCCAGGGAACGGCTGGAGCTGTGTCAGGGGAGGTTCAGGTTGGATCTCAGGAAAAGGTTCTTCCCCCAGAGGGTGGTTGGCACTGACCAGGCTCCCCAGGGTAGTGGTCACGGCCCCAAGGCTGCCAGAGCTCCAGGAGGGTTTGGACAACGCTCTCAGGGACAGGGTGGGATTGTTGGGGTGTCTGTGCAGGGCCAGGAGTTGGACTGGATGATCCTTGTGGGTCCTTTCCAACTCAGGACATTCTGTGATTCTGTAAGTAAATTAATGGAGAAAAGTGGCTCTACCTGCTTGAAGGGAGGCATGGTCTGTCTCTGTGATATTTTATTCTTGGTTATTATCTGTGTTCTTCCAGTTGAAAAAATACTGCTTAATGAATAAAACAAAACCCATTGTGCTCTCTTCCATTGCTCCCTGTATCAAAAGTCACTGTCAAGGAGAGCAGATTGATGAATCTGTACAGGTCTGAGAATCTGAGAGAAAAGTGGAGTGGAAAGACTTCCCCTTCATAAAACCTTCAGAGAACACAGAGTCTCTTCTAGCAAGGGAGGAAGGAAAGCAAACAGTTACTTTATCTAGAGATGAATAAATTAATAAAGTGACCATTCAGTAGGTTATTTTAGCATATTCTATGATTTGCTGAAACTTGGAGCATTTGTGATGAACTTCTAGTTGGGAAGAAGCCAGTTGGGAGCATCCTTTGGGCAGGTTATTGTATTGGCAAGATTAAGTGCTCACAGACAGCAAATACATTGCTCTGCTTCCCAGAGCTCCCAGGAAGTGACCAGGGGGCTTTGCAGTCCTTCCTGGTGGCACAGTGGCAGTGAGAAGGGCAAATCTTTGTGCTGGTGCTTCCTTGTAGCCCCTGTGTGATCTCTCCCACAGGTTGGCTACACCGTGCGCTTCGACGACTGCACTTCTGCCGAGACCAGGATCCGGTTCCTGACGGATGGGATGCTGCTCCGGGAGGCCATCGGGGACCCTCTGCTGCAGAAGTACAGCGTGGTCATCCTGGATGAGGCCCATGAAAGGACAATCCACACGGATGTGCTCTTTGGAGTGGTGAAAGCTGCCCAAAGGAAACGGAAGGAACGGGGCCTGAAGCCGCTCAAAGTGTGTACAGCAGGGGTGGCAGCGAGGGGCAGGGTGGGGCTTGGGCTCTGAGTGCCATGAGCATCTTCCAGAGTGTTTGAAACTTCAGCCTTGACCATTTCTCTGTTCCTAAAAAGTCCTTTTAAACCTGAATAGTTAAGGATGTCCGACTTATGATGTGTGGGCCTGATAGGGCACCTGAACAAGGTCCCTGGTCACCTCCATGTCGCCTTTTTTTGGTCAAAGCCCCTTGGGTGTGAGCTCTAGACTAGATGTGGTGTTGGAGAGGTTTTGGTGCTGCTGCTGAGAGCACTCCAGGAGCTTTGGTTGATGGGGCAGCTGTGGGATCTGGTCACTCCTGGGAAGGACATTGCACGTTTGTTTGGGCATGCCATGGATTTGTGTGAGAGTGTGTTGGGTTTGCTGTAGGGCCTGGCAGGGCTCTCACACAGTCTCATTCCACACACCATTGTACAGCCCAGCTCTGTGGCTCGTGGCAGACCTGTATGGGCCCCTCTCCCGATCCTCTTCATTGATGAGCACAGATGCAGACTGGGGCCCTTGGGTAATGCTGGAGTGTGGGATTTGAGTGGATTTGTCTGCTGGGCTCTTACAACCTTGGAAAACATTCCTGCTTCCCTCCCCCATGCACAGGATGGAAGATGTGTTGTGTTTTGGGTGCTCAGCTCTCTTTTAAATGTCAGAAAATAATTTTCACACATCTTCACTCATATCACACCAACATGTTACACTTGTGTTAAAGAGCTGATGGCTTTAGCAAGGGGAGATCACTCTTCTGTCCCAAACTCTGTGAGCTTTTAGCTGTTCTGAGCGTGGCTCTCAGGATCCAGAAGGTGACTTTTGACTAGTCCCAACTTAGCAGTGTCCTGCTGGATGGAGACTGCAGTGCTAACCCACCCTGTGCTCACACTGCAGGTGATCATCATGTCAGCTACGATGGACGTTGACCTGTTCTCCCAGTACTTCAATGGAGCTCCTGTCATTTATTTGGAAGGCAGACAGCATCCCATTGAGATCTTTTACACCAAGGAGCGTCAGAGTGACTACATCCAGGCAGCACTGGTGTCCATCTTCCAGATCCACCAGGTATGGTGATCTCACCAGGTTTGTGCTTCTCTGGGACCAGGGATTGGCATTTTGTGCCAGGATGTTTGACTGCCAAACTGCCAGATGGTTTGTCATTTAATTAAATTGCATTTAAGGCTTTGAAGATGCTCCTACTGTTGGGATTTTGAGACCTGTACATCAAAGCTGGAGCTGAAAGGAGACTGCTAAGCAAAGCTCTCTGATGTTGTTTCATACCTAATACCTGAACATTGTTCTCACCTGAGTGCTCTGTACCTAGGTGCTTGCTGGCTTTCCCTGCCTGTCCTGGACAGTTATTTAATGACACAGCAGTTCCTCCATACTTTTAAGACTTCACTCCCACAAAATGTGATTTACTCTTCACCTCTGGTGAATCCACTGGGAATTCAGGCTGTTTAGACAAAGCTGTCAGGCACATGGTAGGATTCTTGGGGTGTCCTGCACAGAGCCAGGAGCTGGATTGGATGATCCTGATGTGTCCCTTCCAGCTCATGACTCTGTGTTGCATACCTGGCCCCACATGTGTCTTTCCTTTCTTCCTCACCTGCTTTACTGCCTTGCTGCCAGGACCACATCTCATTATCATTTCAGTTCTCCTTCCCTACCCAAACCCTCCTAACTTGCTTTTTCCTCTGGCTCCAGGAAGCACCTGCATGTCAGGACATCCTGGTTTTCCTGACTGGTCAGGAAGAAATCGAAGCAATGACCAAAACCTGCCGAGACATCTCCAAGCATCTCCCCGAGGGCTGCCCACGGATGACAGTGTTGCCTCTTTATGCTTCTCTGCCCCACCCTCAACAACTCCGTGCCTTTAAACCCACCCCTGAGGTGAGGGAATGTGCTGGGTGAACAGGAGAAGTTTGTTTGTTTGCTTGCCTGACTGGAAGAAACATGTGGAATTTAAGGGGTTAGAGCAATCTGTACTGACAGTAATAGTCCTAGCTGTCCACTGACTTTAGGCTGAATGGGTCCAGTGTGATGTAAGACAACACAACTGTGATGGTATTAACAGATGCATCTGATCATGAAAAGAAGGAAAGATTAGAGGCAGTCAAAAGGGCAGAGGAATCGAAATTTGCCCCATTTCATAGGAATTTTATGTCCATATCACAAAAAGCTACAGCAGTTAATGGGGGAAATACTAAGACAGCTGAAAACCTGGACATGTTTGTCAGGGCTGTAAGAAAAGGAAATTGGGCTGCCTCAAGCTCTTGTGCCTCTTCAGCAGATAAATAAGAATACAGATGTTGTGCCAGAAATGAAACCAAAATCGTTGAAAGATATATTGATAACAGCTGTTCTGGTGGTGGGTTTTGTTGCAAGTGTAAACACATGTTTTAGAAACCTATTTGAAAATTGAGATTATTTTAATTTATGAGAGCTGGCAGAGCAAGAACAGTGTGTGGTCACAGTGTGCTGCAGGGATAGGTAGGCTTGGCCTACGCTGGCCAAAAGCAGCAGCATTTCTTTGTTGCAGCTACTCTGAGGTGGGTTTAACTTGTCCTTCCTTGCAGGGCTGTCGCAAAGTGATCCTCTCCACCAACATTGCAGAAACCTCCATCACCATTCCGGGGATAAAATACGTGGTGGACACAGGAATGGTCAAAGCCAAGAAGTACAGCCCTGGTGAGGAATTCTGAGGAACAGCACAGAGATTGGGTTTGGGTTTGGACAAGTTCCTGGAGGCCATGAGCTCTCCTCAGAGTTGATTTCAAACGCTCTCTGCGCTGTCTGAATTAATATTCAGCCAGCTTTAGGTGTGTGGTTTGATGGTGGGTTTGTGTTTTTTTTGTTTTGTTTTGTTTTGGGTTTTTTGGTTTGTTTTTTTGGGGTTGTTTGTTTGGTGGTTGGGGTTTTTTATTACTATCAGCCATGTGGGGGTAAAAATCTGTCAAATATGAATCTTCTCTTTGCGGACGCAGCGCGGGATAATCTGCTCTGCTTCAGGAGCTCAACCCAGTGAACTCTGAGCAGTATTTGGATGGCAAAAGTTTTATTGTTAATCCTCCATGTTTTTCCAAGCTGTGCATTGACTGAAGTGATGCTTTTCCATGCACAGACACTGGTCTGGAGGTGCTGGCAGTGCAGCAGGTGTCCAAGGCCCAGGCCTGGCAGCGCACGGGCAGAGCAGGGCGGCAGCAAAGCGGGATCTGCTACAGGCTCTACACAGAGGAGGACTTTGAGAAGTTTGATGAAATGACAACACCTGAGATACAGAGGTGAGGACAGAACTCGCCACATCTCTTTGCTGTACTTTCACAGCTGGAGCTGTGTGCAGAACTGAGCAGCAAAACTGGATCTAGGGGCTGTCTGGGTGACTTTTAAGAAAAATGAAGTGTGGAGACTCAACAGAAAATCTAGGAATTGTTTGCTCAGGGTGGACAGATGGGCACTGAGTCTCCAAACACACAGGGCAATAGTTCTCTTGACTGTCCTCCAAATCTTGGACTCACCTCTTCCTGGTTTAGGAAGTAAGGCTTCACCAGCAGCATAAGACTAGTCTCTTTGTCAAGTTGCAGCATGCACCTGAGGACTCTTCCTCAGCTAATAGGCAGATAAAATTTAAAAATAAAAAAAAACTGAGAAGAAGAGAACCATCCCAGTTGTTTTTTCTGCCTCTGCAGGTGTAACTTGGCCAGTGTGGTGCTTCATCTCCTGGCCCTGAAAATTCCCAACGTTCTCACCTTTGATTTCATGTCCAAACCATCCCCTGGTAAGTGGTTACAAAGGCAGCCTTGGGGGTAAAAAGAGCAGGGAGCAGTCTTGAGTCATAAAGAACAAGAAGATGTGTCTTCACTGCCAAGGGAAACCAGGGTATATTGGAAACAGTGATTGTTCTCCTGATAGAGGAGGATAAACCACATTTTTTTGACTCTTAATTTTTCTAAATGGAAAGTGCTTATCCCTCTGGCCAGGGGAAGAGGTAGTGGTGGCACCAGGTGATCCCTCCCATCCACCAGTGAGAGGCAGGAGACACAGCCCCAGTGTCCTTGTTTTGGCAGATGCCATTCAAGCAGCGATTGATCAGCTGGACCTGCTGGGAGCTGTGACACAAAAGGAAGGGCAGCTTGTCCTGACCCCCCTGGGAAAGAAAATGGCAGCCTTTCCTCTGGATCCAAAGTTCTCTAAGGTAAAAACTGCAGACAGATTAACTGATGTTTGTCTCACGTACTCATCTCAGTACTGTTGGCATTTCTCTTTCAAACTCCTTAAACAGGGTGTGGAATTTGGGGTGTCTGGAGCTGTCATGGTGTATTTGCTGTACATTAGTGCACGTTATTTACAGCCCTCGTGTTGGTTTGCTTGTCATTTGTTGTTTAATTCAGGGAGGTTTCTTGAAAGAGAATTGTTTTTCTCTGGCACCTCTGAAGCTGAGACAAATTTCCTTGCAATTTCCAGGATTGTTTAGCAGGTCCATGCAGTGTCTGCTGCTGTAGCTGATTTCAGTCACCACATTTGCACTGAATATGCACTGGCCAGTCTCAGGAAGGAGCATGGCAGTTGCTATTAAAGATTCTTGGTGGGCCTATAGAAGGATTTACAGTTGTCCCTGGGCCCAGATGTTTATGGAATTGTCCTGAGCAATGTTTGGTAAAGTTCCTGGCTTGCCAGGGAGTAGAAAAGTCTGCCCATCTGAAGTGAATTTGGTTGACTCAAAGTGAGTTTTGTGGTGTGATTTGCAGGCCATCCTCCTGTCCCCCAAGTTCCACTGTGCCGAGGAGATCCTGACCATCGTGTCGCTGCTCTCGGTGGACAGTGTCCTCCACAACCCCCCTGCCCAGAGGGATGAGGTGCAAGCTGTCAGGAAGAAATTCATCTCCAGTGAGGGGGATCATCTCACCCTGCTCAACATGTACAGGGCCTTCAAGAATGTCAATGGACACAAGGTGGGATGTTCTGAGGGTGCTGGTGCTGTCTGGGCTCGTGGGGGTGAGGAGCTTTGGGCACAGAACAGAGGGACACCTGCATCCTCCCTGGCTGGTGCAACAGGCATCCCCCAAAGCTGTGAGAAAAGAGGACTCATCCTTTACAAGTGGGGAATTGGAGGAAGCTGTTCAAGTGCCAGAGGTTCCTACAGAAAGCTGTAGTTGGTTATCAGAGCTTTTTGAGGCCCATTCTGTAATCAGAGACAGGTTCCTTCCCTCTTCCTTCCCTGGTTCCAGCTGGAAACAGGAGGAAGAGTGTTGAGACTTGATAAATACCTAGACATGCTCTGTGACAGAATTAACTGCAAAATACTGAGCATATCTACCAGCAAATTGGGATTTATCCTGCCCTATCAACTCCTCAGTTTGATTTGTGGATCTGTGGACTCATGTACCCCATTCCTTGCAGCACTGTGACCTGACTAGCACTGTGGGAGGGAATCTAAACAGAGGGGAGTAATCAGGGGTAGAAATATGACAAATTGTATGGGGAATCCTGCTTTTGCTGGTATCCAAAGGCTGTCATGCTGCTGGGGTGAAGAAATGTCCCCTTCTAACTCCTGGTGTCTCCACTGCAGGGATGGTGCAAAGAGAACTTCATCAACGGCAGGAACATGAGGCTGATGGCAGAAGTCAGAGCTCAGCTCAGGGACATTTGTGTAAAGGTAACTTGCTGCCATGCTGTGTTTCTGTTTCACCTGTTTGTATTTTCCTGTTTGTCCCCAAACTGATGTCCCTGTGCACCAAGTCCTGGGAGTAAGAAAATATGGGTTTGTTTTCAGTCTTCCAGGAAGAGTCAGGTAAAACTTCTGACTGCGGAGTTGCATCCCAAAATCTGAAAGCTGCAGGGCTTAACGGGTCAAGGAGAGGTGAAGAAAGAGGGGGAGCTCTGGGAAGGCTTCTTAGGGAAAATGCAGGGTTGATCCTTGTGGGTCCCTTCCAGCTTGGCATATTCTGTAGTTCTGTATATCTTGGCCAGACCACAGAGCTGGGATGCATTCAAGGGGAAGAAACTGGATTTTTTTTGAGGCCTGTGACCAGAAAAGGATAATTTGAGGAAGGAATGTGCCCCAGAGACCCTCAAGAGACCCCTACTCTTAACGCAAACGAATAAATAAGAACTCATGTTTTTGGTGGCGCTGTCTCTCCGAGCAGCTGTCGGTTCCTCTGGAGTCGTCCCGCTCGGACACGGGGAGCATCCGGCGCTGCCTGGCCCACAGCCTGTTCATGAACGCGGCGGAGCTGCAGCCGGACGGCACCTACCGCACGGTGGACTCGCACCAGGCCGTGGCCATCCACCCCTCCTCGGTGCTGTTCCAGAGCCGGCCCTCCTGCGTGGTGTTCAACGGGCTGCTCCGCACCAACCGCTGCTACATGCGGGACCTGTGCCTGGTGGATGCCGACTGGCTCTACGAGGCTGCTCCCGACTACTTCCGCAGGAAACTCCGGGCAGCCAAGGACTGACCCCTGGCTCTGCAACCAGCAGGCCCAGGGCTTCTAGTTTTGCCTTAAAAGACTGATTTTTTTTATTTATTTTTTTTTACTTTTTAACGAACGCGCGCGTTTTATTTAGGCAGGGTAATTTAAGTGTATTTATTTCGGACGGATTTCTATATTTTTTTCCTGCAGGGTAAAGAAGTTGCTGCAAGGATCCGAATCCTGCGTGTTGTTTTTTGTGAGATGCAAAAGGGTGTGTGCATGAACAAACGATGGTGGGGCAGTCAGAGAGACCAGCCCTGGTGGTTTCAGTTCTGAGGGAGCGTGTTCATCATCAGCAGTGTGGGGTTAAAGAGGTGTGGACGTGGGTCAGTGAGAATCTGTGCTCTGAGTGCAGGATGGACTCTACCATTACATGTGCAGTGTTCAAACACCTGGGTGCAGCTGGAAGTTTAACATTCCAGTCCTTTGCTGTGGTGGGACAATCCTGATGGGGTGTGGTGGTGTCACACATATACATATATATAAATATACATACACACATATATGTACATAAATATAAAAAACAGAGAGTAGGATCGTGTCTAGGATGAAGCCTATGCATGTTTCCTACATCCCTGAAGCTCCCTCTGCGTTCTCTCCGTGCTGTCCCAGCCCCTTCCATTGGAAAGCTATCCCGGGAACGCCCTGCCCTGGTGACGCTCTCCTTCCTGCCGGGGCCGGGACTCGAACCCGCGCGCGGGGCCGGCGCGGGCCCGCCGGGGCCGGTAAGGCCGGGGCGGTTCCGGGCGGGGCGTCCTCTCAGGTGCCGAGTCCCGCACGATGCTCCTTCGCCCGCTCCCTTGCGCGCCGTCGTCCCGCGTGCTGCGCCCGCCGCTGCCCGCGCCCCTCCGGCCGAGCTCTGGGCCGCTCCTCCCCGCGCCCTCCCGGCCCGCGCCCTCGGGCGCGCCCGGCCCGGCGCGCTCGCTGTTGGCAGCTGGGCGCGGCGCGGGCGCACGGCGCCTGCTGCGCCCGCGGCGGGCTCCGGCCGGCCGCGTGTCCTGCGGACTGCGGGGGCTGCACACCGAGGCGTGAGCGGGAGGGAGGACGAGCGTGCTGCCCTTGGGAGGGCGCGGGCGGACCACGTGCGCGCCCCTCCCCCCCCCCCGCAACATCCCGGCAGCACGGTGGGGGGTCAGGGGGCGGCTTTCGCCCACCCCTTCCTCTCTTCCCTGCCGCCCCTTCCCCTAACCCCATTCCCTCTTTCCCTAACTCTCGTTTTCCCTAACCCCCCCCCTTTCCCCTGACCCCTCTTTACCCTGACCCCTTCTTTCCTTACTCCCACCTTTGCCTTCCCCCCATTCTCTACCCTCTCCTTCCCTAGCCTCCCCTTTCTCTAACCACACCCCTTTTCCCTAAGTTTCTTTTTCCCAACCCCCCCTTTCGCTAAGCCCCTCTTTTCCCTAACCTCCCCCTTTCCCTAACTCCCCTCTTTCCTTAACCCACACCTTTTCCTCAACCCCCTTTCCTTAACCCCAGCCTTTTATTAATCTCCCCTTTCCCTAGCTCCCCTTTTTCCCTTAACCCCCCCTCCCCTTTTTAACCCCCCTTGCCCTAACCCCTCTTACCCTCCCTTTCCCTAACCCTCCTTTCCCAACTCCTCCTTTCCCAAATCCCCCCCTTTCCCTAACGCCCTTTTCTTTCCCCGCCAGGAGACAAAGCCTTCGCCCAGTTCCTGACGGATGAGATCAAGGAGGAGAAGAAGATCCAGAAGCACAAGTCCCTGCCCAAGGTCTCTGGGGGCTGGGAGCTGGAGGTCCATGGCACGGAGGCCAGGCTGGTGCGGAAGATCGCCGGGGAAAAGTGAGTGGGATTTGGGAATGGCCCATTCCCTGTGCCTGGGGGCAGGTGGATCACAGTGACCAGGGTTCTCCATGGGCTCCTGCCCCGCAGTGGATGGTGCAGAGGCCCTTCGTTTTACAGCTTTGGGCCAAAGGCACTTCTTTTCCCCACCAGTTTGTTACTGTATTTTGTGTTACAACGTTTCAACAGGGTCTTCCCTGTGAAATAACAGAAATATTCCCTGTGAAATAACAGAAATAACAGAAAAATAACAGTTCAGTGAAACTTGGAAAAGGTTTTTGAGAGCACTTGGTGGGGGCAGCTTCTCTCCCAGGTGTGTCCTTACCTGCGTTTGTTCACGCTGTGTGAATTCTGAGCAAAAGCTTCAAAGTGCCCACTCTGATGGGTGGGGTTTTTTGTTCAAACGAGGTGTTTCTGTTTCTTTCTGAAGGATAACGGTTACATTCAACATCAATAACAGCATTCCACCCTCGGCTGAAGACGACACACAAGAAGGGCAGAAACCTGATGAGCAGGAGGTAACTTAACCTTGATGTGCACTTCAGTGAAGGGGACAGAGGAGAGTTGGAACCTTTCCCTCAAGTGTTGAGGCTTTTTGCCCCCCTCACTTGATGTTTGGGAGCATTAAGCCACAAAATGCAGGTTTTTCAGGCCCGCCTGTCACTTGGCTGTGACCTTCCTCTCTGCTGCAGAAAGTCAGAGCAGGGTGAGAAGGCTCTACAGGGAGAGATTTAAGATGCTCTGAGACCTTCTAGCACCTTCCAGTGCCTAAAGGGGCTGCAGAGGAGCTGGAGGAGGACTTTGGACATGGGCATGGAGCGACAGGATAAAGGCTTTTCACTAACAAAGGGCAGGGTTAGGTGGGATATTGGGAAGAAATTCTTCCCTGTGAGGGTGGTGAGGCCCTGGCACAGGTTGCCCAGAGAAGCTGTGGCTGCCCCATCCCTGGAAGTGTTCCAGGCCAGATGGATGGGGCTTGGAGCAACCTGGGCTAGTGGAAGGTGTCAGGGAATAATCTCTGCTGGATGGGCTGTGTGGTTGTGCTGTGATTGCATCAGCTCCTCTTCAGATTCCAGTGCTGATGCAACTGTTCTCTTTTTTTAGCCTGAACTTACATCAACTCCAAACTTTGTTGTGGAAGTAATAAAGGATGACACAAAGCAGACCCTTGTTCTGGACTGCCATTACCCTGAGGATGAGGTTGGTATCACTGTGTGTCACCTCTGGGCTGGGATTTGCTCACATTTCCTGCCTGACTGTGGTGTAGCTGTGCCCCTGTTGGGGTCTAACTGGTCTTTGTAGTCTCTTGCTTTTCTGAATCTGCACAATAATGCACTCTCCTCTTATCTCTGTGGGTTTTTTAATCACAAAAAAAAAAGGCTTTATGTTTGCAAGACCACTGTTTGGAGAGGAGATGTTCCATGGCATTCCTCACATCCTGCCCTGGTGTTTCTGATCAGCTGCTTGTTGGGCTGTTTATTGAACTACATTAGGGCAGGGAGGCAGGGCTGAAATCATGGCAGCTTGGGAGGGGTGAGCAGGAATGGCCAAGCCAAGAGATTTAATACACTGTGCCAGTAACTTGCCAATCAGTGTTGTAAGATGTCACAAGGAGAAGAAGGGATTAAAAAGAAAGGTGGGAAGAAAATAGAACAGAGAGCTTTTGTTCACACTGAACTTTGTGGTTTGCTTTGTAAATGTTAATGGGTATTTCTGCAGCCAGTCCTGGCTGACAAAGGTGAGACAGATGTGGGAAGACAGATTTAGAACCACAGAGGTTTTTATTTGTTTGTAAAATTCAGGCTGTTGATTTATACCAGGTTGCTTCTGGCAGCAGGAGCTCAAGGGATTCCCTGTGTTCTCCTGCATGTCTGTGCTTGTCCTCACAGGCACGTGTGGAGAGGGGAGGGGCCCAGCTTGTCTGGCCCTGGGGGTTTTCCTGCGGTATTCCCAGCCTCGGGATGCGGTTGGCTGAGCATGCCCAGTCACTGGAGCTAGTTGTGTGTCTCACATCTCTCCTCCTGTTCCAGATTGGCCATGAAGGAGAGGAGGAAAGCGATATTTTCACCATTCGGGAGGTCAGTTTTCAGCCCACTGGAGAGTCCGACTGGAAGGACACCAACTACACCCTCAACACGGATTCCCTGGACTGGGTAGGTGCTGCTGGCAGGCTCCAGAGGGAACTCTGTCCCTTGGCTCCCGAGCTGGGAATGAAAGGGGATGTCTGAGAGAAGGATTTCCTTGTTCTGCCCAGCTTCCCGTGGGGTGGTGCTGCTGCAGGCTGGGGCTTGTTACCTGGTCCCACGGCCGTGCAGTGCTGGTGACATTCCAGACACAGACACTGGATTTCCTTCTGCTCCAGGCTTTCTAGGCTGATTTCACACTGGAGATGCTTTCACACTGGCTCAGCATCTTCTGATCCTTGTGTTTAACTTATATTTGTTTAACAATGTAGCTTATCAGATACCATCTGTAGATAAAGGCATCTGTGGGGGGGATCTGATAAGCTACATTGTGCCCTGGTTTTCCAGGTGTGTTGTTACAGTTGTAACACTAAAAATTTAATATCCCCAAGAATCTGGCATCTGCTTATGTTCTGGATGCCAGGCTTTCAGAAGCTTAAATTGTTAGTTTGTGGCTGTCTGTCATACAGTTTAAACTTTATTCCTGGAGTGTATCCCTCCAGGAAGCACTCGTGTTAAAACTGGTTAGTGTGCTCTGGAACATCCCACACTGCTTTTTCTTTTCCCCTCTCTGGCAGAAAATGAATCAAAAGCGTGTATGGAACAGAAAGAAACAAAAGTTCATGACTGTAAAGGGCTTAGGCGTTTCAAACAAACATTTACATGAGATACCACCTTTCCACAGTGTAAAGCAGTTCACCCCCAAGGCCGTGGCTGTGTGTGGAGGGACAGGCAGAGCTTGGCCTCTGTAATCCTTGACAGACTCACCTGATGGCTCCCAAAGTCTGTGGATCAGCTTGTTTGTAATGTTGTGTTTGGGTTTATATGACCTGTTCCATGGCACCTTCCCTCCAAATGTTCCACTCAAGGCCAGCCCCGGCAAGAAGGGAATACTCTCCTGTGGGAGCTGCCCCTGATCTTCCTGGGAGGAAGAAGTTCCAGCTGCCAGGGGACATTTTAAAAGCAACCCCTAGCCAGGTCCACTCTGTTAAGGAAGTTTCCTGTTCCTTGCTTCCAGGCTCTCTATGATCACTTGATGGATTTCCTGGCTGACAGAGGAGTGGACAACACATTTGCTGACGAGTTAATAGAGCTCAGCACTGCACTGGAGCACCAGGAGTACATTAAATTCCTTGAAGACCTCAAAAGCTTTGTCAAATGCCAGTAGGGTAGGCTAGGAAACTTATCTTCAAGTGTGGGTATTCCACAGTGCTGCTTCATCCAGCAATGCCCAAATGTATCTTCACAGTGGATACAGAGAGTAAGTTGGAATTTGGAGAAGGGGAGAATGAGGATTCTCACTTGTATTTGGGGATTTGTATTTATGTTGCAGCCCAGATCAAGTTCACTGACGTCACAGTCTGGAATTGCCTTGCCCTGCGTGGTGGGTTTTGTACAATTAAGAATGAATGTGAAGAATAAAAACTGTTCAACATATCACTGAAAAGGGTGGTTTCTCTTCTTCCTGCCATGAAAGTGATGCCAGTGTTTGTCAGCTGCAGACTTCCACTCTGAACTGGTGCTTTCAGTTGTTGCCTCAAGTTTATTTAAGTTTAAACAGCTGAAGTCCAAGATGAGCTGTGAGATCACTGGTGCAGAGTTAAAGACAACACAAAGGCCAAAATAAACTAAATATATTTATTTCAAAATAAATGTGCCATTAAAAGTGCAGGTCAAGGCAATACTACTGCCTTTAAAAGTGTCTCTCTGACACAGCAGGTACGAGTATATACACAACAATCCTTAGCAGCTCTGTGTGGATTTTAGTATTGAAGTCCCTCCAGAAGTAAAGCAGCAGCTGAATCAACTCAGAGGAGAATTGTCCAGGAGTCACAGACCTTTACAAAAGGTAAGTTGAACAGAGAAGTTATGTTAATGTGTAAACTTCAAAAGTATCTGAGCAGGAAAAACTATTCAAAACTATTGATAAGGAAAAAAATTCACAACGGGGCTGTCAAGCAGTGGCAGAGGCTGCCCAGGGCTGACCCCTGGAGGGAGTTAACAGACATGGATGTGGCACTTGGGACACGGGTTAGTGGTGGCCTTGGCAGTGCTGGGGGAATGGCTGGACTTGAGCTAAGGGGTCTTTTTCCAACTTAAACAATCCCATGATTCTATTTAAATGCTCTGTTCCTTTCACTGTCCTCACACTGGTTTTCCATACACAGCAAAGCACGTGCCAGCTCTGGCTTGAGCCAAAAGGGCTGGTGTGTGTTCTCTAAAGGCTCTGGATGAACTTTTTGAGGAGGCTTAAACTGCAGTAATTCTTAAAATTTGTTTCTTCATGAACCACTTATCTGAACAGATGCTCCACACAAGACTTGCAGGTTGTTGGCTAAGGTGTGACAAAGGTAAGGCACTAAGTTTGACAGGACCTTGAAAGTCTCCCTAATCCAGCAGTTAAGGTGTGTACTTTGGCTCTTCTTTCTCTGCTTTTTTACCATTACTGGTGGTCAAAGGTAAAGCCATTTCCAAGGAATTTTGTGAAAAAACAACCCCATAAACCCCTGGGATCAATGGACTTGTGGTTTCTGCCCCTGTAATTGAGAAGTGGATCCAAGCAGAGATCCTCTCCAGGAACCTGACACTGGGACTCACCGGACAGCTCATGAGAAGAGTGGTTTCCTCCTCCATGCCACTGGTCACTGTGAACTCTGGGCTGTGGAAGCACCTCTGACTGTGCTCTGTCACAGTGCTTTCCAGGAGTGACCGAAGCTTCCCTTCTGTCATGTCCTGAGAATAATGGGTTAAAAGTCATCTGAAGTTGCTCTGTCACATAAACTGCCTCTTAAAGCAGCAGCAGAGGTGCCACATGTAACATGTCACAGCTCAGCCTACCTGTGTGCTGATGTACAATCCACACTGGCAACAAACCATGTGAGTCTTCACAGTCAGGTTATTCCTGGAAAGAGCAAAAACCCTGTTAGATTTAGGAGATCATTGCTCTCGTGTTTTTATCTTGTTAAAATGAACAGCAGCCTCTCTTCTCTCCACTCTCTTAGGGGAGTGGAGGATCTCCTTCCAATGCCAAGGGCTTTCTTACTTCCTGCACACGGGGCAGATGATCCTGTCAGTGGCATCCAGGCCCTCCAGCATGGCATTGAGACACTCCTCATCAAACCTCAGGCTCCGCTCGTACTCCTCGATCACCAACTGCTCTGCAACAGCACAGCAAAACACCCTCAGGGACTGCTGGGCACACAGAACCTGGGGGAGATAAGACTTTCTAGGAACTTTTATCCCTTTGGATCAGATTTCTACACTTGCTGAAATAATTCCTGCTAGTCCAGTTTTTCTATGGCTTGGCTGGTCTCACGTGGGTCTCCCCCTGAATTGATTTATACAGCTCCCAGACACCTCAGTCCTGCTTCTCTGGCCTCTCTCACAGACCCTAAAATGTCATTTAAACCCTTAAAAGGGTCTCAGTACCTCAAAGCCTCAACAGAGAGGTTACCAAGAATTTCCAAGGAGGCTCTTCCCCTGTGTCACGAGGTCTGCAAGAACCAAGGAGTGCAGCCTCAGCTATTCTCCATTACTAGGAAGTCTCCCAAATATTACACATCAAACAGGAACCAGAAAACTTGTAGAGCCCTTACCTTGCAAGATCAATTCTTGCTGGATCTCCTCCAGCACTGCCAGCTCATCGGGGTCCTCGGGCATCTGAAAGTGAATCAGTCAGTGATTCTCCCATTCCAATCACTCTCACAACTTCCAGCACCTGCCTGAGCTGTCACTGCAGCATAAATTCAGTCTGTTTGTATCCCTGTCTTGGCAAACCCATGTGCTGTGGAAAGCAATCCATACTGTAATCACCTGTGCAAACCCAGCTAGAACAGATCCGAGCACAGCCTGTCCAGGAACCTGCTTTTTATGTCGCTTAAGTTTCGTTCCCATTCTCAGGAGAGGGAAGTGACACGGCACAGATGAGGAACCCATCCTTTTGCTGTGATTCTCAGGCTGTTTGTGAAGGAAATAAGGAATTCCCCACTCATGGGCCCAGAGGCACTTTCACAACTCGACACTCTGCACTAGTTATGGAACCAGGAAACCCTGAAGCTCTGAGTTTGTCAACTCCAGCGAGAGACTGAATGCAGAACCGCAGAGTATTTGGTACTCCTGTCTCACACAGGCCGTGTGTTGGTGCTGCAGACCCAGCGGGAGCCCTCACTGACCTGCTCCA
>NW_021940460.1:4197309-4237243 GCF_001715985.3 Manacus vitellinus
TCAGGGAGTGAGGGGTTGGGGTCCATGTCCATTGCAGGGCTGAGGGGACCGGCCCCTGAGGGCCCCCGGCCGGTTCATCACCCCCCGGCCCACCGTCGGTGGGTCTGCCCTCAGCGACCCCGCGGCCGTGGAGCCGGGCTGTGCTCGTTCCGTGCCGTGGAGCTCCCCACCCGAAATACAGATGTGCCCTGCTTCTGCAGGCGCTTCGGGTGGCTCGGTGTTAACTGTGACGCTGATGCTTTCAGACCCTCCTGTGCATCAACCCGCCCCTCTTTGAGGTGCACCAGGTGCTGCTGAGCCCGGCCCAGCACCATGTGGCGCTCATCGGCACCAAGGGGCTCATGGTGCTGGAGCTGCCCAAGCGCTGGGGGAAGAATTCCGAGTTTGAAGGTGGGAAATCCATGGTGAACTGTAGGTGGGTGAGACCTCAGGTGGTTAATGACACTCTTGTCCTTGTCCTGCTGCTGTTCATCCACAGCATCCCTTTCTTGGGGTCAGACAGATACAGAAAACACCAGTGGAAGACACTGGTTGTGTCAGGGTTGTAGGGACTCATAGATGAAGTTATTTTGGCTCAGGAGATTGCTGGTTGTCAAGTGACCCAAATAAATGACCTTCTAAACTTGTTGCAGTTGATGAGGAGCAAAGGGCTCCTCTGTAGTATTCTCTAGCCTTTCATAGAATCACAGAATGGTTTGGGTTGGAAGGGACCTTAAAGGCCATCCAGTTCCATCCCAACACCTTCCACTATCCCAGGTTGCTCCAAGTTCCGTCCAACCTGGCCTGGGACACTTCCAGGGATGGGGCAGCCACAGCTTCTCTGGGTGGTGGTAGCCAAAAGCACATGTCTGGGTGGAAATAACAAAGAGCTTCAAGTTAAAACTGACCCTCCAACTTTCAGAACAGCACAGATAAAGACTTCGAAACCTTTTGTGTCTTTAGCTCCTCTTGCCCCCACTTCCCCCGAGAAGTAACTTGTGTGTTTCTGATAACAGTGCACATTTCTGCTCTGTATTCCAGCACCATTCCTATTGCAGAAAGGTTCTTCACCAGCTCAACATCCCTGACTTTAAAGCATGCAGCCTGGTACCCCTGTGACACCTTGGAGCCCCACATCGTGCTCTTGACTTCAGATAACACTATAAGGTATTTTAAGTGGGTTTGTTGTTGTTTTTTTCTCATATCCTTAATTTGTCGTTACGTATTTGCATCCTGCCGTTCTTACCAGGGTTACCAGTAAAAATTACTTCAGTCTGAGAGCAGCTGGCATTCCCTCAGCAGGGAATGTGCAGCACTGCCAGCAGAATGAACACAGCTGCTGTTTCTTCCCTCCAGGTTTTACAGTCTGAAGGTGCCTCAGACACCCATCAAAATCATCACGCTCTCGGACACCGAGGAGGAGACTCTTACAATCAAAAAAGGGTTGGTGTGGCTTCTTGGACTTTGAAATGCCTTTGCAGAATGGGCTCTCTTTTCTCAGTGGTGTTTTTAATGAATAAGTGATAAATCTACCTGAAAATCTGATAGGAATTCTTCAGTGCTAAGACTTCTTCCTTGCACTTTTCTTTCTCCTCTCCCTCCCTCTCCCCTTTTTCTTCTCTCCAACTTCTTCTCTCCCCTTTCCATTTTCTTCCTGTCCCTCTCCTCTCTCCCCTCTCCTTCTAAGACAAAGTGACAAACTGTGCAGTCAAGCATTCGCCAGAGTAGCAGTTTGGAAAACCCACATTGCCTTTACGATGGGGTTAAGGAGGGCTTTTTGAGTGAGAAGTGCAGAAAACAGATCATCTTTTTATTTCCCCCTTGGCCTAGCTGGAAAGGAGACTCTTGAGGGTGTCTAACAGTGCCATCCCAGAGTGCTGTAGCTGTCCTTCTGCCCCATCCAGGAGAGCCTACACAGCCTCGCTGGGGGAGACAGCCGTGGCCTTCGACTTCGGGCCGCAGGTGCCGGTGCCAAAGCACGTCCTGGGGCAGCGGGGGAGCGAGGAGGTGCTGGGATACCCCCTGTACATCCTCTATGAGAATGGAGAGACCTTCCTCACCTACATCAGCCTGCTGCAGAGGTAGGGGCACACTCACCCTCAGGGTCACGGCATGAGCCACCTCTCAGCTCGGCTGAGGCTCTCTGATGAATGCTACGTTGTGTTTTATTGTACTGCAGCCTGTTCTGTCTCTGTGGCAGTGCTAATGCACTGAAATCCAAAAACAGTGTGTCATCCTTTCTCAACCAGACATTAAGGGTACAGTTTTCACTGCTGAGAGTCGGTTATTTGCCATCAGAGATCTGACACTGCACTGTGAAAAGATCAGTGAGGCTAAGGCTGTTAAATGTATTTTAGGGCCATCAGGTCACAGCACAGATGTCCTCAGCTTTGGATGAGGCTCACTGAGCCAAGGATATCTTAGGAAAGAAATATTTGAAGAGTGTAGAGGGTTCACAGGCATGTCCTGGAATAAAAAGTCAAGAAAATTAATCAAGAATATAAACATGATACAAGAAGAAATTACTTCAGAAAATGGAGAAGAAGGTGGAAGGTTCACAGGTTAGACCTGCTGTAGCTGAATATTAAAATGTGTGATACTTGGGTTAGAAACAACACTGTGTGCCTCTGCCTGAGCAGTGGATCAGCACTGAGCAGATCCTGTCTGCAGGCAAAGAAATGGGCTCAGTCCTTCAAAAGTGCTGCTGAGGGAAATACCATGACACCAAATGCTGCCTGTGAAGTGCAAGAAACCAATTAAGTGATAATTAACTTGAGCTTTCCATGAGTACTTTCTGTTCTCCTATGAAAATGTTTCCTCGTGAATTTTTTGCACTGTAGCTTTGGTTGCTTTCCAAGCATAAAATGTTATTACTGAGCTCCAGTTTCCTCTCTGAAATCTCCACCAGGGAGGTGCAGGTCAGATTTGTAATCCAGGGAAGTCTGGGTTGCTGCTAGTGGGAATTAGGACTCCAAGCCACAGGGAAGTCTCCTTCCACCCCTGGTGTTGTGAGCAAACACATCCTGTTTATTGCAGTGCTGGCAGCCTTGGGAAGCTGCTGGGCCCCCTGCCCATGCACCCAGCTGCAGAGGATAATTATGGCTACGATGCCTGTGCTGTCCTGTGCCTGCCCTGTGTCCCAAACATCCTGGTGATCGCCACCGAGTCGGGAATGCTGTATCACTGCGTGGTGCTGGATGGGGAGGAGGACGATGAGCAGGTACCTTGGTTGTTTTCTGGAGGCAGTTTTGTGTCTTTAGTCCAAGTTCCTGGTGCAGGGTGCCTGGAAGTGTGTGCCAAGTGCCAAAGCTGCATTCTTTGGGAAGGAGGTAGTGAGTCTTCCTCCTGTTCCAGCCAGTCCCTGTGGTTCTCTGATGCTTTTAAAATTTTATTTTAAATTTGTTTTTTGCTTTTATTTTAAATTTCAGTTCTGTGTTCCCTGACAGTAGATCAGTTTTTGATCAAAACTTACTGTGAACTAATTTAAAGAAGATCTTCTAAGAAGAAACCCTGGGTTTGAGTTAAATTTTTTTTTAAGTGAAAAAGAACTTGAACTACTTTCCCTGACAACTAATACTGTTGCATTGCAACTCTTTCTTGATGCTGTTTATGTCAGTGTTTATTTTCAAATTTAAATGATGTCTCACAAAAGAATTCAATGCTCTTTACAGTCAGAAAAGTCCTGGGACCCAAGATCTGATCTTATTCCTTCCCTGTACGTGTTTGAATGTGTGGAGCTGGAACTGGCACTGAAGCTGGCCACAGGAGATGAAGATGATCCTTTGGAGTCTGACTTCACTTGCCCAATCAAACTGCACCGAGGTAGGGCTGTCATTCAGCCTGTGGCTTTTTCTTGCTTTATTCCAAGCACTTAGGATCCAAATTCTTATTGGTGTCAAACAGAGAGGGGGATTAGAGCCAGGATTTATCTGATGTCCTCAGTAGAGCTGTGGAAGGAGGAAGCCTGGGAGGGGCTTCAGTGTTTGCTCAAGAGCACGTTGCCCGTGGTCACATAGTCCTAAATCCTTTCAGCTGTGGGTTATAAAGTAGAAGTTGTTGCATTCTGTGTTGACCTGTGTGTGTATGAGTGTTGTGGGGAGGGTGATCCTGAGGGAAGAACCAGTACCTGCTTATCATCCAGTGTAATTGTGGGGCAGGACAAAGTGTTTGGGTGTTTGTGGACAAGCAGAGTTGTCACAATACTGCTCTGTTGGCTTCTGCTGAGCTTCCCTTTAAACTCTAGTGCATTGATACAGATGTGGTGTGATAGGCAACTCATCAGGTATTTCAAGTGTAATTTAATTTTACACAGAACTCTAATAATGTGTCTCACACATCCAGCTCAGTTACTGGTGCAAGTACCAACTTGCAGGATGTCACAGCTGACTGGGCAATAAGCTGATACGTATGTTCAGCAGTGCAGGGGTGAAGGATGAGTTTTTCCCAGTTCAGTGCCTTCTTTTACCTTTGCTGTTTAAATTTCAGATCCCAAATGTCCCTCTAGATACCACTGCACACACGAGGCTGGTGTCCACAGTGTGGGCTTGACATGGATCAATAAACTGCACAAATTCCTTGGTTCAGGTGAGTGAGAGAGGGGAGTAACTGCACTTTGCCAGTGACAGGTTGGGGGATGCAGGCAGTACTGAATTCCTTACCCTGCCAAGTGGATCTGATGCATTCTGACATGTCTCTGTGTAGATGAGGAAGACAAAGACAGTTTACAAGAGCTGGGAGCAGAACAGAAGTGCTTTGTTGAACACATTCTTTGTACAAAACCGTTGCCCTGCAGGTAAAAACCAAACCTTTTCTCAATTGCTTTCAAATCAGGGAGTTGCTATGGAAAATATTTATGATTTTTCACCTTTTGCTGCATTCTTACCATTAAAGTAATAAAGTTAGCTCAGAAGAATTCAAATAATACAAGTAAGGAATTTGTGTGTCAGGATTCTTAATGCAGAGTTGGGAATTAGCTTAAATTCCTGTGATACTGTCTGAAAATCACCTGTCAGACCAGCAGAAATTTTCACTTCCATTTCCCTGGAGCTTTTCCAAGAGTGAATGTGCACAACTTGATGATCAGAGAACTCTGCTGACTGGGTAATCCTTGTGTTTTCTTTCTTTCAGGCAGCCTGCTCCCATCAGAGGATTTTGGATCGTTTCTGACATCCTGGGGCCCACAATGATCTGCATCACCAACACCTATGAGTGTATTACCAGGCCTCTCTTGTAAGTGGTTCTGAATTGAAGTCCATGGCAGCTGCACATGGAAAGGACCTCAGGACATCACTGTTTTTCATTACTCTTTGATTCTTTCTCTTCATGTTTATAATAAGGAATCTGCAAATCAAAACCTCGTTTGCAGACAGCGTGTAGAGATTCCTAATGGGCA
Organism: Manacus vitellinus; assembly: GCF_001715985.3. Lineage (NCBI taxonomy): Eukaryota > Metazoa > Chordata > Aves > Passeriformes > Pipridae > Manacus > Manacus vitellinus. The sequence continues at coordinate 4,202,681 of NW_021940460.1, forward strand.
CCAAGGTTATGTTTGCATGGGGTGGGGGGAAGTGGGATTTCAGTATGTACTTCCAAGGTGCCTTTGTTTGGAGGTGGTGGCAAAGATATAGAGTGGTGTGTGGTGTGGTAAATGTGCATTTGGAGAATTAAATGTACACCCTGAGGGGAGGGCACTGTTTTCAGCTTCTTTAATTTGGAGAGGTACCGTCAGCAGAGCCAGTATTAATGTCAGGTTCTCCTGCAGACATTTCTTTTATTTCACTATTTCCACACCGGTGGGCAGTGACCTGGCAGGCTGCTTTGTAAAGCAGCTCACTGCTGTTCCAGCACTTGCTTCCCTTGTTCTGGAACTTCCTTATCCTTGAGTCAAAGGATATTTATGATTCCTGCTCCAAACAGGGAGCTGTGGGGGCGGGAGCTCCACCAACCTGGTCCAGGGCTGGATTTACACAGAAGTTCCCTGGTGGATGAGTTCCTCACTTTCCCAGTTTAACTCTGCCATAGTTGTGTTTCTGGTTTAACTGTGCTGTCCCTGTGCTGTTCTGTGGCAGGAGCACAGTCCATCCTGCATCCCCCCCCCTGCTCTGCACCAGGGAGGACAAGGACCCGGCCGTGTCCCCGCTCCGCATCGTGGCCGAGTCGGAGCATTCCTTTGAGAAGCACATCCAGGGCATCCTGCAGCGCAGCTCTGCCAATCCCCTGCACCTCAAGTGAGCAAAGATGAGTTCCTGGGCCACCTAAAGAGAAAACACTTGGGAACAGTGTGTGTTCCTCAGCTCCTGATGGAACAGCACATTGGCTTGGGCATGGCAGGGATGGGCTACAGCTCCTGCTGCTTCTGTCCATACAGGAATGGCACCCAGTCCAGTGATGATGGAGCTGGGAGGGGGATCACCTTGCTCCAGTCCCCTGCCCCAAGCAGGGCTGCCCTCAGCTGATGAGGTTGCTCATCACTTGGCCCCTTGGGTTTGGAGTATCCTGGGATACCCTGGGATTTCCTCACACAAGAAAAATTATTTCGAGCAAAGGCATTTAATTGTAATCCCTCACTTCCCTAACCAGATTCCTCAGAGCCTTACCATAAACACTGGAAGTGGCTTAACCTTTCAGAGGAACATGTTAGAGTAAGATTTCAAAAACCTCTCTTATTCTTTAGGTCTGCAGATAAAGATGCTGCCCCTCCCCCTGAGGAATGCCTTCAGCTCCTCAGCAGAGCCACACAGGTGTTCAGGGAGGAATATATCCTGAAACAGGACCTGGCAAAAGAGGAAATCCAGCAAAGGTAATGCAAGACCCTCATAAATATGTGCTGGGCAACATCCCTGTGACACAGAAGCACAAAGTGCTGAGCACTCACCCTCCTCTGAGGGGCTAATCCTTGTGGATGAGTAAATGGGATAAATGCAAGAGTAATACTGGAATACTAGAACTGGACATTGAGTTACCAGGGAAAGCAGGGGTGAGTTGTAACACTTGGTCTCTGTAGTGGCTTGTAGGGGAAAGAAAATGAAATACTTCTCTGGCTGTTGTTAGTCTGCCAGTGCAGGGTGGTGGGAAATCTGACCTCAGCACTAACCCTGACAGAGGAAAACTGCCTTGAGTCTCTGCTGCTTCAAACATAGTTATTTATGCTGTACAGTTAGGACAAAATGGAAGAGTTAGTTCTCACCACTGCCCCTTTTTCAGTGTCTGTAGTTCTTCCTACTCCCAGCATTTTCTGTGTGCTGTAAATCCTGATTCATCTCTTCACAGATGGTTTGATTTTTTTATTTTTTTTAATGTGTTTATTTTAAGAGTGAAGCTGCTGTGGGGACAGAAGAAGAAACAACTGGAAGATCTGAATTACTGCCGAGAGGAGAGGTGAGTAGAACCTGTCTGCTTTTAGCAAGTCCAGCAGCAGGAATGATGCACCTCAGTGTGTAAATCTGAAGGAAATAAACGTTTCTCACTTGCCTGAAGGAAAAGCCTGCGGGAAATGGCCGAGCGCTTGGCAGACAAGTACGAGGAGGCCAAAGAGAAGCAGGAAGACATCATGAACAGGTGAGTGCACCCAGGGCTCAGCACCCAGCCCTCCCTGGGAAACACAGCTCTGCTGCTGAGGCAGAACAGAGTGGGCAGAGGGTGCTGCACTGGTTTGTTACGAGACTGGGCTTCTGAAATTCCCTGTGGGGATTTGTCAGTACAGCTGCAGGCCCAGCCTGAGCCAGCCAGCTCACAAGTGCCACATGAGACCAGCTGAAAGGGATTTGGGCAGTGTGATACAGCACCAGGCTGCAGGGGTTTAGGATAACTGGGCTACCAGGGAAGTTAATTCAGCACCATTTCTTGCTTTGTGCATCAAGGATGAAGAAAGTCCTTCGGAGTTTCCAGTCTCAGCTTCCTGTTCTATCCGACACTGAAAAAGATATGAAGAAGGAACTGCAGACAATTCATGACCAGCTGCAGCACCTGAGCAATGCCATCAGACAGGTGAGGGGAGGATGGGCCTGGCTGGTGGGTTATTGGCAGCTCCTCACTCAGTGCTGACAGAACAGTCCTGCCACCAGAGCAGTTTGTACTTGTGTTAATTACCAGCAGTGTACTAAAGGGACTGTGTCTTGTTGGTAATACAGACAAACCCTCAGAGAGCTCCCCCTTCCTCAGCCTTGGCAGGGACATTTCTTCTCTTTGCAGAAGGAAGAGTGCAAAAGCAGGCAGATTTTAACCCAAAAAGAACCAGTTCAGTGCAGTACAACACACCAGTCTGTAACTAACAGGCTTTCACTGTGGCAGGACAGACCAGCACTGACTGGGGCCCTCCTTCCTGTACCTTCCAGGTGAAAATGAAAAAGGAATACCAGCAGAAGCAGATGGAGAAGGGGCGCAGCCCTCGCAAGCCCAGCATCAGCCTCAGTGCCTACCAGAGCAAGTGCATCCAAACTGTCCTCAGAGAGGAGTAAGTTCCACTTGGCTCCTGTGGAATCCAGGCCCCAGCACTGCCAGGAGCAGTTCAGGTGTCTGGGGTGTCACTGGAGCTCTGAGGAGGGGCTGAGGCACCGGCTGGGGCTGGGGCAGATGGGCTGAAGCTCTGAGAGCAGCACTTAAATACATCTGCTTAAAGTGCTGTTTGCCCCTGGATCCTGGGCACTCTGTGTCCAGCCTGGGATTACAAAACTTGCAGCACTGTTCCCATTCCCTCCTTCTACCACCTGGGGTGTTTCCCCTCCTGATTACTTTTGAGCAAAGGTGACCTGCAGTGTTTTAACTTGGATTGTTTTTCCTCGAAGGGGAGAACACATCAGGGAGATGGTGAAGCAGATCAATGACATCAGGAGCCACGTGAACTTCTAACGTGTCATCCTGCACTGAAAGGCTGGAGGAGCTTTACTGGTATTTCCCCTTGTATATTTACCATTTGTATGTTGAACAATACGCCTTTTGCTTATTATTTTGTAAAGAACTGTGAAATAAAATACTTTTGATAAGACTTCTTATGTGCCATGGTTTTTTTGCTTTCCTCCTGGGAAGGGGATGGTGCAGCAGGTGCTTTATATTCAGTCTGTTGCAGTGTCACACCTACAGCTACCTCAGGAGTGGGGGATTGCTGCTGCCTTCAGAAGGCTCCCTGGGGTTATCCTGGGACAGCCTCCCACCCGTGCTCCAGGAGGGGTGCCCAGGGGAAGGCCTGTGGCAATGAGGCAGAGGAGAAAGACCAGAGCAGTGCACACACACACGTCAGCAGCTTTTTTTAATTTGGAACACTTTCTCCATAGAGGACACACCTTCAATACAGTTAACAAATGGTTACACTGGAATCCTGGAGACAGCAGAATTCTACACCCACGATTGCACAGGACACCAATGGCTTGGCTCACTGGAATGCAGTATTAACTTCCAAACACCGTTTGCCTTGAGCAAAAGATGGCTCTGGAGTCCCTCTTGCCATTGAAAGGCCAATTCAGTATCTGCTGTAGACAGACTCTAGTGGACAATAAATAGTTGTTGTCCCTCCCCCCTTCCCCTTAGAAAAGGCGACAGGTCAAGCTCAGGTTGGAACAGGAGTTACTGCACTGCTGACACAGCAGGGGGGGCTGGGAAGCTGCTGGGGAGGGAGGGCTGGTACACCCGGGGGGAACAGGGTTACCTGACATGCTGCAAGAACACTTTTGTACAGATTAAGACTATACAGGTACAGGAATGCAGACAGACCTCACCCCTGTCACAGCCCACACCACCCGCTCACCCCGTGGATTGCAGCTGACCTGGTTACAAAGCACTGCTGGAGTGGGGAGAACCCTCCCCTGACCCCAACCACACTCCAGAACACCCAGACCTGGAAGGAAGAGCATCTCTTTTCTCACACCTATGAGCAGTAACACCATAATCCATCACCCAGTGAGTATCAACACCAAGAGTTTTACTACACTTCATTTACAATTTGCTCTGCACATTTGGCACACACCATATTGTTTGGTTTTTAAAGGCCCCTTTAAGTTTATGAAGTTAGAGTTCAGCAGAAGCTCAGAGTTGCTGCTGCTGAAGCTGTGCTGTCCTTCCCAGGGGGGACAGCTGTTTGCAGGGAGCACATCTCCCACCACTGCTGGGAACAGCCAGGCTTCCAATTTCAACACTGAACGGCTTAAAAGGTCTGATCTGAAGTTAAACACCAGCTGGTGAAAAAGCTGAGTCGTGTTCCAAAGCTAAAATGGCCACATGGACTGACCCAGGAGCACAGGTGTGCAGGCTCGGGATGGAACAAGGTGGTGAAAAGGAAAACAACCGTGCAAGAATTCTCTGCCCGTCCTCTCCAAACCAAAAGGAAGTTCCTCCACACACTCAAACTGTGCCTGGTTCACAGGCAGGACACACACACACACACCCACACACCCACCCACCCACCACACTCACACCCCAGGCAGGCAGAGCTGCATTTGGCAACAGCTACACTGGTACTGTGGCTACCAAGGAGCCCAAACCACTTGCCCACTCACCTCCTTCCCCCCCAGCTGCAGCCACCAGCTCAGGCTGACACCACCACCCCCGTTAAACAGCCTCTAAAAACACAGCCAAGGAGAAGCCATGCCAGGCCTGGACTACCTGAAACCATCCAGCCCAGGCTGTTCAGGGCAGGGCTGCTGAGCACAGGCCAGTAAGGGGGGCTGGAAGACCAGTAACAGGCCCTGCCCTTGCTCTCTCACACTGGGACAGTCCAGAAACTCAACCAGAAATCCTTCTACTGTGCAAGTCCTCGAGGGGCAGTTCCTCAGGTTGCTCAAGAGGGTACAGGAGGTGGTGTAGTTTTGCCACACAAGAGGCCTCCTTACCCCCACTGCACAGGTGAAGTGTCACCAGCTACAGTAACTAACCCAGTAACCAGTTACACCTTAGTTTTTGGGAAGGGAGGGGGAGAACAGAGGAAAACCTCATTCTGCAGCTCCTACTAAAGGCCTGTATTTTTGTCTCCAAAGTTTACCCAACACCATTGGAAAACTGAATGCAGAACACCTGGTACTGGATTTCTGCATCAGGACCCAGCTGCTGTCACCCTCAGCTCAGCACAGAGAAAGGTTAAAAAAACCATAATCTGGTAATAGCCAAATACTAAAGACCCAAGTCACACTTCAATGTCACTTTAATGTGAAATTAAGTGTCATCTTAAGAGGATGACATCTGTCATCTGTTAGTCTAGTCATTACTAAGTTGGGAAAAATGGCTTTTGGGTGTCAGGATTATGAAGGGGATTAATCACTAGGGTGAATAAAATGCTTTAATTCTTGCAGGGAGTGACAAGGAATTGAGCTTGTATGCTGCTTTTTGGCTGCTTTTAAGGCATTCCTCTTCAAAACCACCACTTCTGACTTTGTGTCAGTAGCAGGATATACACTGCTAAAAATAGGATTTAAGCACTTAAAATATAGTCATGTGCATTGCAGTTTGGAGCATCTTCTGTCACTTTTGAAGGTGACAAAGAAAAGCAGATCTCTGACCAAGGACATAAAGAAAAAACAGTAAGGAATTGAGGAGAGTCTAAGAAGTTTTGGACAGTGTGATCTGCTCCTTCAGCCTCCTCCTTTTAACTGAGGTTTAAGTAGGGGCCATTCTTAACAACTGGGTTTGCACCACCAGCATCAACACCTGCAACCCCACAGGAAACCATCCAGCTGTGTGAATGGAACTCCAGCAGCTGGAGGAGGAGGAATGGTCACGTTACCCCTGGACATTTATAGAACAAGAAACCCAAACTGATCACCAGAATTCCTGCCCCTGCTGCCACAGTGCACAGTGTCATTTAAATGTCTGGGTACAGAAACGTGGGACAGCCCCCTCTGAGCAGTGCCCTGACACCAGAGCTCACCCAGGAGCTGCACCAGCACAGTCCTGCAGCTCCTGCACACTCATGCCCTGACTTGGAGTGAAGGAATCCCTGTTAGCAGGAGGTTGACCCAGAACAGCACCTTCCCTTGACCCCTCCTGGCCCTACACCCAGTGTCACCCACCTGAGCAGAGCAGACCTGCATCACCTCGTGCCAGTGCTCACACACTGCACAGGACTTTTACCAGCTTTTTGTTTGTTTGGTTGGTTTTGTGTTTGTTTTTTTTTCCCCCCAGAGAAGGGATTCCAGGTACTGCTCAGCTTTAGAGATGAGAAACAACCGGTTGTAGCTCCATATTCTGAATTACATCTGTGAGAAGAGATTACAAAACAGTGCATTTCTTGTGCTTTTCTTTCAGTATCTGAGTTCAACAGAAAAATGGCAAGGAGATAAATTCTCAGTACAGCTTTCATTTTCTTTTGGATTAGCATTTATCTGTCCAGGAGAGACACAGCTCACTCACATCCATGTTTCAGCAGCATTCAGATTCTTCACAGAGCCAATGGTTTTTTTTTTAAAAAAAAAAGAAGTACTGAGTTATGAAATAAGGTCAATATCCAGTGTCCTGCTAATAAATTCATATTTTAATATAAAATATTCATACAGCATACTCTACACCTCATTCTCTCTGCTAGCTGAATACTGTTACTGACTATTCAAACAGAAAAACTTCAACCACTTTGCTCTTCAATGTTTTGGAGGGACAATACGGTTTCCAGCAGCTACTTTGATCACAGTAGTGGGGGAAAGGACAGAGGGAAAGACAGGGGTAAATGTTCCAAAACTCTATATTAGGTTACGAAGTCGGCTGAAAGAGGGAAGTTTTTCAGAATGTAAGGACTGATCCCACTCAGTGGAACACGAAACACTGCACTCATTAGTGTTTCCATTAGAAAGTTCTCCTTCCTACACTGCAACTCACCCTTTGTGCTCTCTCTTCCTGCCCAGTACGAAACCTTTTTTTTCCCCTCTCTAGAAACAAAACTTAAGCCATTGCTCCCCTCTGTTGTCTTCTGCTCGTTCGGTTAGAGTTAAATAATAATTAATGTTGCTATAAAGATGAGTTAAAAACCCCCGACGCGGCCTCGGAGCTGCCCCCGCAGGGTGTCATGTTTCAGGGAGCTGGTTAATGTCCGTCAGTTTTGTGTCGTTCAGGATCGCGCGGATTCTCTCCAGGGAATCTGCCTGTCGGATCCGCTCCAGCTGCACCTGCGGGGAACCAGAGGCACCCGAGTGAGCAAAGCTGAGCTCAGAGCCAGAGTGAGCAAAGCTGAGCTCAGAGCCAGAGCCAGAGTGAGCAAAGCTGAGCTCAGAACCAGAGTGAGCAACCCTGAGCTCAGAGCCAGAGTGAGCAAAGCTGAGCTCAGAGCCAGAGCCAGTGAGCAAAGCTGAGCTCAGAGCCAGAGTGAGCAAAGCTGAGCTCAGAGCCAGAGTGAACAAACCTGAGCTCAGAACCAGAGTGAGCAAACCTGAGCTCAGAACCAGAGTGAGCAAACCTGAGCTCAGAACCAGAGTGAGCAAACCTGAGCTCAGAGCCAGAGCCACAGTGAGCAAACCTGAGCTTAGAACCAGAGTGAGCAAACCTGAGCTCAGAGCCAGAGCCAGGCCCTGGGGGAGCAGCAGAGCCACAACGTTGCCCCCGGCTGAGCAGTGCAAGGGGGGAGTTAAGCACGGGCTTAATTTAGGCCTGAGAATGGGGAAGGAAGACTCGAGGCAGTTGTGATTTTACAATTTTACAATAAAACCCCCACTTGCTGGGGGGCTCAAGCAAAGCTTCCCCATCGCTCTTTTGTCACTGACACCGTCCTGGCAAACTGGAGGAGAGGTGTACAAAGTAAAGGAAACTCTCCCAGAAAAGAATGTAAAGGAGGTACAGAGCAGCCTGATGTGTGCCTTGGAGCCTCTCAAGATCACAGCCAAATTGCTCTTGGAGGAAACATCCCATTTCCAAGTTCACTCCTGTTACTTTGCTGATAATCCACCTTAAGCTGTTTCTTACATGCTGAAGAAGTGCCCAGCAAAACTGTGGTGAAATGAATGCCAAGAGCACAATTTATTTATTTATCACATCCCAACTTTCCCATTCTTTGCATTAAGACCTGGGCTTTCAGTTATAAATTCCCACCTAGCATTTAATTGATTTTTAGCCCCTCCTCTGCACTGCTGATTCCTAATTTGGCCAGTGGACCCCTCACACGAGGGGTACTTGCCCATCTCTCCACTGCCAAGGCCAGGGAAGGGAATAATCCTGCCAATAAACCCCAATCCTCACTCAGTGGCAATCTCACACAGCAGATCCTGTGCCAGGTACAGTGGGGATGGCACAGGCCATTGTTTAAAGTGGAACCACAAACTGCTGAGACACTGATGTGCAATCAGTGCTTAGGGCAGAGAGAAAACACAAAATGCAGAGCTACAGCTCTTCCTGAGCTCATCCTGAAGTTGTACTAAACTACCTGCAAGTTCTGAAAGAGTCCACCACACACCTTCAAAGTGGTGGATATGTTTGCCATAAGAACTGCAGTGCTTTGAAATCAATAAATTAAAAAAGAGAGTATGATGACAAACAAGAAGCAACTTCCCAAGCCAGGACAATTCAATAGTCTCCTTTGTCCTACCCACTCCTCCTCCAGACACAGCCAGAACAAGAGAGGACAGATCTCTATTGTCCATCCAGCTAAATTCTGTCTAGTAAACAACCTCCCATATTCTGGTTTTAGTTTTCTAAATAAACCCAAATGCTTGACTCAAAAATCTCTGTTTTTCATTCTGAGCAGCCTGGCCAAGGACTCCGAGGAGATGGGGCTGAAATTCAGCACCTCCTCTGTGCTGGAGCATAAAGGGGGGGCAAATTCTCCAAACACAGACCCTGAGGGGGAGCCCAGCCCAGCCTTGGCTTCCTGAGGGACAGTCAGTGACTCTGCAAACACAAACTGCAGGTCCCTTCGTGTTCTCTCCAGTTCACAGCAACAGAACAGCCCTGACAAACCACAGCTGGCCTCCATGAACACCCCTGACAAAACTCCTTCCTCCAGCCACCTTTGGCATCTCATCATCCACCACAGCTTCCCCTTCTTGGAGGGAATACAAGGAAAGCAACAGTGACAACAGCAAGGATAAGACTTTTAGATGGCATAAACAAAGCAGTAACCCTAACACAAAGATCCCTTTCACAGATTCATATCAAACAAGTTCTTTCCTTTGTCCTCAAATATTTGCACCCTAATGATTTACTACGAAAAGTAACACAGGAGATGGACAATGAAAAACATGGGTTTAAAACCCATCCTTTATGGCTCTTTACAGATGTTTTTAGCACAATAATTGTGCATCTTTGCTGCTCAGAATCAGCTGGAATTAAGTAATCAGAATAAAATCCCAATAGGCTTTAGTAATAACATCATACTAGGAATACCTGATCAGTTTATTATACTACCAACTTTTAAAATAGTCCATAAAGACCAACATGAGAAAATTACAACTGCTACTTGTTATTTTGCACAGAAACAATGAAACTAAATTAACACCTCCCACACTGATCACACTTTCCTTACCTGAAGTGTCTGAGAAAGCTTTACAAAATCTCTCTGCACTTGCTCACTGACATCTAATTCAGTCTGCAAACGCTGGGCTTTGTTCTTCTCTTCAAACACCAGCTGCTCCAGGTTGGCCTGGAGAGGAAAAAGACTCTTTATGCCATGCTTAAACTGGATAAAAAAAAGTAGAAGCTTGCATAAACTGATTAAAGAGTGATAGCAGAGCAAAGCAGCAGGGTATTCTCAGAGTCCTGGCAACACATTAAACCAGTCTTTCCACACCTCAGTTTTCCCAACTGCAAAATCAGGGGCTGATACCCACCAATACCCACTAACAAATGTCATTAGGCTGGTTAATGGCTGTTAACAGGAGTGACCAGGGATCTCAAAATGCAGAGTTCTGAGTTTTAATGAAATATGATCCCAGATAAGGGCAGTAACCTGCTGATGAAAATACAACAGTGGTGAGTTTTAGTCAGAAAAGTATTTGGGGGAACAAAGAAAACCAAAATGAGGGTGAGGGGGCAATTCAGCAATTCAGCCCCACTCCTTTATAAACCCAAGTGCAAAGGGATTGGGGTGAGGATTTAACCCACACCCAGGGGACACTGTTTCTCTGCCATTCAAAAGCTTCTTTTTTTTCATTCTTATGTAGTGACACATTCTCTGGCCACAGCTGAGCAGCATAAAAGATGCAGATATGCCCCACACCCAGCCATCACAGCTACCTTTGCTGCAGTCTCCTTCTTCAGCTGTTCTTCTAGAATGTTCTTTGCTTCCTGCAGACTCTCCAGCTGCTGCAGGTTTTCCTGTGAAGAACTTTCCAACTATATAATAATAATTAAAAAAAAAAAAAGTTATTAAATAAAGCTCCCAACATTTCAATCTTCCCAGAGTCCCTCCATAAGGAAGCAGAGCCTAAGTATCTTTCTGGGCCTCAGAAACACACCTAAATAACCTCTTCTAGGGATAAAGAAAGTACCTGAAATAACATTCAGCTCCATTTATTTCTTTTTGGAGCTGGAGAGAAATGTTCAAAGACATCATTTAGGTTAGTACTAAGTATCCTTGTATAGGTTAGGAATTAGTTAGCCCAATATTTAGGTTACAGATTAACAAACAGACCAAACACCTTCTAAGGAACAGAACTATGAATGTGTCCCAGTCCTACAGTGCCATCAATTCAGAAAAAAATAACCCTTTGTTTAAAAAAAACCAAACCAAACCAACCCAAAAATTCCACAGTGAAAGGGCTCCTTACCTGTTCTTTTTCCACTTTTATTCTTTCCAGTTCAGCTTTTAAACTGGAAATGGAAGCTGAAAAACAAAGAGTATTAAAGCTTAAATGCAAGAAACACAGGAAATTATTCACACCCTGTTTACTTCCATGAATATTTAAAGGAGGATTAAGCCCATGTTACATCAAAGGTACCTCAAAAGCAAACAAGTACAAAAGATTGTACTTTTGTTTTCAGAAGCACAGTTTGGTGTATCTGCTATCAAAAGTGGCCAGTATTTAGAATTCAGATAAGTCAGTGTATCACAAAATCAAGTCTTTGTGCATCTCATGAATTTCTAACATTCCTATTTTGAGACTCTTTCACCCCTGCCTCACCTATTTCCTCTTTGCAATTCTCTATTTCCAGCTGTAGGGTTTCTTCTATATTTTCTTTCAAATACTGCTCAGCCTGAATCTGTTCTTTTAAGAATAAAATCTCAGCCTTGAGCTTCTCCTCGAGGTGATCTGCTGCTGTCCTCACACTAATGATGTCTTCACGGTACTTCAGAATCAGCTCACGGAGCTCCTGGAGGAGGAAATAGGTGTGTTAGGATCTTTAGCACCCACAGCACTGTATTTACCAGCACCCAAACCAAAAATAAAGCTATGCTGCCCTGAGGTCTCTCCCATCATACCAGACCCTGCATCTATCAAGATATTAGAACAAAAATCCAATTTTTTTTGGCCACAGGAAATGAAGAACATGTGAAGATTCATGTCCCCACAGGCTTATTATGATGCTCTCCCTGCCCTTCACCTCCCCCAGTCTTTCAATCTTGACCAAAGGGGGTGGCCATGAAAGGGCTGATAAGGTTTGTCATTATTCCATGGAAGGGCTGATAAGGTTTATCATTATTCCATGGAAGGGCTGATAAGGTTTATCATTATTCAAGGCTCAGGATTATTACTGGTCTTAACTGGACAGGAGTGACTGACTTTGCTTGACTTACTGAATCAATGCACTGGAGCCCTGGTGACTGAACACTTGTGTGCCCAGTTGCCAAACACAGCTTAAACTGGCTGAACTGGGCTAAACCCACACTCCACTGACAACAGAGCAGCCATCAGGGCACAGGTAACTCATTTTATCATTTATCATTTTACACCAATGGCATAGTGGGATTGGGCTGCTGGTTTTGTACATCACAGACTCACAGGGTTAAAATCCCAGTTATTGTTCATTGTGCTATTTGAGACAGCTTTGTGATAAAGAACAACATTCCAGTGAGATCCAGTCACATGCATTTTTGGTGTCAGTGAGTTAAAAATGTTTTACCTCTGCTGCTTCTGGTAGGATGAAATCTTCAGCCTGCTGTAAGGACACGTGCAAGCTGTGCTTTCCTTGAAGACTTTCATTATCTTTTTGCAGTCTCACCAACTCTTCTGAAACCTGCTCCCTTGACTGTGTCAGGACAGCCTCCAGTGCAAAGAAAAGCATAAATTCTCACTTAGGGTCATGCTCAGATCTCTTCTGCTCCATTTACTATCACCAGCAAATGCTTTCAAAAGCCTGGGGAACTGATTTTCTTTGTAAAGAAGGGAAACAAAATGATGGTGTGGATCAACATGAGCCTCTTGCCTGGCCTGTGCACCAGGGATAAAGGCAAGATCAACTTTAACTGTACAGGCAGAGAGGAGGAAGCAAGTGATAAATACAGCATTGCTCAGTCTCCCACTTTTCTTCTGTATTTATCCATTAACTGGCTGTGCTCATGGAGGGGTAGGAGTGGGGGAATCACATGTGGTTATTGAAGTGTTTATTAAAATTACAGCACTCAGCTGTAAGAGCAGGTTATTAAAAAACCTGAAGTATTCCTCCTGAAACTTTCCATGGTAGGTGTCTGCCTCCCACTGTTGTCTGAGGGGAACATCAAAACAGATGATCCCCTGTAAAGAAAAAGGATTAAGAGGACATGCTCTGCCTGCATTATAAAAGGAAAAAACACCAGTGAACTTTTCCAAGAGGAATGGTTGGTCTGGTATGGGGAATCAGGGACTTGAGCTCTCACAGGAGCTGGGCCATGGGTGGGCAGCATGAAAAGCAGACTCAGATTAATATATTTTCTGGGTCTCCTGCACCTCCTCAGACATGCTCTCCCACAGAACATCTCTGCAAGCAAGGCCCTGATGTCCTACAGACAACACCAGACCCCAGAAATGGAATACTGGCATTCATGAGGAGGAATTCTCTTAGTCCCCCAGAAATGCTGTGCCAGGGAGGAAAAAAGAACCACCTTGATTCTAACACAGGAGGGCATTAATTGCTCCAAGGAAGTCAAGCTTAGCTCTAGAACACGAGGTCCTACTCCTATTCTCTGGCTTAATTCCAACAAGATGCTCAAAAATAGTTTAAGAAAATGAAGTTCCCATCCATATCTCTTCTGGGTGTTAAGGCTGACATTTTAAGTCTGACCTGTAAAAACACTGAGCATTCATCTCTAAAACTCAAGAAAATATTCACTAGTGATGGTGCTTGTGATGAATCCTGAAAAACTGCCTGGAGAAATTCTACTGTCTTCAGATTTGAGGTAAAATTAAGATACTAAAGAGGCATGAAATGTAGATAATAAATAAGGGGAAAAAATGTTGTCTAGGGATCTCCATACACATGAATATGCATGACCACACTATAACAGACTGACATAAACTGTCCCAGGTCCAGCACTTGCCATCACAGCTCACTTGACCAGTCTCTTTACAAGTTAAGATGCTCAGCTCTCTCCAGCCAACTGGGCAGCAAGACAAAGTCTTTTACAAACATATTGAGCTCCAAGGGTCAGCCAGGGCTGGCCAAGGATTTTTGGGTTTAACCTGCCTTACCATTTGCTCCTGGACACTCCTCTTGGCTTGCAGAAATGCCTGCTGCAGTTCACTGAGGAAGTTCTCTGACTTCTGACACTTGGCCATAAGCAGGGAGATCTGAAAAAAAAAAAAAGAAAACCCACACAGACATGTTAGAAATAAAGCATGAAACAGATTTGGAAGAAGAAATAACCCCCAAAGTTCTCTTGCCTGTTATTAGTCATAAATACCCTTTTAAACATTTCAAACTAATCCCCTGAAGTTTATGCTGTTAATTCCTCATTCAGTAAAACAGGAGTGCAGCTCAAGGCAGTAAGGAGAGATGCTGAGCTTCTATCCAAATAATACACTTACATGCTATTTACCAAACTCTAAGCAACAAATAAACTGTTAACTCTAATCAAATTTAAAAGTAAGCCAGTTCACAGGCACTAAAAGGAAGCTGCAGAGGTTTTTTCCTAAGTTTTCAGCATTTTTAAGGTAATTTTTGTACCTTTTTCTGAAAGCACTCACCTTCAAAAACTTTACTGTTATTGTTTTTTACAAAAACACGAGGTAATTAAGTAATGCTTAATCTTACTGTTAAGAGCATGTTTGGGTTATTTCATACACAGGTCACTTCCAAACTCAAACACTACTCGAATTCCTATTATCACTCTGTAACAGATTTCAAGGTTAGAGTTGATATTTTAATGCCAAAATTTGGTAGCATGATATCAGAGACATGTTAGATTTATCTAGAAACTGTGTAGACTCAGGTGGAGCAAAACTAACCCTAGAAATTCTCATTTGTGTTGCCTCTCCAGTCAATAGTCCCTCTGCATCTAACACTAGAGGAGTTTTTGTTACATCCTTCTGAAGAGCAATATTCCCACCATCTCTGTCACCAAATGCTTGTACCTGATTAGAGGAGTCTTCAGCACTTTGTTTCATGTAATCCTCCAGTTCCTGTTTCTTCTTCATTGTCTTTTCCAGCTGGTCATTAGCTTGCCTCAGCATCACCTGCAGCTTTTTCACCTGGGTTGGCACAACAAAATCATTTCATTTTCCATTCTCTTGGGGAGCATTTATTTCTTGAACCACAACACACCTCCAAACCACAAAACCAAGTCCAGCAACCCAGAAGATCCTTTGTTGTTCTTCTGAAACACCCTCCAGCACAGATTATCCCTCTGAGGAAACATGGGACACCATGGGACACCAGGCTGCTCTGGCCCATTGCCATGTAATGACTTCAATCACTTATTTCAAAGCAGAATGTGACTCATCTGAAAACTGTTCTTCAGTACATGACAGGAAACAAAGATCCTCCAAGACCCTACAGTCATTTGATGCTCTTAGGATGAGGTCCTCTGCTGTTAACAGTTCTTCCAGTATCAAAGATAATAGAATTTAATGCATGACAAGCATTTTAAAATATAAATTATGAAAGATACTGACTTCAGCATGGGCAGAACACTTTTTATAGAACAGTGCCTTTACTGCATGGTCTTATAGCACCAGATAAAGTGGTTCTTGGAGGTGAATCCTTCAGAAATATGCACATATTGGTGCTCATGACCACACACTAACAACAAATCAGATTATTTCAATAAAATGTCACAAGTTATCTAGATTTTAATTGAGCAATGTCAACACACTTAAAATCAGCTGCAAAAAAAAGAACCCACCAACTTTCTAAAGTGAGAAGAGAAATCCCACCTGGTCTCTTGTCTCAGCCTCCTGGATCTGGATGCCTTGCAACTGCTTCTCATAGTTGGAGCACATATCACAGCGCCTGCCCAGCTTGTTCCCTGCATTCTGCACCTGCAGAACACACAGTTATCACCTGCCAGAAAGGCCAGGAAAGTCTTCAAGGAATGCAGGAATGCCACACACTCTCAGGTGTGCTGTGTGATCACAAAATATTACAGGTAAGAGACAGTGGCAGAATGGTGTAATGGCCAGATTAAGTTGCTCTAAAAGGAAAGGATAACGTGAATCAGCTGTGGGATATCAGCTTTTCCTGGCTTGAGTCCCACTCTCAGCACAAAGGCAATAAGCCATGACATGGAGGAGTTCATCAAGTCACTCAGTGTGTCCTTTTCACATAAAGAAACCAAACAGGAGAGACGAAAATAAAAGTGTGCAGCAGGGAAACAAAGAGTAAACCTGCTGCCAGTTTGGAACTGTAATGGGTTTTGGCCAAGGGGGACAAATGGAAGTTCTATCAAAGGTTCAGCTGCAAGTCAGGTTTGAGCTGAAACTGTGTTGGTATTTGCTGCTCCATGTCCCACCCACACTGAGTGGTGTCCACACCCCCAGCCTGTGCTCTTGCCTCCAGAAACAGGTGGGAAGCAGCACATTTCTGCTCAGAATTCTAAGAAGGGGTTGGAGTAAAGCATTAGCAGAATGGCAACAGGGCAGGAAATACTCAAGAGTAGGGGATTTAACTCAGCTCTGAGATCAGGATGCTGTCATTTCTCCAGACACAGCAAATCAGCAGGAAAACAACAACAATAAAAAAGCAACTTTGCAACAGGTTTGGAGAGACCTCCTAAGTAATGATTTGCACTTAATCTGAACAAGTTAAGGAAATAAAAATATCATTAGTTCTTCATTTCATCTGTCCTTTATCTGGTCTCTTCTTCCCTGCATTCTTACACTCCTTTTATTTACCCCCATCTTGTCCTCTTTTCCACCCACTATGGATTATCTCCCCCCACCCTTCCTTTTCTTCCCCTTAAAGTGCTGCTCCTTGGCCTCTCTTCCTCTGAAAGAGTAACCACAGGAAACCCCAAATACTCCCCTTTTCAGCAAGAAACCAAATGCAAGCTTTGAACTGGCATCACATAAAGCTGCTGAAAAATGGACAGGCAGAACACCCAGAAGCAACAATTTCCTTGGTCATCCACACTGAAACTGGCACAGGGCTTAGTCTAATTTGCTGCTTGTCGCTCTCAGAAATGGGTTTCTGATGATGCAAGTGCCTAAAAATTTCCTGAAGCTCCCTCTGTGTTAGCTTTGTGTGTTAGGCATAGTTTGGATGCTCATTTCCAAATTGCACCCCATGCAGAACCCTCAGCAAAAGCCCTTGGCACACAGAGCAATACTGTTGGCTTTGCTCCTTCCAGGTCACCCCCAGTTCCACTATAACACCCTTTCCTTAGTTTCCCATTTTCTCCTTTTCTTTGAGTTCTCCCATCTTTTTTCACCCTCTCACACAATCCTGAGATCAACAGCCAGCCCTGCCAGACCCTCCCCGAAGTGAAAACCACCCTGTGTTTAGTAAAGGTGACTGTCCCACGAGCAGAGCCAGGTAACATTGTTCACATCCAATGTGCTTTACCTACAGAAGCATTCCAAGAGGGAAAAGTGAAGAGCTGCCTATGGCTCTTGCCCAGAGATGCTGTGGCTGCCTCATCCCTGGAAGTGTTCCAGGTCAGGCTGGACGGGGCTTGGAGCAACCTGGGCTAGTGGAAGGTGTCCCTGCCCATGGCAGGGGGTGGGACTGGATGGTCTTTAAGGTCCCTTCCAACCCAACCCATTCTGTGACTCTGTGATTGTGCTTTCAAAGAGCTTCATTTCCACCAGCTCCCTGGAGCCCTCGGGGAGTGCTGCTGGCTGTGGTTTCCAAGGCATTTAGGAAGAGCAGCTGTTATTACAGTGATGCTGAAACAAAGGGAGCAGGTTATGGTGTCCTGCTCTCTCCTTTCACACCTGGCTGTGTGCACAGCAAAGGAGGCAGAGCTTTGCCCTGGCAGGGCAGTGACAACAGCAGTGGGGACTCACCTCCTTCTGCAGCAGGTTCCACTCGGTCTCGCTGACCAAGCGATACCCGCTGGGAGACACATAAGCACTCTCCACGCCCTGGGTGACACTGGAAAGCAGGGAAGCAGTCTCTTCTTGCTCCGGTGTCATAGCTTTGATTGCTTTTTCCTGATCTTTGGTTAACATGAACCCACTTGGCATTTGCAGAGATCCAAGGGAAGCTGTATCAAAGTTCTCAGACACCGAATCCGCTCCAACGAGTGGCCCGAAATCCGACTCGTCCAGGTTCCCAGCGGACTTTGCTTTGTTGTTGTATCCTAAAGCTTTGGACTGTAAAGACCCAGATGTCCCCAGACTGTCTGTTGACTGTGCTCTCCTTAGTCCATCTTTAAACATATCAGTGTCTGATTTATTGAAAGACTCTCCAGAAGAAAGAAGCAAGTCTGCATCCAGGGAGTGGACTGAGCCGTGGGTGCTGTTCACCTGCACCTGGGATGGGAAAACAAGGAAGAAAAAATTACATACTCCATCTTGGTAAGGTACAAGAGGAATGCTGGACACCAATATCAGACCTGGTAAAGGCAAATTTAAATTGGCTTTGGCAAGAACACCTGATCACTAAGCTTAAGATGGCAGAGGAAAGGACAGAGAACTGCAATGTGCCTGCTAGAATTAAAAAAAAAACCAAATAAAACAAGTAAAGAAGAGTCTTCAGTTAACAAAATGTTTTTGTAAGAATCTGTCTTCCTGCCAGACAAGCAAGGACACAGTCACCTTCCATCTTCCAATATCTGAGACAAGATGTTTTTTTCCCCTAAAGAGATAAACTTGCAATATCCCTTCTACAACTGTAACCTAAACACAGTAGGCAAATACTCCATCTTCACTAGTAAATTCACAAGTCTTTCATAAACCAAAAAACTTCACACTAACAAAAAAATTAAATAAACAATGATATCCTTAAAATCTGCTCTGTACTGACGAGTGAATGTTGTTGTTCTGTTCCTTTCTTCTGCTTTGAGTGTCTCACAAAATACTGAAATATTTTCTTCACAAGATTATTTGTACATAAAATAAAATGAAAAGGGAAAAGGCTGGGCTTGAACAGAAAGGTATCCTGGGGAGGGCCAGCACCAAAAGTCACACAAGCTGTCCTGTGACGTGTCTGAGGCACATTAAGTCTCCTGATCTATTTTTATTTTTTGTAGCACTGAAAAGAGAGCAGCAAGACTTTATTTAAAAAGCATATGACTGCTTTCAAAATACCTTCCAATATATTATGCACTTTTGCTTTGCCATCAGACACAGGAAGAAAATAACACTGAAAACCAGCCTCCTGAGAAAAATTATCACTTCTGAAATAGGTCCAGCAGAGACCAGCAGGCTGCTGGCACTTCATATAGGTGCTTATAACCAATAATATATATATATATTATGCACTATTGGATTATGACTGTTGTAAATGCCTTGTTTTAATCATTTTTAAGCAATAATATTTTTATTTGCATTTGTATATATGAGTTTAAGTTCATAATAAAAATGTCAAAAAAATACAGACTTACATAAAACTGTATATTCAGACAACAACTGTTTGGTGATAACAAAAAAAAATCAACAGATCATCTGTTTGTATTGCAAAGTGCCCCACACAGAAGGGCTCAGAACTCAAATTATGACAAGTTGTAAGGACATGATGGATAATATGATTCATTACCACACATCAAACATACTCTGTACAGTTAAAAAGGTCATAAATAACAACAAAACCAAAGACATATAGAAAATCAAAACACTTTGGAAACTAAGCCCTTTCTCAAAATGTAAAATTTGCCATTATATTTAATTCTAGGAATTGTACATATGTTTGTGATTAAGGGACTAAAGCATATCCAAGGAACTGAGATTAAAGAAAACAACACAAGATAAATTTTTTGTTCACCACCAATGTGTCTCATTTGCATATCTGGGTATAGAAGGGTCAGTTTACACACAGAAGTTGTAACAGAAAGTTGTGTCCTGACTGTAGGATGAAGGGTAGAAGTGGATCTCAGCTACATTTAGATGCTATTTCCACATTCTGAACTGTTATAAATCCTTGATAAAAATTAAGAGCAGACTCTAGAAGAATACAGGTTTTTTCCCTTTGAAAAGGATAAATAAACCAGGCAAAATACTGGCTTACTCTGGAAATTCTCGAGTCTCCTGAAGCTTAAATAAGCTTCTGTAGCACAAAAACTTAGTGAGTTTTTATTAATTTTTCCTTCTTTTGACTTACAAAACCAAAACGGACCCTGTGAAATGGTAAGTACAGAATTCAACAAGTAGATTAGCAAAGTAGCCACAATACCACTTGCTGAATGTTCAGATATAATTGGCTTAATTCTGAATATTTAGGTGTGTTAAAACATGGTCATAAAGCCCAAGAAAATGTAACAGCAGTTCACATCCAGAATGCAAAATGTAAATTACCATTTTTAATGGCACCTCTCAGGATTGTGCAGTGTTGTCTTCCAATCCTTATTACAATTTATATACTCAAGTACACCTCCAAGGAGTTTTTATTGCTTAATAAGAATTAGAAGCTACAGAGAATGAAGGAGACTAACTTTGCACTTGCATTTGCAACAAGCACCCTGAGGAATGTGCAAGTGAAAGATCCAATGGTTTTACCTCTTCATTAGAGAGCTGGGTCAGGGTTTCCTCAGGGGCCAGAGAACATGAAGCTTTTGTTTCATCATCTGAATCTTTCTGCTTCTCTTCCTTTGTCTTGCTAAGCCTTTGCTGATCATCTTCTTCCTAGAAATCAGTGGTCAATGGAGAACACAAATAAAAGGGGATTCAATTTTGCCACAGTAGTCATGACATCAGCTTTCATGATAAACTAAGCTACAAAAAAGACACAGGAAAATATTATTTTGGTTAAATCCCCAGTGTTTATCACAGAAGTATTCTTTTAGTTAAAAAATTTAGTGTTCTTTTCACAAGGCACCCAAACTGACTTAAATGAGAACCTACTTTCCAAGCTTAGTGGCCAATTCATGTTTTAGAATAATTTTATTCAAAGAACATATTACCTAGGTCAAAATTCTTATTATGGGCATTACCAAATAAGGAACAAAACTAGCTGCTACACTGGCTGTTGTACAGAATATATATATATATATATATTTGCATCCCTGAAGGCCCATTAACAGCCATTTACAAGCATGAACTCTAAAAGTGTGAAAAGAGCAAGTGCCTTCATCACTTTAAACAAGGGAATATAAGGGAAAAGAATCCAAAGAAAGACATCATAGATCCTTAAGTCATAAAGTATGTACACAATCATTTGTATAAGATAACTTAAAACCAAGGTCTTAATTTACACCTAAGATATGTATTTGACTGGAAAAACCTAGAAAGAAGTGAAACTTGCTGTCCTGACATCCTTACCCTTTCGCCTCACAGATGACTGTTTCTTCCTTCAAGATTAATTTCTGGATACTATTACCTATTTAACTATTGGCAACATTACTTTTAAAGTTCCTGTATACATTAATATTAAAATGCTGGAGAGTTTCTGTTATAAAACTGCCAGAAGATTCCTGTTGGGACTGTCAGCTCGCGATTTTTGAGGTATTAACACGCTCGTCTCCAAGGCGTGATTTCCATACCTGTTACACCACATCAAACCTACAGCATCCCAAAAAAAACAAAAAGGAAAAGAGGGAAGCAGCCAGTAACCTGATCCTTTTTTTTCAGTTCTTCCACCTGCCGGAGCTGCTCCGAGGTCAGGACCATCTCCATCCTCTGCATGTCCCTCATCAGCAAACGCTGAGACTCCAGGAACTGGTCGTTGGCTTTTTGCCACGTGTGTTTCAACTGGTTGTGCTGCTGCCTCTCTTGCTCTAAGAGGTGGCAAACTGTGCAGAAAGAGAGTCACTCTGAACCAGAATTGTTTTAACATCTTTGCCAAAGAGATGCATTTCGGTGAATAAAAGCAGTTATTGTTCTAATCACACAGTCGGGCTCTGTTCAACAACTGTTCAGGATGAAATAAGACATTTTCTTAATTCCCAAACTTGGCTTTTGATAAGGGATGTATTACTGACAGTTTACAATTTCCCAGTGAGGAGGCTAACACCTCAACTCCATTCATGAGTTCTAATAGTTTATTTTTTGCAGTGATGTTTTCAAAAGACTGTCTCCTACATCCCTATTTCTTTCAGCAGCAGGGTCTGGATTTCATTCCTCTGCACTGCCATTAACACACCCACTCCAGCACCAGCACTGACACACCTCAGGGAGCCAGATCACTACATTATGGAAATAATGATCATAATGATACACAAATAAGACACATATAATAAGAATGAAGCTTACAACACTTTAAGAACTTAGAAATTCAGCAGCATCCCTCGAGAAAATGAATGGTTCTGTTGTTTTTCTCTGCCATAAAAGAACCCCACATTCAACAACATTTCAAGCCTTTCACATTTAAAAACACTGCTTCCCCCTCCCAGTTTCTTTAAATCCAATTCAAATAAGAGATGAGAAAATAATTAACAGCTATGTTGGGGTTTGCATCCTTAAGTGAAAAGGAATGAGAGGTTTGTTATTAGGGAGGTACCTTCATGGAGTTCTTTCCGCAGCTTCTCTGCATCTTCCTGCAGGACTGATTTCTGTGTGTTGAGAACAGCCACATACATCTCCAAGTCTGTCCTGCATGACTTCTCAGCTTCCAAATAATGGTTCAGTTCTTTAACCTGAATCAAAACAGGGAAAGTCAACCATCCCAGTCTGGGGACACTCTCAGGAATTTCCTTCTTGTTAGAAGTGAGTGTTGCCTGTTCAGGTAATGGACGGGTGCTGAAAGGTAAGTTTATTTCTAGAAATCACAAATATTCAACTTTCACAATGTTTGTATTTATTTCTGAACACATTACTCATTAAAATTCTGCTAAGTACAACCTATCAGTGTAACACAGTTATAACAGCTGGATCACAACAGCACTGAGATGGTAAAGGGGCAAAATATCTCAGGAAAGCAGATAGAGAATCAATCCCTTAATTAGTGCTGATAAGCCAACAAGTAAGTAGGATGTGGAGATGGTTTAAAATAACAGTAGTCAGAAAACAGGACTATGGGGCAAGCTTGAACTGAGCCTAAGAAGAGAGAAAACTTAGGGACAGACAAGAAAAGAAAGATTCCAACTCATGAAATACTGTTGTAAAAAGAAAGGAAATCTGTCAGTGAAAAGCAATTATTTCAAGAATTACTGAAGAAATATATTTAGATTGTTTTCTTCTTGTTTTTTAAATAGCAAAGCTAACAAAGAACTAACAAAGCCCTGCAGAGGCTGAAGAAGCTCTGGTGAGAACCTTTGAAGACAGGGTTACCTAAACATCTGCCAGACGTGATGGAGAAACAGATCCCATCTTGGAACAAGGAACAAGAGTGAAAGATCTCTTTATGGCACTATTCAGTTTTATGGTTTGCTGAGTCACAAATCACAGGAGGTTTTATCCTGGAGGAAACAAAAGCCTTCAGGCAGTTCCTAACTGGTTGCACAGAGCTGCTGTTCATCTTCCTCACCACAGGTACCAGCCCAGAGCTCAGGACAGCCCTTGGGCTCTGACTGCCACTGACAGTGGGACAGCTTCTCCTGCCCCAAGACACCAAGTCTTCCATCTGCTACAGCCTTTAAGCCTTTGAGATGGAAAAATCTGACTCCCAGAGTCTCTGTGGCTCCAAGTGTGACAATAAGCTAAAGGCCAGGCTGCCGGACGGGTGCAAAGCAGGTATTTTTTCTGGAGTTTTTTCTATTACAGACCTGAAGCTGTGCAATTTACTCTGAGCACAGATCACACACAGACACACTGCCAACCCCCAAAACAAAGATTGAAAAATATATATACAGGTTAAATATGCCATCTGAGCTACAGGAGACAAGATGTATGGGGCATGAAGAGCTTCACGAGACACACTTTTTCTCTCTTACAAAATTTGACTTCTCTGCACCAAATTAGCATGTTGCAGGATATAAGCAGGATCCAGTTACAGCTCCACCTCACCTTGGATGCTTCCAGCTCTTTGATTTTTTCTTCAGCTTCTCCCAGTTTCTCCTTGAGGGCTGCAATCTCCTTCTCCATGGGCATCACAACCGATCGCAGCTTCTCAGCATCTTCCTGGGCCTGGAGTTGGGGCAATAAATTGTAACACATCATCACCACAGTTTTCACCACAACAGTTTCCATCACTGGAGACATTTGGAGAAAATCTCTACATCAACCAAAAAAGCTGACTGAACTTCCACTTTCACTCTCACTGCTGTTTATTTAGTTCTGCAGCCACCTCTGTGACAACAGGCTGATATTACTCTGTTCACAGAAGGCCACTAAATTTTAAATCCACGTATGGATTAGGCCATGAATATCTGCTTTAGAAGAGAATGTTAGCAAATCTGTCACTCTTGATACCTGAGAGAAAATTTATGGATTAAGCATTTCACTTTTCTGTTATTAAAGGTCTAACTGTCCTGCAACCTGCTGCCACAGAGCACATATAAAAAAAACCCAAAAGAACTGCATGGTGAGGTACTGGCCATGCAGTTGCTTACTCAGGAAATTAAAAGTAAAAGGGTCTGCAAAATGACACACAGTATAGCTTGATTCTGTTTTGGAAGATCATTTTTCAGCTTTAAATTACTCCTGAGGTAGCATCATGTTTTGGTGCAACTGTACTAAGTATTTCAAAATATATAGAGACAATTTATCAAAAACCCCATGATTTTTTCAAAAAGTAGTTCTGAAAGATCAAATGGCAACAGAATTAAAGGACTGATACAAGGAAAGGGGAAAAAAAAGAGAAAGAGTCAGGTAAAAATCACGAGAATTAAAATGAGAAATAGCACTCAGTGTTCAAATCTGGAACTGCACATGTCAAAGGGTGGCCCTGACATCCCCATTTCTTAAATGCTCTGTCCTTCCTTTTCTTTTCCTGTCCTTTCCTGCCTTCTGCTACATTTTGTCACTGCTGGAGAGCCAATAAAATCCGTGAGCAAAGCAAGGGATGTCACAGGGCAGGGAATTCAATAGCAGGGCCATGTGACTGTCACATGCACACCCAGACCTGTCACTGGCAGCCAGCAACCCATCAGTCACAATTTTTGAACAGATGGGAGCAGGAGTTCCACTTCAAAGAGTGCTTTATAGTTCATTTATTGTAGCACTTCCATTCATTTAATGCTACCTCTAGTTGGCTCATATAGACTAAAAATAGCCCAACATTTTCTGGACTGTTGAACATGCTCTTTTCTAATTATTCTTGATAACTGCAGGAATATTTCACTGCCAGTCTGGTTTCACATGGTTCAACACTGAGCACAGAGCAACAAATATGTCCATGATGGAACTCATCAGTTCAGAGAAATAGCCAGAAAGTTCTCTGAAAGCAAAACCAGACTGTGAACAGCGACCAACTGGAAAGAAAAAAACTGTATCAAATTCCACTTAAAGAAAAATTACTCCAGTTTTTACTGCTTGGTAAATGGAGCTGAAGTTTGTTGACACTGTGGTTGCAACATATTGTAAGGATCCATATTAAAGGTCAGTGTGATACAGAGCAGAGAACTCAGAACAGCTGATACCTGCTAACAAAAGGAGTGCTGGTCACTGGGTCTGCTCTTGGAGGTGAAGAAGAATTACTGAGATGCTCAAATTGAGGTTAAAATTCCCACTCAACCTTTTAATAAAAGGAGAGTATCTATCCTGTTGAAAAATGCTACTTAAAGATTCTGCTACATGTGGCAAGAGGTGCCATAGCATCACATTTCCTGTGCTAAAAGGTGTTATTCAGACTCCTCCAGGAGGTGTGATCCTTGAAATGTTTATTTCCTTCTAACATTTTGTCAAACTAACTTGGCTGTCCAAGGCCATGGTTTTACATATGATCATATTTACTCATTCCTTAACCAAAAATCAAGAGGCCAAACCACCTCTGCCCCAGCAAAGCCTGCTTCCCCCAGCACAGCAGCTGCAGAACATGCTGTGAGGGATCTCCAGACCACAGCATGAAGATGATTCCATGGAGAGAACATGCTAAAAATGAGTCCAGGCCATTTTCAGGGGAACAAAAGCCTGACTGGAGAAATCCCAGGTAACATTATACCTGAGTTTGTTCCTTAAAAAGGGGACAAGTGGAAAACACACAGACACAATTTGAGAATTTCTCTTTAAAGCAAGACTAAAGCATTTGTCCTCTAAATTTATTTCACTGTTCTTTATCATTACCAACTAAAGTAGTTTGCTGTGTATCAGATTTTATGGCCAACCCTCTCACAGAAATCAGATTACTCTCCCCTTCCAATTTCCCCTCTCCTGAGCAATAAGCACAACTTCAGAACAGGAGGTTTGTCCCTTCTTGTTCTCTCTGTATGGAAAATACCTGCTCTGCAGACTCCTGCTACTCAGAGTTTGACACAACTGTGCTAAGAAGAGTATTTATATTCACCACAGCTCCAACAGCAAAACAGATCCTTTCCTGAACCAGAAAATGAGGTCTGACTTTAAAAAGAGTAGCCCAAATTTGCCAGTGGGCAACTCATCCCCACCATGTCATTATCCAGAGGGAGCCCAGTCATTCCCAGCAAAGAACTTGCATGGAAGTACCTGCTGCTATGGTGGATTGCTTTCAGCATCTGTAAAAACAAAAAAATCCAAACCTATCTGGTACCACAACCCAATAAGAAAATAGATTTTTATAAATCATCAATAAGTTTCCTGAAAGATGAGTGTTAAGCATATTAATCATTAGGCCAAGGCATTTACCTTTTTTGACTTGGGAAGGGAGATTAATAATACAAAGTTTTCAGCACAGATTTCTTAGAAATCATTGCTTTATGATAAAAATCATTGAACACAGAATTTTTCCACAGAAATTAGCAACCTGAAATATATTTACATGGAAAAGCAAAACAGTTGCTCCCAGAGAAGGGCACGTGTCCCACCAGACATGCTCCCTGTGATGCTCAGGAATGCCAAATACCAGGTTTGCAGGAGAGACTGGGATACCTCTGGCAAAGTGGTCACATCTAATAAATACAGCTCAAAACAGGGTGCTCACCAAAATATTACCCATCCACTCCAAGTGCTCCCAAATCAGGACAAACAATATATACCCTGGAAGTGTGAAATTCCAAATCTGTGCCTTCAACCAAATAAACTAACTTGAAATTCAGAGAGCTATTTACAGAATTTATAAATGCTTTTGTTAACTTCTCTTTCAGGGGAAAAAAAGTATGCAGGCAATAAGCATAACTGTTAGCAAATATGTGGGCACAGTATTAAATTTCATGGGTTTTCCTTGTAGTTTAAATGAATTTTACAGTCAAATTGAACACAACTGAACAGAGATATTATCCAGTGCCCTGGACAGAAACACATGGCTCACAGTCATGTCTCTGGTCTGCTCATTCTTCTCACCTCAGCTCCCATTGAGAATTCTAGATGATGGTATGGTTTCCTGAAAGTTTTAAGAAATGTGATATATTATCTGTTGGTACAGCATCTACTTATAACCCAGAGAGAAAAGTACCTTGTTTTATTTTTTTACTTCTTTGTGGATTCCTCAGAACTGGCTACGAGATGAAGGTATTTTTAAAAGCTCTCTTCAAGTTTATGCTTTGCTTTTCCATAAAAGAAATCCACCCTTATAACAGAGCATTATGAAGATGGAGGATAAATAGAACACTGCTGGCTGGAAATGCCATTTTGCAGGAGGAATTGATCACAAGTCTTCAAATAGCACATCCCAAGTGATCAAGAAAATTCCTCTTTTCACACTGACTGCTGACACATGAATATTCACTATTTTGCTGGCCAAACAGAGCTTTTTATGGGCTTGGGATTTGCTTGTTTGTTTTTTAGGTAAAATCAAATGTCCTTTTCCTAATTCTGATCTAATTCTTAGTCTCCCTGAGGAATAACCTCACAGGTTTAATAATATCAAAGAAGATTAAAACCCCATGCAAAGTAGTTTAAGCAATTATTTCAAGCTGTACTCTGAAGACCAGATTTCCCCCTCCCCCCCATTACATAAAGTACAAGCTCCTCTGCTTTACAGGCCTAGAAAGCTTTCCCAGCTTTATTAATCAGAGATTAATAAACTGATCACCTCTTCCTTTAGGACCACCAGGGATATTTATTTCACTTTTAAAAGGGGTATAGTTGAAAACACTATTTATCTGCTATACTAAACTTCCACACTGAAGCCACTGAGTTCAGGTGAGCTGTGCTGTCATGTCAGCAACTTGCAACTCCAACTTACATGATCAGTGAATTCAGATGAAAAATCTGAACCAGCTGAGAGAGATTGTTTTCTGAAAATGCTTATTGGCAGTTGGTTGGGGCTGCACTGCCAGGACTGGGTTGTTTGTACAAGACTCACCACACTGGTCCCACTTTGAACCTTCCTTCCAGCTTCAACCAAAGTCTTTTTTCGCTTGATAAGGCTAAAACCTTCTCTTAAAACCAGAATTGTGTCTTACAATTCCAGTGGCAGCACTTCTGTTGTGACAACCCTGGCAAACAGGCTTCCCCCTGACTCTTGCCTCTGGAAATCAGGACTACATGAAGAGCAGTCCCACTGAGCAGCAACAGCAATTATGCAACTACAGCTGGCAACAGTCAAGAATCTCTTCCTAAGTCTCAGAAAAAGAATTCCATTTTGCAACACTAACACTGATTGCTTGCTACAACACAGTACAAATAGCTAAAATGCTTCTTATGTGGAATGCTTGTGATATTCAATACTACACTTCTGCTGCTGACAGACAGCAGAAACAGGGAAATGCAGTGATGTGGCAGATTATCAGATGTTGGTCTACTCCCTTATTGAACATAAGTTAATTCATTGCTTTAAAATTGTCTTACAACAACTTGAAGACTACTGTAAGCTTAATGGGAAGACAAATTCACTTAAATGCAAGTTTTTATAACAAGATAAACAAAGATTACAAAACATTGACCTATTATGACAGGTTCAATTTCCTTCCTGCCTGAAACACAACAAATCTTCAATCTCAACAGACAAAATAAAATCCAAACTCAAGGCGAGGACTCCATCTACTTCTGTGAAGTTTTCTTAGTCACAGATCTTTGAACAACTACAACAATGTGTCCATACTCCAGGGCAATTATTTTTCACCATCCAGAGCCTGTTGTTTTGTGACAGCACAGTTCTGTACTTCACAGGAAGCCAGCAGTGCTGTGATGCACAAAGATGGCTTAATTTAGAGAAAAGGCATTTTAGATATTTTGAGTTTTTTAATGGGCCCAGTAAATTCGTAAGATCTCAGAAAAGGGATATATGTGCAGAAGTGAAAAGGGAATTTTTAAAAACTGCAGTCAATGCAGAAAAATCTGAAAGTGGTTTTACTTGAGCTCATTTGACATTATGACAAGGGACTTCACAAGCCCACCTGCTTTTACAAGCTGAAGGCAAGACTTTGTCATCTTCTCAGGTACAATCCTCTCACTGCACCCACATGACTGGGTACAATACCCTTATGGATTCAGCTGCAGGATCAGGTCATGATGACTTCCATGAACAAAGGCTGGAAGTTGGCAGAACGAGGCCTGTGTGAACAGCTGAGGAGTTACAGCAGGCGTGGAAACAAACTCATGTGGAACATTTCAAACAGAAACTGAAGAACTAGATTTCAATGTACCTTTTTCATTTCATTTTCCAGGTTTTCTTCCTCCTGCCCTTCAGACAGTCGCCGCCTCAACTCGGCAATTTCCCGTTCCACGTTCTCCCGGTATTGGTTCCACTGAGCTCGTTCCTGCTCCAACCTGTGGTGATACTGGAGCTCATAGTCACGAACAGTCTCTATAAAACAGCATTTGCAAAACTTATTTTCAATGTGAGTTAAAGAACAGAGCTTTAGAAGTTTCATCTGCAACCAGCCAATGATTTATTATAATTGGTCAAAACCAGGACAAACAAGAACTCTCCCTTCCCGTTGATTCTTGCCCCCAAATCCAAATTCATAAGTAAAAAGTCCAAAGGAATTGCATCTCAATTTGTACCAACACTAGAACACAAAGAAATAAGCCCTCAAATCTGTGTAACTCTTAATTTCAAAGTAATTGTAAAATGCAATGTAAATGTACATGACTATCATCCCATTTAGCAGCTCATTTTGTACCTCCAAGCACATCATGCAAACAAACCACCAAAACCTTACTTATTTACTCCAAAATGCAAAGAAACTAAAACTTCTCACATGGCTTTCATTTCCCTATGATTAACATTTCCCCCTCAGGTAAGGAGCTGTGTTTACACAGGGACAGCAGCTGGCACAACGAGCCTTAATCTAGGTTCATGTATCTATGCAGAGCATAAATAAACAGACTTTTGTGTACTCAATATACATGAAGGTTTGTCTTTTCTGGGTGAAAAGCATAATCAGGTGATGGAAGAACTGCCTACAGCCAACAGGCTCAGGGTAGTGTGATCCTGTTTGTGAACCTTTAAGACAACAGACAGCTGTGGCAACAGTCTGTCCCCAGTTTATACCCTGCATTTTGCTCTTTGCACTCAGAAATGTCTCAGAAATGCCAACAGCTGTACAACGTGCAAATGTAACACAGAAAAGAACCCAGGATTGATCCAGAGCAGCATGTGCAGTCACTAGCCTGGGGAAAAGCCCACCTGGCTGTGTGAGAGCAGAACTATGTTCACACAGAAGAGGATCGTGCTGTCAGCCTAAAGCTGTTTTCAGACTTGTCAAATTACAAGCATCACACTTCTATCTTCATGGAAGGATCAAGTATCACATTCATAGTCCCTCAAAGATGCTTTGCATATACATGAGAGTTGCTATTGCCATGATTCCTTCTAAATTCTATCCTTATGTTAACAGAATAGAACCAGCAAGCTCCTCCTCACACACTTGGGAGCTGCACTTCAGCTGGCACTTCTGCAGCCTGGTTTCCCAAGCCATGACAAGCAGTCATCCACATTCCATGCCAAAGCAGGCACAAATCCCTGAAGAGGTGGCTGATCTCAGCAGCTTGCCTGCTTGTTACCTTTCATAATGGCCTGTAGTGAAGCTACTTCTTCTTGCCACTGTCTCTTCACCTCATCGATGGCCTCCTGCTTGGTGGTCTCTGACACTGTAGCTATTGCTTTGATGTTCTCCATCTCGGCATGAGCTTCCATCAGCTGGGTCCTCAGCTGGCCCAGATCATCCTGGGCTGCCTGCAGCACTGCATTCTGTCTTTTCAGGTCCTCTGAAAGAAGGATTACATATATTTAGCTTGATTAATAAATTCAACCTGAAAAGTATCCCTAGTTGCTATGGCAAAGAACAGTGCACTGATATTAAAACATCTACCATAATAACTGCACAAAAGTTGGCAGGTATCTTTAGGGAATGCTATTTCTTGGCTTTGTTTGCCCTTGTTTTTATTAAAGAAGTATATTCTCATGGATACAGTCACAAAGCAGACACTGCAGATATAACCTAAGACCCAATATCCCTGATGGAAGTCAACTATGCTTTTATTTAGTTCTCTTTATTGAACTCATTCTGGTAAAGAATCTTGAAAAGGTAAGCAAAAGAGGAAGACAGTCTTTCCCCCACTTCTGGCACCAACTTGGTTCTGAATTTGGATAGAACACTTCATATTTCTTGAGCAGAAACTCTCTGTGACCACTTCATGGAGCCCACACAAGAAAACTCTTCAGGCTAATTTGCTCTTTACCATGACTTTGCTAACACTGAGCTTCTACTAATAAAAGGGATACATTCAGTGGAACACCCACTATTTCTCTAATTGTTGCAACCACAAACAGAAATTAAACTAATTTCATATTATCCTCCCGAGTTTTCAGTTAATCTGAAACAAACAGCTCTGGAAGATCTATATTATATAATGAATTCCAAAAGCACCAGCACAAAATACAGTTTTGTGTTAGCCTGTTTCACTTTTAGCTGAAACATCTGGCCAATGCACAACAAACACCAAGCTACCTCCAGGTACTTCCCTCAGTGCCAAAAATCAATCCTGGTGCTCCCACCCCTTGAGAGAGGATATGGAACTTAAAAGGGCATTAATCCTTGTCTAAAAAAACCAAGTCTCTGTAGCATTTATATTATTTAGTTTTCAAACAACACTCTTAAGGATGGGTTGCAACCTTCCCAAAGTACATTTAGGAAAGGGTCTGGGAGACAGGGAAGCAAAAAAAGAAAGGAAAGTAACTGCTTATATATTCTCCTCTGGTGTCCCTTCACTTCAGTACATGTGAAAGTTGTTTTTGTTTTCTTCCCCTGTCACAATTTATTTTTATTTTCTGTTTTCTGACTGTACCAAAATGGGAGAATTATTGCTGATCTCATCAGTAGTGTCTTGTATATCTTAAAATTTCCTTTCATTCAGCTGCTAAAACACCAAGCAATAGGCTTTCTGTATGATCTGATCTGCATTATGCCTGTTGTATTTCTGCTCTCATAAGCTTATACAGCAGCTGCAGTCTTAGTGCATTATTTTTTGGCTCTGCTTTCATATGTTAAAGACAGGAAAATCATCAGAAATAGAAATAAATCAATTTGGCTCTCAGAACAGCTATCTCTACTCTCCAATTCTTCATCAGATATTTGAGCTCATATGGTTCGAATTTTCCTATAAATTGTGTTATTGAAATAGATGCCCTTGGCTGGTATTAAAACTTTTATGATGTTTGTCTGCTTACAGCCTACCTCAGATGGAAATTTAAGACAAATTAATGCTACACAGAAGAGCTGGCCACAAAGTACAAAGGCACAGCAGCCAGGAGATGTCTTTCCACTTCCCAGATCAGCTGCTGCTCAGAGAAAATGAGCTCACAATGAATTCACGGAAGAATTAAAACTCAGTGGTGGAGTTTCAGCATGGACATCGAGTTGCTCTGACTCCTATCCATGCAGGCAAAACCTTCAATTTAATTCTAAAAACCCACTCCAGGAAGCTAAATAGCCACCTATTGAATTTTACTCTGCTCCTCTCTTATGTTCTTATCATACCTGTTTAAAAGCCTATTGTTCATACAGAGATTATTTGAAGAGAATTGAGGACTTACCTTCCTTAGCCAGATATAACTCCTTAAATTTTGCTCTCTTTTGATTAAATTCTTGCTCAAGTTGCTGCTTTGTGCGCAGAAATTCTGCATTGACCTTTTCCAATTCTGCCACCCGTTGTAGAAGAGCAACTAAAAATAAAACAGAAGATAAGGTATGTCACCAACAGTTATCCAGGCAGCCCATTCTGCAAGACTGAGGTTCAGGGCTCACTCTTTCTAAAATATCTTCATCATTAGCTCAGCCATTGCCCCATTATATATCAGGAAAACTAGTCAGTCCTCTGAGGAAAAAAGAAGGATAAGTTTTCTTAGACTGTAGGACCTAATTGTAATTAGACATCTCCAGGGCACTGGAGATGGGGCAGGGAATTCTGCAGGAAACAATCTCCCAAAGAAAACCACAATTTCCTATGTACAGCGAAGGAAGAAACAGAAATAATTCTGGTGATTTTTTTTTTTCTTCCATTGGTGCTCCTTTCCAAAACACTGGGAATTTAGTCATGAGGCACAGGAGCAGTGTGTGAAGGTTGAGTAATAAAGCACCAAGTTCCCAGAGGCTGAGGTCAAAGAAAACAAAGTGACAGCAGCTCAGCTCACAGCCAGGGAAGAACAAAGCACAGGAAAACCCATAAGCTAAAAATTAGGTGCCATTATCTACCCAGTCTTCAGTTCTGCATGTTCACCAAAAGATGAATGAGATTACACTCAGAGAAGTTTGCCAGGAGATGACCACGATCTACAGAGAAGTGACTGATTATAAGATCAAAGTCTCCTCATTTCCAGCAGGTAAAAATCCTCAAGGACACACAGACATCACACTATTTTCCAGAGTTTACCACATTAGCAGTACAACAAAAGAGGGAAGAGTAGGAAGTCCACAAAGGACCTAAAGACTGTTACAACATGCTTATAATTGAAAAAAAAATACACCACCACTGTACGATGGTACAAAGACCCCACACAGCTACTGACCCTGTAACATTGTCCTTCCTGTGCAACAGCAATTTCTTTGCACCTCAAGAAGTGCAGCTCTGCTTTAGGTGGCAGTTTTACCTTGCACAGGTCACAATTCCAACACCAAACAGGAACAACAGACAGGCGAGCCGGGACCAAACCCACCTCCCCGCTGGGATGCACTGGGGAAAAAATATTCCCCTGCATGAGTCTCTATCTGTTCTGCAAAAGCCTTTTGTGGCCGTGGTCCAACTCTGCTGGGCAAAGCTGAATCACTTCAGCTACAGCCTCGACGTGTAAAATATTGATCCCCCAGAGGTGTTTACAGCTCCCACCCAACGCCCTCCCACCAAAAGCAAGTCGTGAAAATACAGTACAACTACAACATAGTCAGACTTCAGCACCAAACATTTAGACTTCAAAGCAGCTGGAATGAGCTCCAGAGCTCACAGTGGTAAAACCCTGGATGGTCGATGCCTTTGAGATGGGGTGAGTTATATTTATTTTTAGTACCAGATGACTATAACAAGAGCAGACACAAACAAAAGGATCTTTTAAGAGCATAGGTATGTTTTCCTGATTGCTGGTTATGAGGGCTTATGGTGTTACAAAACACAGCACTTAATCTGCTCAACTTTGTACTGAATAAGATATATGTAGATATAATATCAAATAATAACATATATATAGATAACACAATAAATAATAAAAGATATATTAATGAGATATCTTTATATCTGATATATCTTTATATCTGATATATCTTTATATCTGATATATCTTTATATCTGATATATCTTTATAT
>NW_021940460.1:4237287-4253281 GCF_001715985.3 Manacus vitellinus
ATATATCTTTATATATATATGAAATATAGTTTAATATATCTTATATCTTGATATCTGAATAAAAGATATGTGTAGATACAGGACTGAAGAAATTTTAATGTCGCTTTTTTACCAGAATCCTGGGGTTTTATCACCTTAAATATGAACACATGAATTTTCCCGGCCAGCAATCCCTGTGTGGGGGTTCAAAGTTCAAAGCCAACTGCACAGGAGTGATCTCCAGCAAACAAAAGGAACCTGCAGCAAAGACACACTGAGGCAACGCTTCAAGTGTGTGTTCAGAGAGTGGCTGGACGAAAACCAGGGAGGAAGCAGCACACATGGAGCCAGGTCCAGGTAGCAAAAGCTGGAGGCTTTTGGAGGCCCAAGGTTAGAGAGTTGCTTCTGAAGCCTTGCTGAAGTCTTCCCAAGGGAGAGGCTGTGCCTGTGTTGCTGCTCCTCGCTGAGTTCTGCCAGAGGGCGATGCCAGAGCTGCTCCCACAGCCAGAGAGCCACAGCCACCTCCTCCACACCACAGTGCACAGCCCTGCTGGGCTCTCAGGAGCTGGGCCTGAGCTCAGTTTAACCTCTAGAAGGGAACATTTAGAGGCACTAAAGCCCAAGTGAGCTCCGTGCTGGGGGCAGGGGCACCGGCACCCACAGGTAGCGCCCAGGGGCCTGGAGCAACGTGCACACAGTCAAACCATCCCTCACCTTTCACACAGCATTTTAAAACCACACAAATCAACTGTTCCATTCCACAACGAGTGATTCTGAAAGTTGAATCAACCGCAAACATCAGCCAAGCCTCCCGCTCCCAAAGACGGCTGGAGCACTCCTTGTTTACTTGATTCCTTTTCCATCTTCCTTCAGCAAAGAGCAGGAGCTGCTGTGCAATACAACAGGGTTCTAAGTTCTTCCAAAAGTAAGAGTTGCTTCTGCCGAGGATGGAAGGGCAAGAGGACACCTCAAGAGCAGAAAGTTGAAGTGCTTTAAGCTGGAGGATGAACAGACTCATCCTTTTTAAATCCTCCCGCCCAAACAGAAAGAGGGAGGGCAGAGTGACCCCGAAGGAAATGAAGTTTAAATATTTACATTTTTACAGTGTTCCCCCTGTCTGCAGCCTGGTGGGTATGCCTAAAAAGTAATAAATAAGTAACTAATCAACCCCCACCACAACTGAGCTCCAGCAGCTGTCAGGACCAGCTGCAAGCATTCAAAAAACCACAGAGTTTAAGATCTCAACTGCAGGTCATGCATCGCTGCAGCTGTGCATGAACATCCTTCTTTCTACTCAGATACTACGTTTAAAGTGGTTTTACCACCTGTGCCACATGTACAGCTCAGGACAGACCCTGGCACACCCCCACTGCAGTGGTACAAGGCACAAACTTGAGGACAATAAACATCAACCCCCTCAAACGCACGTGCACAAAAAGTAAAAGCAAAAGATAGTTTATTTTCTGAGACAGACTGGCAATTGCCAGCTTTCTGCTAAGTGATTAAGTTCAAAAAAAACTATTTTCTTCTTCAGGGGTATAATTTGTACCACAGCCATACAGACACTTCCCGAAATGATCCCAAACCCAGATTGCCAGCCACAGGTACCCGCAGGCTACATGGCACAGATTAAAGTCCACCTGGAATTGGAGTCAACGGCAGGAAATGGACTCATTCATAGAATTCCAATTAGCCCTTTGTCATTTATCACTCACTTCTCGCTCTAAATTTAGGTCCAACTCACCCCGGGCCTGGAACAGAGCTGAAACAGAGAACTTATTTGCCATCCTAGGGCATCAACTGAAAAACAACCCCAAAGCCAAACACACATTTTGCAGCGTCAGCATTCCCTGGTTTTCCAGGCGCTGTCCCCATGCTCCCATTCCCAGCACAGAAGGCACTATCAATGTTTAACAACACCAGTGAGGTGTAAACAGAGCCCAGAGATGGGCAGTTCTGGGGGAGCTGTGCCCGACTGAAACAGGATCCTGTGTGACACCCGGGATCAGAACAGGCAGGGAACATGCTGTATTTCCCAAGAGCAGCACTGGGGGAGACCTAAATTCCTATTTAGGGCCCTAAGTCATCAAGAAACAAACAAACACCCCGAAGACCCAATTTCTTAACTCCTGAAATAGCACTGAGAAAAAAATTAAATTGAAATTGATACGCCAAACTAAAACATAAACCAGAAACCCCTTGGGCCAACAATTTATTAGCTGTAAATAGCACTTTTCCCCCTGGATTATTAGGACAAATAGAATGCTGATGATAGAATTATATGCACTAATTAAATTACTAGCTTTGTTTCTAGCTAAGAACACAGATTTTGCAGAGAAACAACTGAGCAGATGCAGGAATCCCCATCCCCCTGACATCACAGCAAAGCACAGTGTGTGTTATCATGTGTCTCAACCCGAAAGAAAGGTAGCAAAATTCATCTCAGAGCAGAGTCATCAAACTACAGGAGAACCATGAAACTACTGGAACACACACAGAGAAACTCTAGTGAAGAATATACAACTTTCTCTTAACCTACTACACAGTGAAATTCCAATTCTAGGAAAACACAGGAACAAACACACATTTCTTATTGACTGGTTATTTATATGCTGCTCCACAGATCAGCTCCAAAAAGGATTAAATTCTATGTATGACAGAGTTTCTGTTACACAAACATGGAGGGACCATTCCAGAGCTAAGACAGACAAAGCTGATTATCAATGAGACTATTTTTGAGTACTAGGTCTATTTATAAAATTAATGCCACAAAGCTTTCTGCTTGATATTTAAAAGTGTCAAACATGACATCAAGAGTTCAGCCTTAAACAGCTGCAATAAGAAAACAGATCAGGAAAAAATCTACATGTACAATAAATTTTCTGTCATTTTCTACCTTTCTTTTCCTATCATGACTGCTCAAGACAAAAGTAAGGAAAAATAAAAATATATGGCTGCTTATTTCCTAAGGGTACTAATTTTCCTCTGTTGTGACATCACACTGGAGCCACAATTATGTTACCATATAAATTTTTCATCTAAGTCTGCCACCAGGACTTGTATTTAGACTGCAAAAAGCTTTTCTTTATTTTATTCAAAGAAGGTTTGATTATGAAAGAACAGCCAAGCTGCCAACCCTCCCCACTCTTACAACAACTCCCATACAGCTGTTTGCACCAGGCACTCAGAAGCAAAGGAACAGATTATGGTTCTTTGAATAAGCTCCTTGAACAGAAGCAATTCCTGACTTTGGAAACGTGGGTTGCTCTTTTTGCAAGGAAAAACAGCTGCCCTGACACACAGGTATTGAGCAGCAGCAGAGCAAACTGAAGGGGGGGGGGGGAAAGGAAGAAAAGAATTACTTGCTTTTCTCAGACTTCCATTTGGAAGCACCAAGCATTTTACTCACCAGGACAAATGGCTCGAGCTCAGTGGTCACCACGCACTCCTCATCTCATCTCCCCCCACCTCCCACTTGCCACTCTCATTTTCAGAGTGGCAACAAACCCCTCTGCACTGAGACTGTCACACCTCCTTTTTCAGAATATTTCACTGCCTGCAATGATGGTAACTCAGCTATAAAAAGGGGAAAACCTGGTGACAGTCCCCCCCAGCTGTGCCCCAGCAGCAGGGCCGTTGCTGCCCAACATCACCACCAGTGAGTCCTTCTGCAGAAGGGACTCAGTTCCCCATTTGGGGTTTTCAGAGACACTGCTGCATTCATCCAACCATTTCTGGTTTATGGTGCAGCTGAAGGTTATTTGACATCCCCAGTTTGTTCTCTATTGACTGAACACTCACAGGCAAACAACCCAGGACCGATTTAATGCCATACACACCCGGTGTTGCAGAGAGCACAACGCAGAACTGAGCCTTGCTGCATCATATCTGCTACAGTATCTTTTTATTTATTGCAGTAAATCAACGACTGCAGGATTAAAAATATTCAACTGGGATGTTACAAACACCCAACCACATTATAAATACTCCATTGGCATCAAGTGGAAGCTTGCAATATACTATTAAAGTTTGAAAGTAACATTATTTTTCAT
Organism: Manacus vitellinus; assembly: GCF_001715985.3. Lineage (NCBI taxonomy): Eukaryota > Metazoa > Chordata > Aves > Passeriformes > Pipridae > Manacus > Manacus vitellinus. The sequence goes on from NW_021940460.1 coordinate 4,241,319, forward strand.
TGAAGTTGAATGACAAACACACCTTTCCACTAAACTTGTAGTCTCAGTAATGCCTATTCCTACTCTTTATTTTCCTTTTTTATGTTAAGCACTGCATGACATTCTCCATTAATAAAAAAAAAGAGCCACCACATAAAAATAATTAAAATCTAAAGAAACTGAGGTGTTTGAACAAATGGAAAGATTCTGTTCTATAATTCAGCCAAGAATCACAGAATGGTTTGGGCTGGAAGGGATTTTAAGGACCATCTTATTCCAAATCCAACACTTTTCACTAGCCCAGGTTGCTCCAAGCCCCATCCAACCCGGCCTTGAACACTTCCAGGGATGGGGCAGCCACAAGATGAGGACAAGAACAAAGGGAAGAGAAAAAAGGGTCCTTTAAAAGGCCTAATTAAACCTGCACAGTAAATAAACAGCCATTCATAGTAATAAGTATCTCCCCCAAAGTATGTTTATACAGCAAACATCTTCATCCACAATTACATGGGGGGAAAAAAAAGCCAACACACTGTTTCTCCTTCCCCGTTTTTTTCCACTTCTGCTTCCCACTTTTTCTCCCTTTTCACAGCTCTCACATGTTAACTACTTCCTTGCTTTGTTATTGCCTCCCTTATCTTTTTTCTTGGACACAAAACCAGGCAGTTGCTGCTCTGGGGTCCAAATCTCCATTCCCTGCACTCAGTAAAGGGGAATCACACACCTGACTCCCAGTTTGGATAAGCCCAGTCCATGGGACAAGCAATGCTCCTCACCTCTTCCACACACTTAGTCATTCTGACCTCAGGGAACTTAAGTCCAGTTGGAAATTTATGCTCAGTTAAACATTATTTACATTGCACTGCAATGGAACAGTGCTCAAGTCACATCAAGTATCACAGGAATGCACTTAATCATGTATGTCCACGTTGACAAAAGTGAGGTGGAATTTTTTTCCAGCAATTCATCTTTCATTTGCCAAAAGCATCATCTCTTCCCAAGGGCAGTTCTCTACCTCCATCATTATGGCCTGGCTATTCCTACATTCCCTACCAGCAAAGTAGCTGGTTCTTTCCTTTTAACCAGCATTGCCATCAGACCTCTCAGTTCTGTGCACACAGTTTTCCCCACAGAAGTCTCAACTTGATCCATGAAGGGTTTTTACTCTCTGTTTACTCCAATTTCTGCTGTTGATGTTTTGGTGTGAGGGGAGAACAATCCCTGTTAAAATTTCAGGAAAACACCATTGGTTAGCATTTTTTTCCAAGAAATTCAACCATGCTTTGTGCTTCATCAGTTCTCTGAATAATTTAAATAGGGCAGCAGTGGATGAATCACAGTGTTGGAAAAGTCAACCGGACATCACCATAGATGGAATCCTATGGAAAGCATTTTGGCTGCATCCTGCTGCTACCAGCAGTGAATCTCCTCAGAAATGCAGTGTTGCTAAGCCTGAATGCATATCAGAGCATTTCAAAAGCCAGCAGCAAGCTACAGTCTGGTGAACTTTGAATTCATCTACAGTGACACAAAATGGAGAGAACAGAGTTACCAACCTCGTCACAATCACCAGCGTTTTCCCTGCTCCCTCAGTGTTTGTATCTTGTTACTCTTTCACAATTTTTCTTTTTTATAACTGCTCTTTACAGGAGGATCAATTTTTTAAAGAAAAGGATTGCAGGAAAAAGCTCAGTGTCTCCTTGGGTTTGTGGAAGGGGTTATTTACTCTCCAGGCTGAGAGCATTTACTGAGCCCAGTCAGTGCTTGAGCAAACAATGTGATGGCAGCACAGAAGTCAGGGAGGGAGAATTACCCAAGAACTGGGAAGATTCTCCAAAATGCTTCACAGCTTGTGCTGGATCACACCACTGCCAGCTCAAGGCCAACTCAGGTAGATCTCTACCCCCTGCAGTCACAGCCTGACTTGATGCCCCCGGGGCAAAGCTTTTTGAGCATTTCAGACATCTGAGCTTAAACAATTCAGCTGTCAAACATGTCCCCACATGTCACACACATCCACCACGCCTGGCACTCCATCAGCCTGGCCCACCTCATCCCCTGGAGAGCTGAGCACCACCAGAAGGGGTTTGAAGGAGACACAGAGGCTCCTCCAGCCTGGAAGCAGAACCCCAGCACAGCCACCCCTTCCCCTGCCACAGCATTTTAAAGCAAGTCCCCCGAAATGTCAAGTCACTTAAATCTCCCTGACCACAACACTGAAAATATGAATGAGTCCTCGTATCACACAGGGATATTTCTGCCAAGTTTGTCCACACTACCACCTCTCAGCATTTCTATGATATAACCAGAAAACCCAGAACAGGATTAGACTATTTCACGTGGCAATTACACTTGACAGGGAGGTTTTCAGTGTTTCTTGCCAGAAAAAGAAAATTTAAGTTGAGGATATTGTCTTAATAAACCATCAGAAACCTGCTGCTCTGATAAAATAAGAATATTTCAGATTGACAGATATTTAGGGAGAGGTTCTGATATGTACTTCACTATAAGGAGACCCCTTACACAATTTATCACTCTGAACACCACTAATATAACTGTTTTTAAAATGTAAACACTTGCTAACCCCAGACAACAGATTAAGGAGTGATTTTCTTTCAAGATAATTTAATTGCTGACTCATTTGCAGTGGGAGGGAGAAAAAATCCCTGTGACTCCTTATAATATGTTTATCACTTTGCCTACAGATTTATTAAAGGCTGTCCTCTTCTGGGAAGAAAATGGGAATAAAGTAGGACTCAAATCTCAGGTGAAAAAAAAAAACAACACAAAACAACACTACTGCAGTGTTCTCTTTAATGAAGTAAGTTAATATATAAAAGAAAACCATTACATTAATTCAAAAATTCCCCCAGATACCACCAGTCTGAGATCTTGTGCTGTTTGTCATAGGGACAAGAACTGAGGTGTAGCTTTGAGACCATCCCAAATACTGTGTTTCCCAACTGCTGAGCAGGAAGAACAAATTAATGATGACACTTAAAAATTGAAAGGAAGGCAACAAGAAAATGATGCAGAGCAAACCAGAAACATGTCAGTGTTCGTGGAATTTACACAGGCAATGGTTTCTGTTAATCTACCATTGTTCCAGGTATGAGGGGACTGTCATTTAAAGCAAATCAGCATCTTTGTGGACATTTTCAAAAGCTGAAATAATCACTATTAGCATGGAAAATCACTTCCACGTGCACAGCTACCAGAGAGCACCAGGGTAATTTTACAAGTACCAGAAGAGCTTCAGAATTCAGACCCAAGTTATGGATTTGAACAATATCCACAAAAGGAAGGTAACACCAGATTTCTTTCCCACTGTGGTTCCCTGTCCCTTCCTATATAATTTGGCCACCCAAATTGGTAGACAGAGAATAAAGAGGCAAAGGGAACAGGTAAAAACTCACTCTCCAGGAATAGTAAATTGAAAATGTCAGTTGTCAGAAGAGCAGCTTGCAGGCATGAAAACATGGTGCCTTAGTCACTTAAAGGATATAAATCTTAATAAAGGGCCTGGAAAATATTGTTGCCAGAGGTATTTATGGAAACATTGTGATGATAAATATAGTATGAGAAATAATAAAAGATGATTAACATCTTTATTTGATAAGGAACAGGATACAGCTCCTATCCTTTAGAGTAAGGAATTTAATAGGTTCCCTGAGAACAACAGACTAGTACTCCCCCAAGCCTCCATAATCTATTTCTTGACAAAAAAACAGTGCCATGATTCTATATATTCATATTTTTTGCTACCACTTGTCACCTAAATGAATTCCTGAACTGTTAAAAAGGAAGAAAATCCTCCTCCAGCATGAAATTCTCAAAACATTTTAAAATATGCCAGGGGTACAAGCACTACAGAACAGGAAGACTTGCCTAAGCCTGCAGTGATGATCATTTTAAATCAGTGTATGTACTGGTGGTCATGTGAAAGGGTAACTCAGCACTCCCACCTCCTGTGCCTTTATTCCCATCATGCCACAGACCTTTGAGGCTGTGCAGGGACAGGATCAGAGCAGAAATTTGGGGGGTGGGAGGGGAGTGAGTCAAACCAGGTCCAAACCAGACCACACTCATGACTTAGCTGAGCATATACCAAGGGCTCATGTGAGCATATAGAGTAAACTGTGAAAAAGAGCCAGAACTGCACCCTTTGACACTCATATTACTACTGTGTGGTCTCCACCCTTCCTTTATACCAGCTCTAACACTTCTCAGGCCTTTCACTAAATGAATTAAACTAATTAATTCAGCAGTGACTAGTTCTCAGCTGGGTGTCTGAGCTGAACTGGCTCAGTGATGGGTCCACTGTGCAGAGCTGGCCCAAAGGAAACGATGGAAACATCCTGAGGGAGGAGGAAGAAGAGAGCAGGAACCCTCCTTTCAGCAGCAGCAACCTTCTAGACTGGCTTAGCTGCAACCTGAAACCACAGCCCATGGGTACAGCCTGATAATCACTTTAACCTAAGTGCTGCCTGCCAAAAGAAACACTCTGGCCTTCCTTCTGTCCCCCACTCTGCCTTGTGGCAACTGGGATTGGCGTAGCCACACGGCAGAACTTACTTTTTAAGACTTGATGACTGACATTGGTAAGTGATAAATGACCTTCCTCAAATCCTGATTTCCATTCAGACTCTCCAGGGGAAGCTGACAAACTTAATGGGAATCAGAAAGCAAATTCCCAAGCTCAGATTTCCCCCCAGTGCTTGTACAAACTTGGGTTTTGAACAAGGGCAGCTGAAAGGGTGTCTCCAGTACAGATGGGTACAAAACCTAGGGCTGTAGAGAAAAATATATCAGAAAACATTTGTATTCCAGAAAAAGGCCGGGCTCACATTTACTCTTACTTGAAAGCAAATATGCTTGAACAAAAGTGCAGTTTGATTAGACCCTGTAAAGTGCCACAACAGCCCTTCCCAATGGCTCATCAGCTCAGTGCAATCCTCAGCACCCTCTGGAACACCAGGAGTTAATACAACACTTAGAGATTTAGCATCTTTATCTCCAGTTTCATCTAAAACTCAGACAGAAGCTGTGAAGACCAGACAGACAGCTCTGATATTTTCACAGCTAGAAGCATCACTCAGGCACAGAATTCCGAGTTTGGCTAATTGCTTCCCCATTAATTTCACACACAGCTCCACACACAGCACAGGGATGAAGATATAAACAGACAGAGCGAGCTGGCAATTAAGAAAACCTGACTTGAAACCAATCTTTAACAGAAAATTTAAATTATGACATAAAGATGCCAGCTTGTCAGATGATTTGAACTAACAGAGCCAAATTTATGCTTCGTACTTCACCAAAATAAACCAAGTAACACCACAGATAAAATATATCAGAGGGGTTTTGGCACAGGCTGCTGTTAATGTAAGATGAATGTTCCAGTTCTTGTGTCTGAAGTCAATGGGAGTCTAATATGAACTCCAGTAGGCCTCAGGAAAGACAATTTCCTTAAAGGATACCAGACATGGAAATTTATTGTGGATGGTTAAAATAATTATTGCTTGAGCAATAACTTCTAGCACTCCTCTGTGTTTCTTCCTGTGTAGATTAAGCCAATGACACTCAACATACAGATGTAAGGACTGTTTTATACTCTGTGGTTGTATCTAAGTTACTGTTTCAAGTTACTGCTTTGTTTTGGTTTTTTTTTAAAGCAACCAACCATGGTGCTGCCTCCTCATTTTGCACTGATGGAGCACAGATTAAAATAAATCATTTCTCTTGGGGAGGATTTCAGTGCTGACCACCCATGCAAATACAAAAAGTTACCCTCTCAAGGCACAAGTGGGGGGGTGAACAGTTATACAAGGAAACACTCTGAGGAAAACAGTGAAAGGGCTGTTTAGTCTCTTGTTTTCCATATTCCTCCCTTTTGTTGCCATTTAAGCAGAATTGCAAATCTTGTTGCAATTATGTGAGAGCTAAAAACACATACTTGACAAAAGATGCAGCACAAGCCACACAATCTATGCAGGTCACTGTCTGAAAGGCGTGGGAACACTGCTATAATCAACAAATCCAGTCTGGTTTAATCCCCAGGTAATCCTTCCCTCCCACCTCAGGCCATTCCCTCTGGAGCACACACAGTTAATGCTTCCATTGTCTTCCAGTTATTGATTCTGATTCCTTTTGCCATGCATAACTTCTGTCTGTTACTGCGTTTTTGCTCCCTAGGTTTACTAAAAGACATTTTCAGAAACAACAAAATATAAACAAGAAGATAAATATTAATTAAAAAAATAAAATCCCACCTGAATTTAAATTTCTTCTCGGTGTGACTCACCACAGTAAGGTGAGGTGCTTTTTGCTTGTTAAGTAACTAAAAATCAGGCTGCCTTTTTTTTTTTCTCTCCAAGATCTCAGTTATTTTTCAGTTCTTAGCACTGCCAGACACACAAGACAAGACAGGGCTCTTAACTGCACCCAGAACCAAACAAGCAGATCTCAGCACTCTGTGTTTCCTGCCCTGCTCTCTACTTACAGCAACTTTCAGACGCCCTCCAATAGCCAAAAGATAGAACACTTATATTTTCTACCTTTCCAAGGGGCATAAGTTAACTTCCAGCAATTAATTTTTGCCATCTGTGAGGCACTTGGTTTATAAATGAAGATACCAATGTATTAAAGAATTAGATTTCAGCCAACCTCACGATAAACAGGTAACTGAAGTTGATTGCCTCAAAATTCTATAATCTGTTCTGTGAAAACACTCAGCACCTGAACATGTCTAAGGCAGGGTTAAAAAGCAGGTGAATGGTTGCTCTATACCAAGAGTAAAGCACAGGGAGATCTTCCTTTCTTAGTTGCAGAACCTGGAGAGATCTTAAATCAAGAAAAATATATTTTAAAAACAACGAATAAGCTGAGACTCAACACAGCCAGGGAGCCAGGCTGTTTAGAAAAGACGTTTTTCACAGAGGAAGTTTGTACAGTCATGAGATTTTCTCTAGAAGAGGAAGAATGGAGGGATGGAGGACATGGAGAACGGGGGTGTGATCCTGCAGAGCGGAGCAGCCAAACCAAGGACAAGGGACAGGAACACCCACAGAGGCTGCAGAAGGCAGTGAGAGGGACAGCAAGATTTAGAGAAGCTGAGGTGGTGGCTGGGAAGGAGGTTTGAGGAGAGCACAGGACTTGCTGAAGAGCAGGGGTTGCCCAAGACAAGGTCAAATGACTGGTGTTTGACTGGAGAGAGAGGAAAAACCGGAAAGCAAAGGTCAGGCAAGGCCACGGCTCTGCTGCTCTGCTGGGTGGAAGCACAAATTGCCAGGGGAGGTGGAAAGAGCCACAAAGGGTGGCTGAAAAGCCTTATTTTTCCTCTTCATTGTATTTGGAGGAGTCAGGCCTGAGGAGACAAGCACAGGATAGGGACAGGAAGGGGAGAAGCACCACCACAAGTCAGCTGAATGCCAAGGGGAGTTGTGGCTGACAGAACTGGACATGAATGGGAAAAAATACATAAATAAACACAATTCCTCATTATATCCCCAGTCATGCTGCAGTTCTGCATTCTTAAGGTACTACAGGCACTGTAATAGAGCAACAGGACAACCCAGAAGTTTTTTCAAGCAATGCTCTTCCTTCTGAAAGATACAGAAATATTAACCAAGGGTACACTATTCACTTGTTCTTCCTATGTCAGTTTATATAAAAATATCAAATGACTTAAATTTCTCCAGAGATAATTCATCATCATGCTTAACTGACTATGCCATGACTAAAAGGAGACAATGTTTCCCCTATTTATAGAATAACTTGCAGAGGGCAGTACCACTAACTCAGCCACCACTAAACCAGACACTAAACCCAATTCTGAAAGTAAAACCTATGAATGATTCAGAAGCATCAGAGTTTGGTGTGAAAGATGTTCCTCTGAAATCCACACACACAATGGCTTTCATAGCAGATTGGTTAGGAAGTGCTGCTTATCAAAGTTACCAGTTCTTATCTTGGGAGACTTCAGTCAGAGTAAAGCCATAACCTCATCCTTCTTTTTAAGCTACACACTTGGTATATTTTTTTAAAGAAAAGTATGTAGTTAAAATACCTAAATTTAGTACAGAAAACTTCACATCTGAGAAGTAGTTTTAATAAAGTGCCTGCAGTGAAAGTCCAGCAAGTCTCCTATTCGACCATCAGCCACGATGAAGCCGATGGGATTTGATCCACTCCCACGCTGACAGACGTTGTTTGCTTTAGCTTCTTAAAAGTTTTTAAACAAAATTCCTTCTTCAATCACTTGCAAGGGAGCACACACAAACTAGTTCCACCCATCAAGGGCTAGGGGAAAGCAGCTCAGCATCCCGAGGCACCAGGCCAGGGAGGGAAGAAAACACTTAGTAAGTCCATCATCTCTGTGAGGACGGTGAAGCCGCCAAGAAGCAATAAAAATGGGCAAAGAATTTATATCTTCCAGCATTCAAAACACAATAGAGAGTCAGTCCACAGGTTAAAGTATATTTAATAAAGTATATTGTGCCTTCAGGCAAATCAACAGGTGATTATAAAGATCAGGATCGTGTTATTTTTCAAAATTAAGACACAAATCTGGGACTTGACTTAAACAGGAAAAGACCTTGAATGTTCATATTTCCACTCTGGACAAACTGACCTGCTGAGTGGATCAAAACTCCCTTAGAAATTCTAAAAGGTGGGAACATGTATGTTCAAGGTGTGTGTTTTGCTTTTGAAATCAAATTCCAGACTTGTCCACTGAACTGACGAGGAAAAACACACAGCCTAAAAACAAAAAGCGTGAAGGTTGGTGGGTTTAAATTCAAAATATATTTGCTGTGTAATATCAGCAACTATTAATAACAGAACAAGTAAATAATAATAAACCAAGAAAAATTAATGTGAAGGAAGAAATTTTTGGAAAGTAGCAGCAATTTTGAAGATACTCCCCAAGAGAGAAGGGTTTGACATCCCACAGTTACATCAACAATGCAGAGCTGGACATCAGCACTCACAGCCAGTCCCCTCCAAACCACACCTCGCCTGGAGATGAGTAACAGCATTTTTAGATACTTCCACTTCATTTTAAAGTGATACACTTGCAAGGGAAGTAACTGGAAACATAAAACCATCCAAGGTTTTGCTACTTAATTTTCTGACAAGCCCGGTCCCTCACGCTCAGCCCCTGGGGTGTGATGAGCACAGCAACAGAAACCCCCAGTTCTTTTGGGGATCCTGGATTATTGACACAGGGACACAATGAGGATCATGGTGCTGCTGGTGGCACCAAAATCAACATGACAAGGCCCTCCAATCCTCTACCTACAGCCCAGCAGCTCTCTCGGCTGAGAGCTGGCACATCCTCCCACCACAGAGACACCACTTTTACTGGCCTAAGCACAGGGGGAAGAAGGTGTTACTCCAATATTGGATTGATTCTTTCTGCAAATTCTTATTAAAATATCTGATGGACTGTGCCATTAACAGTTTATCACTGAATAATATCAATGGATATGCTAATTGTCAGCCTGACTGTACTAATGGTTTCAGTTTATCGCAGCAAGAGTTGAATAATTGACATATCATTCTAATTAACTTTGGTATTGAAGATTTAGTGTTTTATGGTACTGCGGTTCCTTCATTGAAGCATTTTCCAAATATGAGTAAGGGAATTATACTAAAGCCTGAGCATTCTGAGAGGGAAAAGCTATGCCAAAACATGTTGTTTGGTAACCTTATTTTCAGAGATGGCAAGCACCCAGACCCAAACCCAACCCTGGGAGGCTGAGAGGTTTGAATTTTGAGTATGATATTCAAAACAAAAATATTTTGAAAAATAAGACATTACTGTTCTGGTCAAGCAATCCAGACAACACATATAAATTAAATGTCCCCAAAAAGCCCCTTGACCAGGCTCAGTAAGCAGCATGCCCCCACTTGCAACACAGGTCAACATTGTGAGCTCACAGTTCACAAAGCTCCACCAGCACCAAGGACTCTGCACTTGGCCTCTCTGTGATTCTTATCATATAGAAACTGTTACCCCACACAACGGATTAGAGGGTTATTAAGGTCTACACTAATCCAAAGTACAAACCCAGGGCAGCACATGACATCCATTCTTTTCCTGTTTCTTTGCACTATTCCTTCCCCTATTCTTGGGCCCATTTTCCATCCAGCAGAGGCTCTGAAATAGAAGACACATTCTATATTATAGTCCTCTCATGTTGTTCCATATATATAATTTCTACTACAGTAGAAATTTTAGTTCTTTTATATTTGCTTTCCACAAAACAAATCCTAGCTGATATGTCTTGCACAAGTAAAGAATGCATAAGGTATTTATAATCAATATAAGTAATTACAAAAAGCCATTCTTTTTCCTTGGGGGAACATATTAATCCAGTTCTATTTTGTCACATGTAATCTTAAATCAGAGGTTACATTACTCCTTTAAGCAATAAATGCAGTGCAGACAACTAAAAATATTAAATAATTCATTTCTTCAATTCTCTCCACATTAAAACAGAACAGAGTTTCAAGGCACACTTTTGGCAAGTTACTTACAAATAAAACCAGCATAGATGAGAACAACAGGATAGTAATCAAAGTGGATTGAAAAAACCAACCCCAAACTGGTCCTATTACAGCCAAAGGAGGATGGGGAGAGGAGCCATTTTAGGAGCTGTAATTCCTTAGTGTAGAAACACAGCAACCACTTTCAGAACTCATCCAACTTGCAGCCAGTTCCTCCTGCCACGTGTCTTATTTACAGCATCCTCATCTCCCCACAGCAGGAGAAAGACATCAAACCATACCTCCTACATGACAGACTTCACCAACCTATCAAATCACTAAATTTACTTGCACCTTTTTCGCCTTCTTTTTAAACGACAACAACAAAAATCTACCCAACTTGCATCTTCTAAGGTACTACTAAGACACAACTACCTTCCCTGGCCAAGAGGCAGCAAACATTTGTACACTGCACATCTGTGGTCAGACAGCCTGCAAGAGCCAGGAAGAAATTTTGTTGGAAGTTGTTCTGCAGCTCTCAGAAGAACAGGCTAAAGAACAATAAACAATGGTTATTCACCAGAAAGTACACGAGAACAACCCATACAACGCTGACCTTACAAGCATGACAGCAAGGAAATCCACCTTCCCCTCAGCAGGCCAGCAAGCAATCATTGACCTTAATGCAGGGGAAAACCCACAATCTAAGCACCTTCGCCATTAAAACTTTTAAAAGGCAGCCTGAAATCCTGAAATCCCTGAGGATAAGCACTTTCTCGTGTAACTCAACCAAAAAAAAAAAAGCGTCCACATAATTCCCTAGACATGCATAATTAAGAATACATCATTGCCCTTTTCTAGCAGAGTGCTTTCCCAGGGAAACTCAACTATTCTCTAGAAGAGGAGAGCTCTGGCCTAGTCCCAGGCTGGGGAAGCACCAATCCTTCAGGATTCTGCACATCCCTCCAGTTCTCCTGTATCTACATTATGCCCAGCCTCAACTCAGATTTCTTGCTTCCCCACCCCTTCCCATACATCCCACACACTAAACACTGTCCCTTCCATCCCACCTTCCAAGCTAAGCAATACCTACAGTATTTTTTTTTTAATATGCACACAGTCCCATAACCTACTCCACTGTAAAAAAACGTCTGTAATTCCTCCCAAACCAGCCAGAAATAACCCTCCCACGACAACAATCAGGGAAAGCTTAGCTTCCTTCTGCACAGGTAGAGACACCACCTCGAGAGGAGACGTGTCATTTTTCTTTGTCTTTTCCAGCACAGGGACGAACCGTCCACACCGAGCACCGTCCGAGGTGGGTTCGGGGCACACCCCACCACCACCTGCCGCGGCCGAGCCAATGACCGAGTCCCACCGGGCGGATTTTCCCCGGATACATCTCCCCGGCAGGGCGGGGAGGCCTCTTTCCCCCCGCACACCGCGGCTGGGCTCCCTTTCCCCGGCAGCACCGCGCTACACATTCACAGCCC
>NW_021940460.1:4253619-4655374 GCF_001715985.3 Manacus vitellinus
GGAGGAGGAGGAGGAGGAGGAGCCCCGCTCAGGCGCCCGGGGTGAGGGACGGGAACGGCCACCGGGGCTGGGAGGGAGCGGGGTGAGGACGGGGACTGGGAGTGGGGTGGGGAGAGGGGACAGGGGACAGGGACTGGGAACAGGCGGAGGGAACAGGGACTGGGAACAGGTGGAGGGAACAGGGACTGGGAACAGGGATAGGGCCAGGGACTGGGAACAGGGACTGGGGACAGGGATAGGGCCAGGGACTGGGAACAGGGACTGGGGACAGGGCCAGGGCCTGGGAATACGGACTGGGGACAGGGAACAGGGACGGGGGACAGGGAATAGAGACAGGGGATCAGCGACTGGGAATAGGGACTGGAGACAGGGAGAGGGAGAGGAATAGGGAGTGAGGACAGGAATAGGGAGAAGAACTGGGACTGGGAATAGGGAACAGGGAGAGGGAATAGGGACTGGAGCCAGGGAGAGGGACAGGGCCTGGGGACAGGGACAGGGACTGGGAATAGGGGACAGGGACTGGGAACATAGAGACTGAGGACAAGGATAGGGAGAGGGACAGGGACAGGGTGAAGGTGGCGGTGGCTTGTCCAGGGTCCCCACCCAGACCTCTCCCCTCAGTGCTGCGCCCCTGGGTCTGCAGCCTAAAAGCAGAGTTGGTGTTTATTATTCAGGAAATCGGTTTAAGCAACACCAACAGACACTATTCTGCCCCACAGTCACAGACTCACTGAGGCTGGACAACACTTCCGAGACCATCGTGTCCAATATTTGACCGATCACCACCTTGTCGACCAGCCCAGAGCACTGAGGGCCACATCGAGTTGTTCCTTGATGTGATGGGGAAGGAAGCACCTAAGATGGGTAAACATTCAGAAAGTTTTATCAGTAAATTACACACTTGGTATGGAAATTGGTGTATTAATGCCTGACCTACTATAGTTGTCAAACTTGAACACTTAATAGTTGAGGTGTGACCGGGGGGGGGGCAGTGGAAGGAGCCTGACCAGCCATGGGGTCCCTTCCCCAGCACCTGTGGTTGGTCTCTGTGGATGGGCTTTAGTCCTTCCACCTAACTGGGAGAACATGTCTAAACTTTAGGTTTTTACCAATAAAATGGTAGATTTGCATCATTTGAGCTCGTGTAAAATCACAGAAAGCAGAGTTAGAGTGGAAATTATGATACCAAGTCCTGTCACAGGCAAGATCTGTTACAACTCGCCTTTCTTATGCCTTACACACCCTAAAATCAATCCCTTTTAAACTCAATCTCTCTTATTGCCACAGTTTTTCAGGCCTTGTTGTCAAAATACATGGTATAGCAAGGCATGGGATTCTGGATTTCCTGATAAAATTTTGCTCAGTTAAACCAAATGCAAACCTGAAATAGGGAATCTGTGAAAATTATTCCAGTTTACCCTTTTTGATCAGTTGGGGTAAATCTTCTCAAGTCTTTGCCATTGTAAAAAGCAGGCTTAAACTAAAGACTTAACTTTTCAGTGTTCCCAACTTGAGACACGTAGGGCTTTCTTTCTGTGGGTATTTGGAGAACCCAAAAGTGCCAAGTGCTCACAGAATTGCTGACTTAGTGACAAGATGATCAAAGGGTGAAGCATCTATCACTTGAGGCACATTTACACATTTCTTAGCTCCTGCTTAGGCTCTTTTACAAGTAGCTGGATATTACAAGCATTCAACACATAAATCCCTTTGAAAACCTAGTCCTGTGGGAACTGAGCTCTTGAAACTCTGCCCTGCTCTGTGTTCATATGGGTACCCCAAAGCACCCCCATTAGCACTTATTTTCATCTGGTTCATGTCGAGGCAAAGCTCTGGCACGTTTTGGATGGTCCAGGATCCAACTGAGTGCAGCATCACTCCAGCTGCAAATATAAAGTAAGATTATATCAAGCTTGACATCTGTTGTACCTACAAGTGTTTATTAAGGAATGAATATCGTATCACTTCCGTCACTTCAATTTACAATTAGAATTGCAACATTTCAAAACCTTCATTAGAACTCCTGAGCTTACATTCTAAATGGGGTTTGTATGTAGTTTGAAAAGTATGAAAACCCTCAAGGGGCTTGTACTTTTATTTTTCCTTCTTGTTCTTCCATCTAGAGCTGTACTAGCTTTATAGATATGGTTCTTACCTAATCTTTCCTGCTTTTTCTGGACAGTAATTGGACTTGACAGAGGCAAAGGTTTAAGTAGTATCTATCAGAATGTCTTCTAACCTGGAACAATTGAGTAACTTCCTCTGTGCCTCCCAGAATGTCCCATTTAATTCTAATCACTTGTAGTTCTTATAGCCTTGATCTCCAAGGATTTCCCAACATGACTCAGCTCAATCTTCAAAGAGGTGAAGAAGGTTTGGCAGCAGTTTGCAGTCAGAGGAACAGGCCTGTTGCAGTGCAGAACCAGCAGAGACCAGGAGTCCTGAAAGTCAATCCCTGTGGTGCTCATGTTGGACAAGTGCAGTATGGAGGAACCAGTGAGGCAGGTGAGCAGAGACTATTTCTGCAATAAGCTTCTCCAGAAATAATGCTCCTAAAATCCCATGAATTTTTATTTAATTTACCTGGCCTACAAGTCTAACATGGGTGTTTTCAGCAGCAGCAGACACGAGTGAATGGAAGATGCATCTTCCTGGAGAGCATGTGCTGTGTTAGTACAGGAGGAGGAGCAGCTGTCCCCCTGCAGTCTGCCTGAAATTTAATCCTGTAGGGTTTCTGAAAAAGAGAAGTTTGAAGCTTTTCTTTGAACAATAACATCCAGGGACAAGCAGTGAGTGTGAACACACTGCAGCTGCTGGAGTCCAGGAGGAAGCTGAGTGAGACTGGGGTTGTTTGGTTGCAAAGAGCACAGTGAAATAATTCACACAACACATCTTGGAGAGAAGAAGTATTTTCTTTTTGTCAGAAGAAAATAAACGGGTGGAGAAAGAGGTAATTAAATGTTTTCCTAATAGTTCTGTCTTGTGGTTGGTTGACTTAAGTGCATATGGATGCTCAAGTTCCAAATGAAACTTTTCCTGTTTATTTTTTTGGTCATGTAGAAAGATTTTTCTCTTTCTGGGTCTTTGCTTTTGCTTTTTTTTTTTTTTCTTTTCCTTTAATTGGGGCTCTTTAACCTCAAGTGAAGCATCTCTTTTCATGAGGCTTTGAGGAATGTATTGATCACTATCCTTATCTCTGAAACTAGTCCCAGATCCCAGCTCTGGTTGAGTTACCCTCACTATGTCCCCACTCTGTGTCAGGATAGGACCCAGTTACATACCTTTTACCACCACTTGCCACAAACTGCAGAGTTTTGGAGGAGGCCACTGCACACTCCAACAAGTCCCTTGGTGTGGATGATCAGAGGGACAGGACTGTGACCAAACTGAGGAAGGTATGACCACAAAAGCTTTGTATTCACAGGAAGTGAGGCTAATAAAATACAGATCTAACTTCTTTAGTTTTGAAAGGCACGAGATACTATTGTTTTATACTCCAGCTAAGCCAATTCTACAAAAACCAGAGCCTTTAAAAAGATAAACTAAATTTCTGGACATGCAAGGCCAAGTCTACATCTGGTGTGAATCCAGTGGAAACAGGCTGATGTGTGGGAAATGAGAAGCATTTTGATTCTGTAGCACAGAATCAAAGTGGAGATTAAAAAGACCATCTGAATTGGGCTGTTTTCCATTTCTGTTGCTTTTCTGGCCACAAAAAAGTTTGATTCTGCTGTGCCCTGAACGGTGGGAGTTTGCAGTGAATTACAGGCCCTGCTCCCCAGTGGAGTTCAACTCATGAACCACCCACTGCTTAATTCAATTAATCCAAGAGGTGGATTTGGGAAGCAGCTTTGTGGGTTGCTGAGACTAAACTCCAGTGCACTCACAGAAGAAAAGAATTACAGCACTGGGGACACTCTGCCTGGGCAAGTGGGAGAGCTGATTTCCTCTCTCCCAGGTGACTCTACCTGTAGGTGTTACAAAGTGAAGAGTTTGGTAACAGTTTCCATTGGACAAACTATGAAACCATATCACCTTTAGATGAGTGTTACAAGAATGGTTCCAATGTGGAGAGCAAATGTATGACCAGGAAAAAATGTGTGTTTTTAACTGCAGGTGAAGGCCAGGGAAGCAGCAATTGCACACACCTTTGAGGAGGGACTCGGTGGCTCAGGACAGGGAGCCTTGGCCTCATTCAAAAGGCAAGTAACAGCCTTGTCCTTCTAAGCAGAAGGGAAGAGGAAAGCCAGAATTTACTGCTTGCACTTTATCTTATTTTATTTCTACATTTGCCAGAGTTTTTCTACTGTTTTTCTCACTTTTTTTGTTTGTTTAAAATAAAGTGTTCAGGGTTTCCTAATTTTTAAATGTTTATTTTCCTTCTGGTGAGATTGATGGGTCATTAGCATTGAGTATTAGTTCTGCAGCTATGAGTGTTTGTAGGCTTTGGTCCTTTCTCTTTAATGCAAAGCTTTTGGAGAAAATTTACATTCATCTAAGTATTACCATAAAGAGCTTGGTTAAAAATCCCAAACCAGTCATGCTCTTTGCTTCAAAAGTTATTCTGGAATGCAAGGAATTCAGTCTGGAACAATTACATTATTTGCAATGGTAACTTCTTAGCGAACCCTGGAATAGTTTATGTGGTTAAAAACCTTTTCAAGAGCAATTGAAAAATTATGTTATCCCATCTATTGTTTAAAGGATTCCATGTGGTACAGTTCTTTGAATATGTGGGAAGAAAATGAAGCCAAAAATGAAAATTTGGCAGGCAAAAATCGAAGTGCTTGCATTGGCCCTAAATCCAGATATATGCACATTAATGATCTCATTTGAAAGATGTCTATATTAAGATCTGAGAGCTCTCTGTGTTCCCAAGGGACAGGCTCATTGAATATTGTGATGTACCGTGAAACTAAACAGTTTTTCTTATTTCTTACCTCAAAATAACCAAGGAGTCAGAAACTCATTCTGTGTGAGTAACAAAAGGGCACATTGAGAGCACAGTCTTTTGGGTAACCTTGCTCAGCCATACATTAGAATTGCCACTGCAGGGAGACACAGCTCTGCCTTGCACTCCTTCATTGGCAGGTATAAAAATAAGCCATGACCCATTCAGACTCACTATACCTGTATTAACAAAATTATCTGCACACACTTCAACTGCTGCAGTACCAAGTCCAGCACCTCTACTTAAGTCACTGCTGAAGGCAGATTTGGACAAAGGCTCCCTCCTGCCAGCTCTGTTATTGCAGCAGGATTTTGCAGTAGAGGAGAGCAGGCACCAGAGTCAGTCACCACACATTTACCACACCTCACCCAGCAAAGCCCGGTGTGGGCCAGCACTGGGACCTCAGAGAGACCTCTCTTGTTTTTCACTCTGTTCATGAGATTATACTTTTCTTTAAAAAACCTAAAATAGCAGCAGGAGGTTCTGCTTCTTGAGGCTGTTTTGCATAGAAGTGTGACATGCAGTAGTGTTTCTCTAACCAACAGACCATGTCAACAGTAGCATCCCATGCATTCAACTTCCTGATCTTGAGTCGACCAGTTCGTTAACATCAACGAGATGAGTCATGTCAGATCTGCAAGACTGGGCCATTTATCTCATTTTCTTCCTCTGAGGCACAAGCAGATCAGATATCCCATAAATTCTAATGGTTTGCAATGCCCACTTGCCAAGAGAAGGAGGGAGTGTTGCAAGTACCATAAAATTCGTTGTCCCATGTGGGTCATATTAAATGGTGAAGCCAAAAGATTTCCCTGTTAAGGCTTCAGCAGCAATGCTCCTTTTGGAGTGTTTTATTCATCCAACCACTGTTAACCCTCAGTCTGTCCCTCTCAGAACTGCCTTTGGAGACATTTAGAAGAACAATACCCAAGAAATCTTTGTGTAAAGAGCAGACCAGGCAGCTGAAGAGACGCCACAGGATTTCAGAGGATCACCACATCTTTGCAAGTCCTTCAGCTGAACAAGCCTACCTTTTGAACAGTTGAATCCAGGTGGGTTTACTGGAAGCTCCAAAAGTGTAGCTCAAGGCCTTCCTCCAGGTGGGACTCCACAGTGATTCCTGAGCCTTTTCTGAGGCTCTGCCAATTCCTGCATATGCAGAGATGGTCCAACCAAATAGTTGTCAGTACAAGTTAAAATCCCACATCTTAGGTCAGTGGGTACACCCATATGGTCCAGCTGTTTCTCATCAATGCCATCCCATCCTTATGAATCCTTTTATTCCCTGTTTTCCCTGATTTCTCCTAAGTGTTACAGTGGTCTCTCTATTTGCCTCTTTATTTCACTGGAGTGCCTTTTCCAGACCTATGTCCCTTAGATGCAGACACACAAAATATTTTGTTTTTCTATGGCACCTTCCATGGGAGAAAGAGCCTTTTAGTAGAGTCAGAAGAGGGGGAATTATCTTGGATTTACAGGCTGAGCAGACCCAGAGACACAGCCTGATTTTCCTGGGGATACACAAAAATCAGCAACAGGAAGGAAAAAACCTGAACATGTATCTCCTACCTCCCTATAGCTTTTTTTTTGTCATGAAGTGCATTTCCTTTCCTTATTCATCCCACCTTAAAAAAATACCAAAAATACTTCTGACCTTCTATGAAAAATAGCTGAAGACAAACATCTGTTGTAAAATGAATATTTCTGAGCAGGTGAAAGGATCAAAGAAACTCGTTTTCTATAGAATCTCAGTTTGATTCTCTCAAAAATGTTTGCTGCTGAGATAGCTTCCCTGCCTGGCTCTTGCACCACTCAGGCAGCAGCAAGAAGCTCCTTTCCCCTCTGAGACCACAGGAGGTTTCACATTACGTTGTTAACCTCCCTCGGATCATCTCCTCCGTGCACAATCCCAGTCACATTTACATGCAGACATAATGTCACTCAGCCCACTTTATGCCACTTAAATCTCTCTCGTTGCCATGGGGAGCATTGATAAGGAACCAATTAGCAAATAAAATATTTGAGGACGGATGTGAAAGCCCCTACTCCGTGGATTTGTGTGTCACAGGCAGTGACATTTCATTTGGCATTTGTCCTTACCTGGCTGAGCTTCTTCCACTGCAATTTCAGCTACATTGTGTAGTCAAAACATGCCCTTCCCACGGGATTTAGAGGCTTAGACGTGCAACACTATCTGACCCGGGGGAATTTTTACAGCTCTCAGGAGAAGAGGGATCGCTTGGAAAGCGCTTTTCCGGCATGGAAGTGCCAAGAGCACCATCCAGTGCCTGAGCGGAGTAAACACACAGGAACTCGATGGCGCTGGGACAAAGGCAGCTCTGCACATCCCACAGCCCAGCCACACGTGGTGGGGTGCACGAGGATTTAATAAAATGCAGACGCTTACAGAAGGAACTTGGAAGGGAAGTCTGGCAAAGCGGTCAGCCTTTCAGGAGGACAGGAGGCAAGCTGGAAGATCCCATCTTTTAAGCTAGAGCTGTAGGCTGAGTTGAGTTACTGATGATTTAGGGAGCAAAAGATGCAAGGGAGGAGGAAGAAGAGGTGGCAATAGATGGAGCCGGTTAAGAAAAGCAGGTAATTAAATCCATGATGGAAAGGAGCTGCTGCAGAGAGAGAAAATCGGGCCAGATCCTGCAATCCTTCCCCTTTGCAGAATTGAATCAGCAAAGGGAGACTAGGAAGGTGTGCTGGCAGCTGAGAAAATAAGGGAGAAGTGACCTCAGCTGCCACTGCCCAGTCCCAACAGCCTTGTATGGCTTGTCAAATGTGAGTAGTCCTGGATTTCGAGAATAAAAATTATTTGGAAAAAGATTTTGCACACATGTGGGCCATAAGTAATAGTTCTTACTACATATGGCTACAGGCTGTTGGTGGGCTAGAGAGAAGGAACTAATTGGAGAACAAGGAGTCCTTGGGGCTAAAAGTGGGCACAGGCAGAAATTAATGTTATCTGTAAAGAAGTGATACCCAAAAAGATGTCCAAGAAAAAGCATGCAGCTTTTCCATGGAGTGGTAGCTGTGCAACAGTGTATGGAAACTCTGTGTAAACAAGGAAACAGGAGTTTGGCATATTATGAACTGGATATTTATTAATCAGAGATACAGAGTGCTGCAGTTTACCACAATATTTGTGGTAATTTGTCACTAACATGTTCTCCCTAAAATCAGACTTTGGGCATGGTATGGAAATGCTGTAATCCAAGACAACTCCTCTGTTGTGTTCAGCCTCACATGTGTTTGCTCTTACCGTTTTTATATTGAACTTGCAGAGCAAAACTCACTTCTTTGATTAATATTGAGCAGTGTTTTGTTAGTGCCCTGTGGCAGAAGTGCCCAGATGGAGTGGGTTGAATACTGAAAACATGAGAAGCATTTAGTGTTCTGTGGAGCTCTGTTAAAGGTGTCTGAATGGAACATCTGGTATCAAATCTTGGGATAAATCAGTTTGGACCTGCTCTGGGTCTGTGCTTTGTTCCAGCTTTACATTCCCTCTCTTCCTTCCTTGTTCCTAGAGCCAATAGATGATGGTTTATTGCCTGGTGCAACCCATTAAAGTCCCTTTGTTGAGGCTTGGCAATTAGTTGAGCAGAAAGAGTATAAAAATCACTTTGACATCTGGGGGGTTGAAATGGCAACGCTGACTTAAGATCTCCCTGAAAGGCTTTTTATCTGTCCTCAAGGTGAGGGAGAAAGAAGAAAGAGTGATTATCCAGAGACTTTGGGAAGATATTGCCTGATGTGCCTGCAGAGTGTAGCCCTGTTAGAGGGCTTATGTGTGTATAAAACATGCCTACCCACCACAGGGCCCTGATGTGGGCATGCAAGACCTCCCTGCCAGGGGAAATTATTGCTATCCCACTGCTCAGCACTGCCACATCCCTCTGCCAGTCCTGCTCTGTGGGCAAGAAAAACTCCTGCAGATTTGAAGAGTGAGGAAGGAAGACGGAGCCGTTGGGGTGTCGTGTGACTGACACCACACAACAGATGGAGGTGCCCATCCTTCAGTCCTACAGCACGTTCCACAGCCCCAGCCTTCCCAAACACATCCCACTGCTGGGAACAGCCAGGAAGGGCAGGCTCACGTGGTTTTCACACCAAGAACTGTGGCTGCAGAGGCGAATCAGGTGCTGAGGCACATGAACATCTAATTTAGAAGTGTTCGAGATGGACTCCTGGCACTTCAGGAAGTGTTTCAGCTGAGTACACAGAGCTCCCAAATACCCTTTGGACATTTGGCTCCACTCTTGGGCAGATTTGCATGAGTGGTGTTTTTAGCTGCTCGTGTGAGTGGTGTTTTTACCTCCAAATTTTACCAGATTTCCCTGCTCAGAGGCTCTGACTCCCAGAACTATGACCAAAGCCATGAAAGAACACCAAATGGGAATCCCTAAATTGCATTCAGAGTATTCTGAAGCAACTCCTTCCTGAGTAGTAACCAAGAAAATTGTCTCACAGTGTAACATTTTATGCTATTGAGAAAATAAGATATTTTGAGTTATATTCCTTTAAGATGTCTTGCTGTGTTTAAAGGGCTGATTTTCTTCTCTTTTTTGTTTTGTTTTCAGGCTTGATACATCAACCAAACTTCAGAGGAGCTGCTCTTGCCTCACACCAATGTTGAGACGAAAGAGAAGCAAGTTATTCATGTTTTAATGTTGTTTTGTGCCAGATGTTTTGCTGGTAGAAATCCATAGCTCCACAGGCACCCATTTCTTCAGGATCTGGAATGTCTGACACAATTTCTGTCTCCATTCTGGACGGTCTGTGAAGGAAGCTGCTTTATTTTGCAATATTGAATATTCATGCTGGGAAATTATAAGGAAAAACAAAATAATGAGAGACAGGGTCTCTAATAAGCTTCCTGTCACATGAGGCTCTGGTTCTGGTGAAGCAGATGTGGTTGCTGACTTGTTTCCAAAATGTTTGTGGAGTGGTGATTAGATTCTGTCATACTGATGTTATATCTCTGTGATCTCATTCAATACAAGTAGTTCTGCAAACAGTGAAATATTTTTTTCCGATGGATTTATATCTTGGATTGTGTTTCTGCATAAATTCTCTGATGTTTAATGGGGATTGAGTTCATTTTAGCCTGTTTCTTCAATGAGAGATGAGTAATCTGTCTTGACTTGGCTGCCTACTTTCACAAAACTTGCAGGAATTAAATATCACAAGTATTTAAAATTTGAGTGGGAATTATGAACCAGTTCCAGAGTTATTTGGAGCCAACTCATATAAACAAACATAAACATGAGTCTCATTTTCTTTACAAAAGCAACAGGTAAGAAGCAATCTTCTGTTACTTTGTCCTTCTATTTTACCTCCTTGATTCTATTTTTTTATTAGTGATCAATCATATAAGATATGCTTTATTTATAAAGCTGTGTGAAATATGAGACTTGTTTACCACATTGAATAGATATAAAAACATCATTAATTTATACTTATTATGGGCCACACAAGAGATGACATTGCTTTTTATTGTCCTTGCCAGAGCAGGGGAAAGAGGTGACATGGATTTTAACTTACATGTTTGCACAGGCAAGTGCAGAGAAAGAACATTATTTTTCCTTTAGAATTCTCATAGTTCTGGTTTGGAAAGGGAGAAAGGAAACCTAGAATCGAAAATGATCTTTTGTGTTGCTGAGTCCAGTCTTCTGCTTCTGCAGAGAGCCAAGTTCCCAGTCTTTTTCATAAAACAGGTTGTGCTATTCAAAAATATGCTCCTTTCTCTTTGTCATCCCTCCTATCCTCCCAGCTTCCCACTTTCTTTGGGTGTTTGCTCCAGAATTTACTTCCTTTGATAGGAAGAAACCCTTTAATTTCCATAATCAGTTTATGCATGTCTGCTCTTGTTCTGTGTTGTTCTATGTTCTTGTTCTTCTTTCCTAAAAAGTTCATTCCTGTAGGTAGCCATGTCTGTAAGGGGAATAAGGAAAGAAGACTCTTCCAAGAGGACAGAAAATCTACACTTGGGCAAATTCTTAAGACACAAATCTGTTGGAAACTAGGCTTCAACAGCACTTAACATAAAATGTTTGTGTGTCTAATACTCCCAGGTTTTTCTGGGACTGGCAAATGAATTATTTAACAATGGAAACTGCACATGCATCTGCTTGGCTTCTGTGGGTTCATGTTATAGAAAACTGTAGGAGTGTTGTAGAGATCACAACTACCCAACTTTGTGTCATAGACCCTGTGTCTTCACAGGCCTCAGAAATTCCCATTTAGCTGAGTAGAGGAGAACAGAGTGGCAAGTCTCTGCTTTCATTGCTAATGCTTTGTAAAATAACCTTTATGGTCTGTAGATTCAGTCCTGTGCAGGTCTGTGTGACTTAGGATTTATTACACTGCACTTCATATTTGTGCATCTCTCTCCAGTTCCTGGAGAGGAAAGAAATTAAAGGTCTAAAAGGTTAGCTTGGTGTTAATAGATCGAGATATACCCAATATTTAACTTCCCTGGACAAAGGAACTGCTTCAAGGGCTGGCTTGTCCTGTTACAGTGTGACAGTGTCAGCCCTGTGTGCTGCAAACCTTCACCCAACCTTAGAAATAAAAAATAAAAAAGCCAAGTGTCTGCTCAATGGAAAACAGATGGAGTGTTCATTAGACATTACTTTTAATGATCTGCTTTAAAAGTAAAGATACACCATTCCAAGCAGAAGAAGGGCCTCCTAATAGCTGTGTTTAGGTCCCAGGCTCATTATCTGAGCTACAGATAAGCAAGATTGCAAGACCTTTGAATCATTGGAACTTCCAGTTAAGCTTGCCGACCATTATTAGAATTCCAAACACAGCAGAACTATTTTGGAGCCTTACCAATATTTTTTCCTGAAGATGTATCTTTATTTAATGATTCAGAGTTATTATGATGGGCCTGGCAGTCAGTTGCTCAGTTGCTGGAGTATTACCATTTAACCTAGGTCAGGATAAAAATCTGGGAATATTCACTGCAGGGCAGACCTTTTGCATCTTTGAGGGCCTGTTCTTCACAGTCCACCTTGGTGTGACTCCCCCAAATGGTGTTGCTGGCTGTGAGAGGTGACCCCAGCAGTCTAGAAAGCCTGAAGATCCTTCCTGAAAAGATAAACCCTGCATTCTGTGCCTGTAGGTACTAAATCAACTTTTGGCATGTAAAGAACAATGCAATCCCAGGGTTTTAGGCATAGATGGCTGCTGCCAAACCACAAGAAATGCTTTTGTCTGGAACTCATGGAGCAGTAACATAGCAATGGAGGGTGTACCCTTGTCTGTTATTCCCTCTGAGCAAATTCTCAGAGACATGTTACCAGGATCCAGATAGATTTCATGGAACTAGGAGAGAAATGGGCTTTAATTTTCTTATAAAGGGAGGAAGAGACAATAGAACTCAGCAAAACATGTGGCAAGTTTTGTTTCTGTCTGAGAGTTATGCAAGCAAAACCCAGTGCCCATCCTCAGACAGCACTCTCCCAAGTGAGACTCACGTGAGGGAACTTGTGTTACTTTTCTCCTTAAAGCCTTCAAAATTGCTTTATTTCCTCTGCATATGTGTAAATACAGCCTTATGTCTTCAACTGATCTCCAGCTGGTGAGTATGAGTCAGAATCCAAACTTCTCAAAGTTCAAGGAAATTTAGAGCTGATGTTCTGGTTCACTGTCACCTCTGTAGAAAAATACCTGCATGAATAATGAGAAATAAGCCTCTTGTTTTCATAAGAGGGACCAGAAGGATCAAGTTCAGCAAAAGTCTATCACAAACTGTTAATTAAGCACTGTTCTGAAACCAGGTTTTTCCCACTCTGTTAGAAACCTTCTTCAATTTCCAGACTGGAGTTATTAGTGGCTGGTTTGTTCACATATATTACTGTGCCAAAGCTGTCTTTTAGTTTAGATTATACACAAATAGAATGTGAGTATTAGGTTTCCTCTGCTTTTTGTCTCTTTTGGGGAAAAAAAAAAGAGCTTAAATACAAGGTCACCTTGTGTTCAAGGTCCAGTTATTTCCTCACACAATTCAAGGGTGGGGGGAGAACAAGCAAAAGGAGCAGATGACAAAGATGACAAGAGTGCTTTATATTTAGGTTTGTGTACCTTAGAATGAGCCAGCAACAGCATCCCTCCTCCTGTTATCTTATGTCCAAGTAAATACAGTTAATTTTCTTTCTTTGGGTTATATTTGCAGAAATCAAGCAAATGCCTTCTCTCCCTGTGTTACTAGAGTGTATTGGGATCCAGTTTTTGAGAAAATGTGTTTATTCTCTTTCATTGTACCCCTATTTTATGCCTTTGACATTGGAGCATAGATATACTCCTCCCCTTGTCATTATTTCTTCTTGAAATAATGACTAATCTCTATTTTCTTTACTTTGGTACCTCAGATCACAGTTGAAAAGTTATGCCAGCAAATTTCCCCAGGTTGTTAAATTGCTTATGGTTTAAAAGTTCATTGCAGTTGAAAGTTTTGCTATTCAAGGTTAAATTGTTGAGGTAATCCTGGATCACAAGTTGTTGAATTGTTTGTAATCAAAAGTTTTTCATTGATGAAGTTAACAGTTTAAAAGTACACAGTTTAAAACTGTGAAGGGTTACAGTCAAGTTGAAAGCATAGGATATCCTTGAATTTTAAAGAATAGGCCTAGTGTTGCATTACCAATTCCAAAAAGCTTTCAGTGGAAGAATTAAGAAGTTTCCTTATTTTACCATGCCAATTTATAGCTAAGCAGTTATGTCAGCTGACTGACATAATTTAAAAGCATAAAAGGCAGGAGCCACATTAATAAAGTGTTCCATTTTGCACCTAACATTGAGGTGCAAACCCTCAAGTGTGTGAACCCTCATCCCTGTGGGGCTGTCGAGGACCCTGAGAGAGCCTGTTTGCCACAAGAGGGAAAAAACAATACAATTGTTTCCTTCTTCTTGTCTCATTGAGTGGCCTTTTCCTGGTTTAGTGTAGCTTTGTGAGCATGGGTGGCCAAAGCATGGGTTGCACAAGCCAGTTCCATCATCCTGGTGATTACAGCACGAGGTGAGAGGTTTCAGATACTCCTGGTTGTGAAGAAATGATTTTCAGAGGATGAACTCTCAGCAAATTCCAAGCAGGTGCCTTTCTGAGATGTTTAGTTGTGCAAACCTCAGTCACTCGGGGAGGAATCTTGTCCTAAGTGAATAACACAAGATGGATCAGTGTGAAAATCCACACCTGGAAGTTGCTTCCTAAAGCAGCTCCATGTCAGCACCCTGCAGATTTTAAAGTGAGGGTGCAAACCCCCAGCCTGGCTGGACACTGTGCAGGGTGGTGGCCTCTGTGACTCCCTCGAGTCACTTGGCAGAGCAATAATGGAAACGGGAACGTGGGATTTCTTATGTCTATTGTGTCCATTGGAACAATACTGCTGAGAGCAACTGGGACCAAAGGCCTGGCCTTCAAAATATCTGACTTGAAAAGAGAGCTGCATTTTTTTGGTAAGGTCCAAATGTGTTTCATTCAGCTTTGCTGCTACTCCCAGAGCTGAGTTGTAAAAAAGTCACACATCTGGGCTGCGCTGCCTGGAACTGTTTCTGTCATCCCAAGCAGTTTTTGGCTTCATTATGTTCTGGGTGTGCAGCAAAGAGCTTGTAAGAGCAAACTCTTAACTGAAGAGCTTAAATGTCTTGAATCACCAGCCTGCAGGGTAGCCATGGTCTTTAACTTTATAGATATAAACCTGAAGTCTTAAAATTCTGCATTTCTAGCCCTGCAGAATTCTCATTCAGACTGCTCCCTATCAAATTTCCATGCTGACTCCATGTCCAGGCAGGTCAGCTGTCCAAAGGAATGATGGACCAAGTGCTTTCATGGGAGATAAGTGTGAACTTGAGTAGAGCTCACCAATAGCTATAAAGTTTTTTTAAGCTATACAGCAATAAAACTGAAAATAATTTCAGTACATCCTAAATAAAGGGATGTAAGATGTCAGGATTATCAATATTTAATGCCAAGTGACAAAATAATGTTGCACCTCAATAGTTCCTGTTGAAGTAATGGCTTGTTTTCTCACTGCACAGTTGGCATATCCTGGAGTCTTTGGATTCTGCACTGTGGAGGCTGAATGTGTTAGAATTAATTAATTAATATTTAAAATGTTCTATGCCCCTCATTCCAGCCTCAGTTCCCCAAAGCATGACAGTGCAGGTGATCACAGAAAAGCCACTGGAACAAATAGCTACTGAATTCCAGTGTGGTCAAGGATCCACAGAAAGGACAGGGAACTTGGAGCTCCCAGTTTGTGCATAGCTGATCCAGAGCAGGGGTTTGGGGCCCGTGGCTGCTGCCAGGATGAGAAGGGGACACGAAGGGGACACTCTGAGAGCCTGAGGACACCTAGAGAAGGCCACATGTGTCTGGAGGAGTTGGCAGGCTTGCCTAGTTCTCTGCCTTCCCTTCCACTTCTTGGAAAGTCCATCCAAAAAAAGCTTTTCCAAACTTCCCAGCATGGTGGGCAGGTCCTCAGTGTGGAAGACTAAAACAGAGTGCTTTTGCTGCAGACTTGCCCTTCTGCTCCTGAACTGTTCCTACTCGTGGTTAAACCCGTGCCTTGCCAGCCAACTGATTTCCACATGCTCCCACTTCCCTTTACACTTTTCTGAGCAGTTCTTTGGCCTCTCAAAAAGCATGGACAGAGCACAGGACAGTCACTTCCCAACCACGTGGCTTCAGGCACACAAACAGACCTGCACATCCCAAGGAGTAACTCTGGGATGGGGTGTCCCTGGGGGCTCTGCAGACTCCGACAGCACAAAAGGGCAGGTTGGGAAGGGCAGAGACCTGACTCTGCTCAGCTGGCATTCTCATACCTCCCTTCCAAGCAGGTGCCTCTGATGGCCTGTTTCATAAATCATTATTGAAAGATACCTCTGAATAAATACTTTCTCTTCTCCAGTACTAAGGATTAATTTTGCATGAGTCTGTGTGTTTACTCTGTTCTTCAGCAGGGACAGAAATTACTCTCGGCCAGATTTTACGAATGATGTTCCACATTTATTGCATATTATGACCTTTTTGGATGATACAAAGTCAAGTCTAGGGATCTGTCTTTCTTATTTTTCTTCTCTAATGAACAGTGTGTTGCAGTGTAAAGACACCTGTAATTTACATCCTTTATTTGAGATTAAAGTAAGCTCATGATTAACATATTATATGAAGCAAGGTGGTGAACAGGAGAGTTCATTGACTTTTCAACCCTGGAATCACCCAAACACTGTTTTACATTCCAAATAAAATATTTGCTGGGTTTCACACCAGTCTTTTACCAGTGTGTATCACAATGTTGCTGTTGGGAAAAACTGAATTTATTAAGGCAATATATTTTAAAAATTGGCTCCAGCACCACACAGCTGGCAACAAGGAAAAAGTAATCTAAGGCAGCATGTAAAAAACTGTTCTTTAGTTAGATTGTGAATTTTCCAATAACTGCCTCCAGCAGACCACCCTATGACACTGATTGCAAGCACATAAAGCCTGATGGTTCCAAAGTCATATAAATAAAACGTGGATGTTGAAATGCCAACCTCCCACTATTTGCCTCCAACCTTTTCTTTTCATCTCTTCACTGCTTATTTTGCTTTTTTTCTTTCCTGGTGTCCTTCCTCTCACTGATGTTTTCCTTCAGTACCACCTCCCTCTTTGCCTCCCAGAACCAAGGGGAGGTTTCAGCTTTAATGGCAGAGCAGGAGCCAGCAGGCAATGGAAAGGAGCTGGGGTGGATTTGGTGAGGACACCAAGCCCCCAAAAAGCAGAAGAGTGCAGGTTATTTGTGTGTGCACACAACTTCACACACCCAGTGCCCACCTGAGCAAACCAGAGGAGCAGTTTAGGGCAGTTCTAAACTGGAGCCCAGCTCAGTATGGTTCAGAGTGTTATTTGTAGCCAGGAGTTTGATGACCTGGAGCTGTTCTAAGATCTTTTAATTTTTCACCTCCCCTGCCATTGCATAAGGACAGGCCACTCATCACTCAGAAAAGAGCTATGAAAATAATAAAAATAGATTAATTAACGTGGAAGAAAACCCAAGAAGCTCTCAATCCTGTTGTCTGGAACTAAAATACATCTGGTACTTCCTGGTTTATAACATACTTTGTGTAAAGGCTGTTTACTCTTTGGCTGTTTGGGTTGGTGACAAGTTTTTGTAAATGTCTCTTGTTAGACCTAAGTAGGGTGAAATGTTTATCTCTTGTTTTCCTTACTAAAAATTAAGCAAGTTGTTAAGAGTCTCACAAAACTATAATTAACTTTCCCTTTGCAAACAGAACATTTTAAAAATGTTTTTATTGCCTTAGTAATGAGTGTTACAAAAAATGTCTTCCACAGCAAAACACACTAATAACAGGGATGAGTGCAAACCAAACAAGTCAAAGTAAATTATCTATGAAACCACTTATTTTAATGCAACAGGGAACAGTAATAAAAGTTTCGAAACAGCTTTTCCTCCTTTGAGAAAGCAGAACTATTTTTTTCTCTGTTGGAGCTCCTGACATAGGTCAAAATATTGCACTACACTGAGATTTCAATTCTTTTCCTCCCAGAGGGACCTAAACATTGTCCTCACAACATGTGTATTTTGTTGGAATAGAAGAAAAACCTAGTCCTGAGAAGGACTGCAACCAGCTCTGTCAGGCCAAGGCAACGGCTGGGCAGGAAGAACATAAAACAACGTGGATTCCACACCACAACTACTCTCAGATCTCTATTCCAGTCAGTGTGTACTGACTTCCAAGGGCATAACTTGCCCAGGAACCCAGCTAACATGAGCCCTTTACTCAGATGCTTCAGCCCAACTCCACAAATCTCCTGTTCTGTCAGGCCTCATTCCCTGACCCCTCTGCACAAAGGGCTTCTGTGAGGGATGACCCAAACCTTTCTCTTTTGGTCCTCACTAACATATTAAAAAATCCCTTCCTGTACTTCTGATGCCAAAGTGCAGGTGTAAAGTTACCCAGATTGCTGGATGTGCAGCCCTCTCCTTGGCACCACAGCTCACCTGATGTCAGCACTTCTTTCCAGGCTGAAGTGTTTATAGGCTGGCAAATTCTCCTTGTGAGGACCCATTCACAGGCTTACAAGGGGGAAACTATAATTTTTTCTTCCCTGTTCAGTACCTTTTTTTAATGTTATGAGATAATTGACATTTCTTCCCTCTCTCTGCTCTCATTCATTATGGTGATAATGCTTCTGAAGTATTTCATGAATTCCATCCGAACATCTTCAGGATCTTCCTCCAAGTTGGAATGTATTAGTTTTAGTTTGTTCAGTGGGTAAGCTTTGAAAGTAAATAAAAAACAATTAAGTATATTTCTTTTAAAAAAGAAATAGTCACGAAGTCATGGGACAGCTCATGCTGGAGTCAGCTGGAATTCAGTAGTACCCAATGTTTGATACCCCAAACAAAACATGAAGAAGAAATGCAGCAGAGCTTGTCAGCTTTACAAAGAAATCCAGCTTAATGCTAAATTAAATTCTTCAAACAGTATTATTAAAGCTTAAAGTCTGGTTTTGGAGTCATATTCAGTTAGACAGAATCAAACAATTCAGCACCAAACTACAGTTTTACTGCTGAAGTGATGTGACATTTTTTGATTACTTCAAAGTCACAGAATCATACAGTTATATTAAATATGTATTAATATATTAATACTTATAACAAATATGTAGTTGTTTGAACACTGGAACAGGTTGCCCAGAGCGTGTGTTTTCACTGATATAAACAGCCACAAATAATTTTGCAGTATATAAGGCACTGATTTTAAAAGGGAGATCATTAGCCTCTTATTTCAAAGGGCTCCTGTTCTTTTGATTGATAGAATGCAGACTTAAATGGCCTCAAAAGTTAACAAAAAACCATCCAATGGAAGAACCAAACTACTACTGATGAGGAAATATGGCAGGAGTTCTAATTCCTGGCTCAGCTGCAAAGTTACTGTGTGACTTTAGAGAAGCCACTCAAAACTTTGCTTGCCTTTACTTTCCCTTTTGTGAAACAGGAATATCCTTGAGATCAATTATTTCTGGTGTTGCAGAGTGTTCTTTAATTGGCAGATTCAAATGAGAAATGTAAGCCATAAGTTATGAACAATTTTAAAGACACAGAGATCAGTGAAAAGCTCCGAGTTACAGGTGGAGTTTTCCATCTCCTTACCCAGGGACAGGTTTTCTGTGTCCTCTGCACTGCCTGGCTTGTGATGTGCCACCAGGAGACACTGACTGTCGAGCAGTGGCTGCTGCTGCACGAAGCAGGAGTACCACATCTCAATTTCTTTCAGGTGACTGGGCAGCTCAGGGTTGAAGATTATTATTACCCCATGAGAGTCCTTCATCAGAGCTGGCCAGCACGTTTCAAACCTTGAAAGAACAGCACATGGCAAGATTGACAGCTGGACAACAGAAACATGCACCCAAACACCCTCAAGTTTTCTTCTTCCCTCTTCAAAAAGACATCTAAGTGTGGCTTTTTTTAATTATAAGATCAGTAATCTTGCCAGTGATCTATATATTCCAACTACTTTGTCTTACCTACTATGCTACTTGGTCCCATGGTTTGCTGACAATCTGCTATTTGGTCAAGTGCTTATTTCACCTTTTTCCCTAAAAATGGATCTGTCCCTTTCTCAATTGTATCTTTTGGAAATTTAGGGCTCAATCATATACATACACTGTTTGAAGTTCACTCACATAACAGCTTCAAGGAGATAAAGGCCATTACAAGTGGGCCTCTGTCTCCTTTACCTGTAATTCCATTCCAGGAGCTGTGGACTTTACTGGTATATTCAGTAAATATTTTGCATATATTATGCAAAACAAAGTTCAGCTGTGATCATGGCAGAGAGTACCTAATGTCAGATGCTTTACAGCAGAAGCTATAGAAGGATATATTGGGCTAAAGAGTCAGGAATATTCCTCGTCTCAAACAGATCACTGGTTTTAGGCCTGAGGTCTGAATAACCTGTGTAAACATAAATATCAGGGGTTAAGTACCAAGGACGTGGCTTACTTTTGGTCACCACTGCAATCCCACAG
This sequence comes from Manacus vitellinus, assembly GCF_001715985.3. Lineage (NCBI taxonomy): Eukaryota > Metazoa > Chordata > Aves > Passeriformes > Pipridae > Manacus > Manacus vitellinus. Next base: position 4,273,626 of record NW_021940460.1, read on the forward strand.
CTCGAATCGACACCCAGCTCCCTTGCTGTTCCCATTCAGGTTTGGCTTCTCATACTCCAGGATCCTGCGGGAAGTGATGGATACACGGTGAAACACGCTCCTGTGCAGCAGCACAGCAGAGCTCGGGGTCGGCACGCAGAGCTCGGGGGTCTCGCTCACCTCACCCCCTGCGTCGGGCTGTAGCTCCCGATCCCTTCCGTGCTCTCCGACACGAAGTTCGCCAGCACCGACTTCCCAGACTGGCCGAAAGACACCCGGCAGGAATTGAACGCGCCACAGCCACAGTGCCCACCCGAGCCCCCAAACGCTGCCCCTCCCGCTCAGCCCCGGGCCCTTCTCCCTCCCTCCTGCCGCAGGGCTCCCGCGGGGCTCGGGGGGTCCCTGTCGAGGGGACTCTCTCGGGGGGTCTCTGCCGAGGGTCCCTTTCGGGGGGTCTCTGCCGAGGGGACTCTATCGGGGGGTCCCTGTCGGGGGTCCCGCTCACCTCTCGCGGCCCCACCAGCAGCACCTTCGCCCTCACATGGCGGAGGGGGGGGGCACGGCCCCCCGCCGCAGCGCTGCCGCAACGCGTCCGCGCGGGAGGGAGGCGGGCGGTGATTGGCGCTGCCGCCGTACGTGACGGCGGCGGGGCGGGGCGGGGGCGGGGCGCGCGAGTGACTCGCGGCCGCCGTGAGGGGGCGGCTCCGTTGAGGGGGCGGCTCCTCAGACCCGCGACGTCCGCGCCGCGTCCCCACAGTGTCCCCACAGTGTCCCCACAGTGTCCCCTCAGTGCCCCCTCAGTGCCCCCACTGACCCTGTGTCCCCAGACACGCGTTGTGTCCTCGCTTCGTCCTCTTCGTGCCCCCACAGTGTTCCCAGAACGTTCCCGCTGTGCCCCCGCAGCGCCAGCAGTCCAACCCCGCAGTGTCCCCACGGTGCCCCCGCCCCGCTCCGCCCGCGGATCCGTCTGCCGGAGTAAGTAGGTCTCACAGCGAAAGGGTGAAGGGATCCTTTACACTCCGCACGCTGATCTGGTCCAGGGGAACACGGGGTGACCAGCGGGGAGAAGGGTGAAGTCCTGCTGGCTGCTTTCACAAAGGGACAAGATTCCCGCACGGGGCTCCCTCCAGCTGTGCGATTCCTGAGCACTGAGGAGCGGAGGGACAGCTCAACACTCTGAGGGCAGGAGGAGGAGAACGTGGAAGGTCCCTCTCAGACCATTTTTCTGCCCGTAGGTACCAAACTTTGAGCCATGAGCAGATAAACCTCCACTATTCCCCTGCAACCTTTCAAGGAAAGATGCAATAGGGACCACCAAGCCCAAACCTGCTGGCCGCCCACAGTGGGTTTGTAGCGCCTGTAAATCCAAAGCAGTGAGCCCTGAGGGGACCCCCAGCTTTTGTGTCCATTATTGTGTGGCAGCGAATCCTTCTGCCTGCACCGTTTTGGGGAGAGGTGTCCCCTTGGTCCCTCTGGCCTCTGGAAAGCAAGAGCCAGATACTAAACACACCTAAAACTCACACGGTGCTCCTGTGTGTCCTGGTGTCCCTCACTCATCCCATCCTTGCCTTGTTTCATTGCAATTTTACCTGCAGATTCTCCTTGAAAGGACAATGAAGCCAAGCTCCTGGAGATTCTTATTAAGGCTCGTTAGGGGAAGCAAGAGGCTTTATTAAATTGCAGCTTCTAAGAAAATAAAACATCTGGCAGACAGATGTGCCGCCTCAGAGCTGTTTAGTGCCCAGGTACAATAGCACTTTTAGACAAGCTTTCAAATAGGGCCTCTAGGCACTACCACAATGTAAATGTTTATTATTAGTACTGCTAATAAATGTGAACCAGAATTGCCCTGCTCTCACTGAGGGGGTACAATCTTCTCTATCACACTGGAGACTCATTTGTTGTTTCACTCCTTACATTGGGATAGTTTAGGATGGTTCAGTGTGGCAGTGGCACCTCACCATTCACACAGTATTTTAAACTTCAGAAAACCCTCTGTTTTCAGGTTGGTGGGACAAAGACAATGAAAAAACACTAGTTGCAACTAGCACTGAATTTGATTCTGCTGTAGCAGATTGGAAGTGTGTTTTCTGCTTGTGAAGGTCCATGTGTGATACAGGACCAAATTCACAATGAACTGGGAAAACTCCTATTAATCCTTTCTGCAGCTCTGTTGTTTTCCACGTTTCAGACCCACAACTTGCAAAGGAAAGACAGGAAGGGTGGCCCAGAGAGAAGAACCAGGACAGCCTCTCACATTAGCTGGCACATGGTATTAGCTGCCATTAGCACTTGAAGAGAAATGTGTTATGAAGGGAACTATTGTGGACAGCAGCACAGAAGAGGGGAAAAAAAAGACTAAGAGGTAACTGAAACTGGGTAAAACTGGCTGTTTGTGCAGCTGCCCAGAAAGCAATTAGGATTAATTTTTAGATGAAGTGTCAGATAGGGTCTTTGTGTGTTTATATTAGCCACTGAAGAGTAAGGAGAGCACAGCTAACTAAGGCTGCAATTTTGGGATTTATCCATGTGATTTAGAGCTTGAAGTCACTTTAGAAAGTGGGAATTAAGCTTTCAAGCCACTTAGGGTGACGTTTTCAAAGGCATCTAAGTCAAGTACACTTGATATTATCAAGATCTGCCTTAGGCATATGGGTAAAGTTATGTTAGTTGCTGGTGTATTGTTTGCTGAGAGCACATGTGTATGAATCACTTTGCTTCTCTTATTTAAAACTCTTTGTCAGACTACAGCAGTGAGAAAACTCCAGCAGTAAGTGAACTACTTCCAGACAATGCTGGTAATGTCTTTAGGTCTTGCATTTATTAGCTGGCTGGTTTTCCACCATAATGTTTTGGTAGCAAACAAAAATTATCATCTCCACGTGATTCTCTGTGGGCAGATCCTCCTCCTTCCTTCAAAAGCCAAAAGCAACTGCAAGGTATCAATAATATTTCAACAAAAGTGTTCTTCACTCTAGAAATGCCAGTGAGAACTCGAGTGAGGAGACACAGCAATTGCTGTACCAGGGCATGTGATGCTTTTTGCCTGAATTGCAGATCAGAGGACTTTGCCTCCAAGTTAGAGGTCTGCAGGTTTTACTGGAAGCAGCAGTAAAATGTAGTGCCAGTCACCTTTCAGATAATAGTTGAGCACTTGCAAACCATTCAGTCTTTCAGAGAACACTATTTTGCATTGTATTTCATTTAATGTGGCATATAAAATTTTTCCTATGAAAACAACTAAAAAAAAAATAAAAATCTTTCATAAGCTTTTTGTGGCTCAGTGCTGGTACTTTGTTTAATGTCCTGTAACAATGTTTCCAAACTTTGGAAAAAAAACCCCAAAATACCCTAGAGCACTGGAGTTGTGTGTGAAAATGCTGCCTTGGTTAGAAGTACAACCACATGGCACAGCTCACCATGAGAGGGGAGGCTCTGCCTGGTTGCTGTTTGTTGCATGACATTTATTGTGTGTGTGCAGAAACAGCTCTTCAGTGGGTGCAGGCAGGGACCTGCACTACATCCTCCACTTATTTATACTCGTTCATCTGGGGGCAAGGCCTAGAACAGAGGAATTGAGAGGAAGGAACACCTATTTTTGAGCACTGTAGCCCGTTATTAAAAATGAAGGAGAAAATCAATATTGCAATCTCAAGGCTTGTTGCTTAGGAAGCTCAGGGCAGGGATATGTCTCCAGGGCTCGAAGTGTAGTTGATTAAGTAAATGATGGTTTGGATGAAGTGTGGCAGCTCTCTGGAAAAAAGTTTTGGTAGGGCTATGAAAAAGGAGAAAATGGAAACAGGACATTAAGTTGCTTTGACAGGGGTGCAGTGGAGCCCTGCTCTTTGTCTTGAGTCTGCAGGGTAACACTCAGTTCAGTGTCTCTCAGGAAACTTATTCTGAAATAAATAGGAAAAGCTCATGCACAACCTCGTTGCTTGGCTCATGCCAACACATTGTCAAGGACTACAACTCTGATCAATCTGTGGCCTCAAAGTCCTTCCCAGAGGAGATGAGGATCTTTATTTCCATTTTATAGATGGAGAAACAAAGCAGAGGAAGGTTAAATTACTTGTCTGAGCAGCCCACCAGCTGACAGGAGATCCAGATTAATTAAAATGCCTCTAAATGTGAGTTCTGGCCAGGCATAGAGGAGGCGGGGGGGGCAGACAACTCAGGCAGACAACTTAGTGGCCAATGCGTTCTCCTGACCAGTGGCCATGAACTCAGTGCCAACTTAAGCAGCCCATTCTCCCAATGACCCTTCATCAAAGTCAGTGGAAGTTCCCAAGGGATTAATTTAACTTGCTCCATTCATGCAGTGGCATATAGACAAAACCCTGCCTCCATGACCACCAAAAGACACCAAAATTCCCTGATTTGTGAGTCACAATATGCAAATCCTGAAGTAGGATTTAGCTCCTATGGTTTAAATCTTCAGGTCCAGCTGCAGATGATGTCTCTGATGGATGTTTTGCTTATTCCAGAGCGGTTGCTCTGATCCCAGTCCGTGGAGCAACAGTAACACCTAGTGGCTGAACGTGCCAGTCCCTTCCTCCTTTCCTCGCTCCCCGTCACAAAGTAGAGTTGGAGGGCACACGGTGTGATTGACAGTTTTGACTTGCAAGGCCAACACTCGGGATCTCCAGGGATTTACCATTTTCCTTTCAACCCCCCACCACGTTCTGGTTTCTATTAAAAGTGGTAGATGAAATATGAAACTCTTCCTCCCACCCCCCAAGCCCCTTCACTTTTCTGGCTTATGGAGGAGGTTGTTCCAGTCCATCTTGATCTGTAGGTGGGTGGGCTGTGAGTGACCGAGCCTACTGCTTCCAGCTTGGAGCACTCAGATTTCTGTCAGGAATCCAAGCTTTTTTTTCTTTTTCTTTTCCCTTTTCTTTTTCTTTCTTTTTTCTTTTTTTTTTTTTTTTGGTCTGAAAAAGATCAAGCAGATCATCTGGTGGAGGTTGGTGACCTCAGTGCATTTGATAATGTGGTGTTAACTTGCCTGTGTTAAGGCAGACCAAACCAATCAGTTCCAAGAAGTACCATTTCCTAAGATGTGGTATGTGGGATTGTTTGCCACGATCTACTGGGACTGCTAATTCATCAGAGAGGGACCCCTAGAAAAACAGCATTAGGGAGGAAAGAACCCACAGATGTTTATTGTGTTAGCAGGAAAGCCCTTCAGAGGGTCTTCATTCTCCCTCACAGGGGAAAGGTTCAATTTTTCCATGGAAAAAAGACATTAAGCAAAAGTATTTCTGCTGAAGCCCAGATCATTTGCATTTGTAAATAGAGCCTCAGCTCTTTGTGGGAGTTACATTACTGAGACACTATGGGCTTATCATATTCATGCTGTTTAATTTTAGGCTTCTGGTTTAGGTATTCTGAACTACCCATTAGGAGGGTCTTCACTGCCTGTTGACAGAGCCTGGGCTCTTAATTTGCACTGTGGACACTTGCTCTTTTCCACAGGATTTTAACTGGATCACCACCGACTCAAAGAGCAGCGTTTGTCTCCCTTCACAACCCCAGCTCTCCATCTGGCTTCCTCACAATTACCTGTTTAGATGGAACTGATTCAATTGAAAACCAGTCTGGGATGAAAAAATAAAATAAAAGAATCAGCTTCATGCCCCCCTTTACTGCACAACAGCACAAACCCCTGTGCTGACAGAAAGAAGGTAACGAGGACCAGCGGGGACGTGGCCAAGTGGGACAAGGATGGGACCATTTCTGTTGTCTGCTGTGCAGATGTACACTAAATTAAGGAGTGCATATAGTCCTAGAATTAGTCAGACCTCCTGATTTGGTGTTCTTGATACCTGCTTGTGAGAGCAGTCAAAGAGCCTGATGGTGAGAAATAAGGAATATTGTGCTGGGATGTGTCAGGCACCCTTTACTCTTAGAAGAGAGAGTGTGGCAGCCTTGCTGGGCTGGGCAAAACCCCTTCCTCTATGTTTGGTAAAAATGACATCGGAGGTGGTAGACCTGAAAGCACCCAAACGAGACAATGAAAGGATAATTGTTATTTGTGATTCACAAGAGCTCTCGGAACCTTTTCTATTAGACCCGTCTGTTTTTTGTTTGGAATATAACATTTCAAAGTGAGCTTTGTTTCTCCCTGGCAGCTGTGGTGTCTGCCACCCGTGTGGGGCTGCAGAGGCTTATTAACATTGTCTGATCCAGTTATTCACTCAAGGCCAGACCCTCAATGACTTCATAGAAAGAAAGCAAAGAAGTGTGTAATGTCCTTAGAGGGACTGCCATGTGCCCTATAGGAGAGGAGAACCTACTGACAGGAAGATTTTGTTTTCTCTCATTTTCATTCTCTGGTTTGACTTATGTGTTACTTTGGAGTTTGTGGCCAAACACGGGAGTTCCTTAACCCCACGATCCTTCCAGGCATTATGTTTCTGTTAACATCCTGGGTCAAGGCAGCTGGCTTTTCACATGGCTCCCATTCATTTTCATTTAAGGCTCAATTACCTCTTGGCAGTATGCCACTAGAGACAACAGATTTATACCAGTAATTAGTATGTTTTGAGAAGTCTGGAATAAAATCCTCTTTTGCTTTGGTACCTGGATACAGTGATGAATTCTTAACTCTACACCCTCGACTTAAAAATCTGTAGGCTTGATAATTTTGCCTCAATTCCCTTTAAAACCTGCTAAAAGTAGTATATTAGTTTCCAATGCTTGGCTCACTTGCAAACTCTTCATTTGAAATTCCCTCCTTAACATCTTTGGGCTCACAAATAAACATGTATGAGACTGGCACTCTGAGTGGGACCTGCTGCAGCTGAACCTCCTTCCATGTCTGCAGGTGGGGTTTGAAGCAAAGTGTTGTACTGTGTGTTTTAAACACCAGGAGGAATGTTTTGGAAATATAAAAAGGGAAGTGGGTTGGGTATTATAAAAGAGTTCATATTTAATACAGATTTTTGATTGTGTAGCATTAAGTGGTTCGTTATTTTATTGTTCTTCAATAATTTGAGAGCTTAAATCTTCTGCTCTTGGCTTGGCTAGTGATGCTGTCTTGAGCTGGGTTATAAAAATACTATGCTTCACCTAAGCACAGATTGTTATAGTTTTCATCTTAATTAGCAAGCTGCAGATTAATACAATCACTCTTTCTTTCTTTTGCCATAGAAGTTCAGAAGTATAATCTGCACTTGTGAGAACACAAAGAATTGGACTGGAAGCATTCCAAACTCTTTACTGTAAGTGTTCAAAGATTTAATGGAGTCTTCAGTCATAAAAATCTTTAATTTGAACTAGACCTTTATGTTCTCCATTCTTAAATTCACCATTTTTATGTCCAGGGGATTTCCTGTTATCCAAGTATGGATGGAGGCCCTTTGTTTCCCTCTGTGTGTGTTTTCTAATTCAAATCAAATGTGTATGTCAGTGGTTGATTGCACTTAACCTCCTTAGGTTCATATTTCTTATTTAATTGCATTACATTTTAAGGTTTAAGGCTATGTATTTACTGCAGTTAATAGCACACCATATTTTAATGAAGCTGTTATCTTCTGCAAGTATACACAGAACAATGGAGATTGATTGTAGAGGATCTTTTAGAGAAACTGTATCTCAAAGCCATTTAAAATGAATAAACACAGTGGAGAGTTTTAGTTAATGTAGCTCTTTACCTGCCACAGCTTCAAAACTAAGGAAATGAATGGTTGGGTTACGAAGGCTGTTTGTTCTCCTCCTCCCCAGACCTCAGGAGGTCAGGGCTGTAGCTGCAGTGTCCCAGGGAACATGGAACAAGCTGTGTTTGTTCCCAGAGATGCTCCAGAATTGCAGCACTGCTTTTTCCAAACTCCACTCACCTTCCCTGTACACTGTCCAGGCTCCCTCTCTGCCCAACCTACAGCCCAGCTCTGTAAATCTGTTGTCAGTCAGTTTAGGAAAGGCCCAGAACATGGAAAACGATTATCTAATTTTATTGAAACATCTGAAAAAAAAAAAAAAAGGCAACTATTACCCAGAGATCATGTCCAGAAAATCTGGGACAAATCTCCTGTGCTCTGCTAGAGCACAGCCAGCTGAACACCTGTTTCCAATGCAGAACAGGGCATCACCCTGCACTTGGGGCACTGCACCGGGTTTCTCACAACAATCTGAGAGTTAAACACTCTGAATTGAGCCAAAAAATGTTTTCCTCTGAGCCACTTCTTTCCAGGCACACAGCAAGGCTGATAGTCTTGTCCTACCATTCCATCACATACCAAAAATCTCCTTAGTCTGGTCAAAAGCTTTTATTTCCTTTTTTTGGGCAACAATCAGTTTAAACATTTCATAGTATCTTGCAGACTTTATAATTTCCTTTCTGCCAAAGAACAATTTATATCTCTCTTTAGATTACATCTCATCTTGCTTCTTTTGTTTTTTTCGTCTCTTGTTTCATTATTGTTGCTATTTATACCATGTCATTTTTATTCCATTTCTATTATCCTCACAATAGCCATGATACATAACAGAGCACTGAACCCCGTGTTACAAAGGGAGGCACTGAGAGATTTCCTGATGGCTCTGGTAGGTCAGGGAGTTCAACCAGATTCTTTCTGGGTGCAGACTGACAGCCCATGCATCCTTCTTGCCTGAGACCCTGTGGCACAGGGGCTGTGAGCCAGTGTAATCCCAGGGGATTATTTGGGGATTGGTTTTGCATCTGTAGAGAGATTGATCTCCCTCGGGCAGAAGAGAAAACAGAGAGAGATGAAGAGCATTTCTCATGGTGAAAGAGAGATCTGTGTCCTATCTGTGGAGCTGGGTGTTTGGAAAGCACAGTTTAGTAGCTCCAGTTTGGGTCATTCAGACATGGAAGCGAGGCCTGGAAGAGGGGTGGATTTTGGAAATCCATTAGGTGTGGAATCCATTGCTGACAATGGAGTGCACTGTGAACACCTAAGCTAGCATTAGTGCACGTGTGCTTAGCCAAGAAATACTTGGAACCTGTTGCCTTGCAGTGACTTTAGCCTTTAATGCCTGCAATGATTCTTTCGTATTTAGCACCTTAGCTGCCTTTTTATTGCTTCCATGGAGGAATCTGTAAGGTTCAAGAGAGGAGATTAGGTAGAGAGCCAGCTAAAGAGCAAGGCAGGGCCACTGAACAGTGTTGGGGTTTGCTTACATGATTGCTCCCCTTAGAATGGAGAGAGCAAAATGTTCATAAATTAATAAATCTGGAGAATATTCTCTTTAAACAATCCCCAGAAACCCCAGCCTAGCACACAGCTGTAGAAAAAAGACCCCAACAACTGAACAGGATGTTGGGTTGCATTATGGTAAGAACAGGGTATATATCAAAAAGGTGTTATTGTTATTACCTAAACCTCTGGTGAGTTCTTGTTGAGATTGCTCTTTTCAGTACTGCTCACTCCACCTAAGGAGGACATGATTAAGGGATAAAGCAGAGAAAATGACAGTAACACTGTGCCTTTTAGCTCTGAGTTATAAAGTAAGACTGAAGAGCTTTGGTATTATCTTGTTTAAAAAGAGATCTTGCAGTGATTTTAAATGATTTTAAAATAATGAAGGAGATTAATCACATTGAAACAGACAAAGTCTGTGAAAACAAGGCGACTTAATTTGGCAAATAGGATCTTGGGAAAAGAATGAAGACAGAGAAGGGAGAGGCTCATAGGAATGCTCCAAGAAATATGTAATGTCAGCTGTCAGAGCAGCCCTGTGAGTGTGGATGTGCAGTGCTTTAGAGCAGAATGAGATGAGACAGAACTGTAAGGAAAAGGCAGGTGTGACAGTTGGGCTGTGGCTGTTGACCAGTGGCACACAGGGCCAGTGAAAGCCAGGCTTTGGGACACACCTGCAGCCTGTGGTGAGATCCAGCACGGGCAAGGCAAGGGGGGTGCAGGAAGGCACTGACTGGCAGGGAGTTTGCAGTGTGAAGACATGGCTGGCAGGTAAGGACACTGGGGAACAAGGAGGAGGAGAAAAGAGGGGGAAAGCAGGTGGCTGCTGCTAATCCACCTTAACTAAGGTGAAAATACTGGTGGTAATTACAGCTCTCAGCTGGGCAGGATCCTGCTGTGGAGGTGATGGTCCCTGTGCAATGGGACCAAGTGCAGTGATTTTCAGGGTGCAGCCCACAAATTTTTGAAGGACCAAGGCCCTGTGAAAGCCAGCTAAGAAAAGCAGACTCTTGTGGTTAGGCCTAATTGTCATGGCTCATGGAGAAAGTTCCTGGGAGATTTGGAAAAAAACCAATTAAAGCTGTAAAAATAAGGATGGAACATTCAGATTTGCTGTGTGGATGAAAGGGGACTCCAGACTCCTCACCTGCATCCCCCCCAGTTCTTCTCCTTGGTTCCACAGGGCAGGTGTGCAGGAGCTGGGATGAGGATGCTTATTTCCATAACTCCTTTCTTATCTGGTTTGTGTGCCTTTACCTGTGTATTCTGTCAGGAAGGGGGTGAGCCCAGTCCCTCTTATGTGGCTTGCACAATACAGAGAGGGAACTGAGATTCCTACTCACGTTGGATTCCTCAAGTCAGGCAACCTGGGTCCATGGGGAAATTGAGAGAAGTACGAGGATTCTGGGGCCAGAGTCCAAAAACTGAGACATTCTTTGGGCATGAAAGTTCTTGCATGTCTGAGATTCAGAGAGTCCGTGGCTCAGGACAGGTTTCCAAAACCAGCTAAGCATTGGGATACCACTGAATGTGGATATCCTGCAGTCAGTGACTCCAATAAAAATTGCAGCCTGGTCTCTGGTAGCTGCTCCCACTGCACGTTACAAAGTGCTTCATTTTGTTATAGAAGCTCAAGGTTGTTTGTGGTCTGGAGGATTTATAAATTCAGTGTTTATGTCCTGTGCAGCATCAAGCAAGCAGGCAGCCCTCAGTGACTGAATAATGTTTAAAGAGCAGTTAATGAACAGGAACATGGTTCAAGGATACAGACCTGGAGACAGACCTCCCAATGTTTTCTTTAGTGACCTCAGCAATGGAAGAGGGAGTTTATTAAATCTCTAGATGAGGCAAAGCTGGAACCGAATGCAAGAGTACTGGAAGGCAGGATTAAAATTTCAAGTGATCTTGACAAATTGGTGATATAATCTGAATAAAATAAGATGAAACTCATTAAGGACAACTGCAGGGCACTGTGCTTTGGCAGGAATAACTTTAACTAGCAAGTACAGGATGAGGGAATGTCAGGCCAGCAGTTCTGCAGAAAAGGTAGAGGATCCCAAACTAAACATGGATTAACAATGATGTACAGGTGTCAAAAAGGCAAATCCTCAGCAGGGCAGTGATATTCCACAGAAGTAGAGGTCATGGATACCATAAGAAAGATATAGACCAGCTGGCAAGTCCAGAGGAGAATACCCAAACAGCTCTACCTAACTATCTAACACGTGACCTGAAGGGAAAATCTGAAGGAGTTGCCATTGTTTTGCTTCTAGAAGGAAAGGAGAGGTGTTAAAACATTTTTAAAAGTACACTGAGGAATTAAAAGTCTCTTAAAAGAGAGGAGGAATAGTTTTCTGTATCCATAATGAGAAAAGTAAGCCATTAGGAGCTTAAATTGCAATAAACCAGACTGAGATGGGATGTTAAGAAAAACTACCAGGACAGAGCACCAAATATTGAAGTGTGTTTTCAGATGACCACGGGGAGTTTCTGCCTTGAGGTTTTTCAGAACAAGGCAGAAAAATGTGTGCCAACAATAATCTGTGTATAATAGATCCTGCCTTCTAGCAGGGAGAAGGAAGAGGGGTTAGGTAACTCTTCCAGTCCTTCCTGGCTACTTCTGAACGTGTTTCTCCTCTGGCAGCTTTGAGTGCAACAGACTTGGTGCTATTTCTGCCTTGGCTTTATCCCACCTGAGTGCACCCCTGCTTTATTGCATTCTTGGTGATCTGATGGATCAAGGGTGTGCCCACAAACTCCCTGTGCTTGTGCAGATCAGTGCCTGACATCAAAGGTGGCATAAATCATTTTTCCCAGGGCACAATCATGCTCAGAGTATGTGTAATTCCACCGGACACAGTCATTGTCTTGCTGATCTCTTGAGTCATCACATTTTTCATCTGCTGAATTATGCTTCAATCTGAGTTATTTTATCCCCTGTATTGCTTTATAATACCCACACAAGTGCTTCACTCAGACAACATTCTCATCTATGGTCAATGAATTTTGCCAAAGTCATGACTTCTGGATCATTTCTTGTGCTTCACACAATAACACCATCTACCAGGTTTACTGTAGGCTGAACTGCTGGTGTAAGTGTGACTTTTTCCAATTCTATTCCATTTTGAGTTCAGCTGTGATTGATTTATTCCAGGTCAAATTCAAGAAATGTCCACACACTATTCTCTCCAGCTTAAAAGGAAAACCACTGCAGTCTCCTAAAATTTTTAGTTTGCCTCAGGTTTGGTTTGACTTCTCAGTAACAGACATGTTACAATAACCTTAGTAATCTTATAATTTAATTTATAGTAGAGGTCTTGAACTCTTACTGTTACTAACCTCTTATCCATCTCCTTCAATTTTCCAAGGTTTCTTGAGTGCTTTGTATATCACAAGGAAATAATCTAGGCATTTTGAGAAGCTAGAAGGGGTTTATCTAAATGATTTTTGGGTTTAGAAGATCTTATCAATTACTTTACTCTCACTTCAAAAGGACACTTCATAATTCTAAAGCTCCACAAGGTTTTATCAGCTAGAACAAAGCTGGTTTTCCTTTAGTTTCTTCTCAGTATCTGCATGAAAGGTGCACTCACTAAATCCAAGGGGTAGGCCTTTCAGAGTTTGTTTGCCGTGATTCTGATAACATTCTGACTCTTTTTTTCAGCTAACTGCTGACTTTTGTCCCACTGTAAGTGGTGCTGAAGAGTTGAGATGGCATTACAGCTCTGGAGATGCTCACAGGTACAACAGTGCTTTTCTACCTTTTTGAGCCACCTTTCAAACTGAAAACATCATCGAAACCAAACCCCTCTTTCTCTGTATCATTCCTTTTTTTCCCTTTCCACTGAACATAAATCAGACTAAACTTTGAATATTCCTTTTACTGTCTGTATTCCCCCTACTTCATTTCTTAGCTGGCTTGCATGTGGGGTGTGTATGTTTAAAGAAATTATAGATATTTTCACAGAACAGTTTCTAATATCTTATGTCTCAGGTTTGCCTGATGGACTAGGAAGCTGAAAAACACTGCAGACCATGTGAAACTCTAAGTGCCCACACAATCCACATCCAGTGGATTATTCTTTGACATGACAGTGTAAGGCTGTCACTTGCATGGAAGGACAGCCCTCCAAGGGCTGCTTTTTCATGACAGTAAAGTGTATAGGGTTGGTAAATTAAAAACCTGCCCCTTACCTCTTTACTTTTCTTCCCCTCGTGCTTCCCTGCATCGTGGCTTTCCAGTACCCACCCTGCCTCCTCCATTGTGAACTGAGTGGGTGAAACACATCCAGATAATTTATTTAGCCCTGATTGCCTGGGCAAATCTTTAATTAACATGCTTATGCTCAGGCATAGAAAGTGTAGCTGTATATTTTGAAATACATTACGTCTGGTTTGTAAGAATAGGACTGTTCGGATTTCAAGGGTTCTCTTCTCAAAACCAGTCCCTCTGATAAATTGAATGGATTATGTTTTTGTTGGCTGTCTTTGTTACCTCCATCACTGTGTTTCCAATTTATCAACATAGTTTTGAGAAATTGTTAGAATATGTTGCACTCGTAAGCACCGTGGGGAGAAAAAATATTCATTTATTACTGCTATTGTGTTTGATTATATTACACATATCCAAAGGACTAAAATGAAATGTCATCTTTAATTCTCCCCTTACAGTAGACAATATCACCCTTTCTCCTCCCTTTCCAAAAACAGCTTGGAAGTCAATTCTTCATTTTCATTTCAAATCAGCCATACAGAGTAGAAGCAAGTGTGCATTAGGGACAGGGCAGAAGGAATGGGAGTCTGGAGATCTGAGCTCTGTTTCTGGCTCTGCCTTTAGCTCTTTCCAGTCTCAAGCAAAGTCATTTGACCTCTGGTCTCCAGTCTCTCAGTTCATGAAATAGGAAGACCATTAGCTTCCTACAGATGTCTCTAATAATTTGCCAGAATCATGTCTTGTCTAATCACCTGTGTTTAATATCTCCCAGGGTCTTGCAAAATCAGTGAAGGCTGAAGCAGCAAATTTTGCATGCAGCCGAAAATGAAATGTTCTTGGGGAGTTAAGACTTAAAGACTATGAAGAGCTTCTGAAGGGGGTAACCCAAGCCAGGAGAATGGGTCAGAAAACCACTGGTGCTGTTCAGTGTCATTAAATATTGATAAATGATCTATCCCAGCTTGTCAGGAGAGGGGAACTTTGTGTGTTTGGGACAAAAGGCTGATCCCAGCCCTCAGCACTCAGCCTGGAGCTGCAACAAACTGCTGGTGGTTGGATGTCCAGCTGAACCCACTTGGGCTGAGCACACACAGCTGAGGACGAGTACCCAGATTAAAGGGGAGGGGAGCCTTCAAAAACTGCTTTGTGGGTGCTCCAGTTCCTGACTGCTTCCTCAAAAGACAAGTGAATTTGGTGTGGTTTGTAGCCCAACTGAGAGGGGAGACCAGAGAGTAGGTGTTTTCTTTTATTACCCTGTCAGGCTGAGTAGAGGGTTCCTCAGGACTGACTTGGAGCAGAATGGCTGAGAGGCTGAGCATCCTAGGGTGAGTTGCTGGGAGCTTTGTGTTTTCTTGTGGGGGGAAAGGCAGGGAAAATGTTCCCCTTGCTGAGGGTGAGAGGAGACTAAAGGGAAGGGTGCTCAGGGCTGGGGACAGAGGGGCCTGTTATATCCTGGCTTCAGGCACTGCGGGCCTTTTGTAAATAAATAGTGCCTGTTTCTGAGTGGGCTTGGTGATCCAGTGCTCCTGCACCAGGCTTTTAGGGCTCTCTTTGAGCTCAGAGTGCTGGTCCATTGCTCTTTCCAGCTCTGGGTCTGGCACACCCGGGGGCAGCTGTTGGGCACCCCCAGGGAGGCCGTGCTGAGCTGCTGTGCAGATTGTACCTCTGCCTCCCTGGGGGATTTGCTGCAGTGATTAATGACAGTGGCTGTTGAAAAACCTGGTGCCTCATTTGCAGTCTAAACTTGTCTGGTTACAGGCTCCAGCCAGGGGCCATTTGTCTCTGTGTGCAGGCTCTGGAGGTGGGCACTGTGGGGGAAGGGGTAGGTGTTCACCTGTGGGTGGAGAACAAATGCCAGATACAAGATGGTGGAGTTTCCCAGTATCTTTTGGGTAACATTTTTCAGCTGTGGTATCTTATAGGAATTGTGTTGCTCTTGAGGAGAAGAAGTCTCTGCCCTTGCTGAGCCCCACAGAGAGGCCTTGGGCCCCTGGCATGAAAGCAAAAGATGTGTTTCAGTGGTACATCAGGGCTGTCTTTGGATGGTCACACAGTGAAGGTGCTGAGGCAGTGTTGAGAGCTTGCAGGATCTGAGGGGAAAAAACTTAGACAGTTGTGTCACCTCAAAAATTAAGTCTCTCCTTGTGGAGTTCGGCTCAGATGAGTCACTTGCCCATTCAGGAGCTGCAGCAGCCCAGGTTCCTCTTGACCTGGGAGGGAATGCTGAAAGGCCAGCAAATGGGGTCTGTGACACTGCAGCCAAATGGGAGATGTACAATGGTTTTAAACACAGACTCTGCTGCAGTACAGAGAGGGAGCTGTGCTGCTGCCTTCCTTCTCAGGGTAGTGCCTTTGTGAAACACCCACATCCTTCCTGCAAAAATGTTCCTCCTGTCTGGGGTTGACTGTGCAGTTCTCCAAGCTCAGGGCCATGCTGGATGATAGGCAGAGGTGGTCTGTGGGAAGTGGTGGCAAAGAGAGTGTTTGTGAATCACAGAATCACGCAGGTTGGAAAAGACCTCGAGGCCACTGAGTGCAACAGCCAACCCCACACTGTCACATTCACGGCTGAGCCGTGTCCCCATGTGATGCCAGAATGTGCAGGATGCACATACTGAAGCAGAGATCACATTCTCGCTGGTTACCTTGCGAGTGAAGCGTCTTAAAAATTATTTATTTCCTCCTTTATCTGTGTAATTTCTGCAGTATGAATATGGCAGCAGGCACAGGCTTTTGGGCAGTGGATTGCCCTCGACCTGGCTCTCGGCTGGGGGTGGGTATTCGTGCCAGCTCTGCCCCGGGGGCCCGCGCAGCCCCGGGCGTTCCGTGCCCCGCGGGGCCGCGGCTCAGCGTCCCCGGCCCGGGCTCGGGGTGCCCGGGTGCCCGCACCCTCGGAGCCCCTTCGCAGCGGGGTCTGCCGCGAGGCCTGGCAAGGGTTAACGCCGAAGCCCCACGCCCCCTTTGACGGAGTCGGACCAACCTCGCCAAATTTGAAAAGGCATCCGGGGCTGAGTGAGCGCCCTGGGCGCCATCGAGCCGCGCTGGCCCCGACCCCTGCGCGGGCAGCAGCCGCCGGGCTTCGGCTTGCCGAGGGACGCGCTTTCCCTTCGGGAGCCGGAGCGGCCCAGCCCGTGTCCTCGGGCCGCGCCCCCCGTGGTCCCCGCTCCCGGGGGCATCTCCCGTGCCGTGGGATCCCGCGTTGACCCGGCCGGGGAGCGCGGTGCGGCCCCGCGCCTGCCGCGCCGTCTAAGAGGAGAAGGGGGAGGCGGTGGGAAAAGCCCGTCCTCGCAAAAATGCAGCTCGCCCTTTTCTTGTCCTGGTGCTGCTGCCTGCACGGGTGCGCGCTGGGCACGGGCTTCCTCTACCAATTCCCAGCATCAACCCTGCAGCACAACTACCCAGAGCAGAGCTCGGGCTCGCCGGGCAGCGGCTTCGCCAGTCGCCGGTGAGTAAGACCGGGAACGCCTCCCGGGAGAGGCGGCTCCGGGGGACGCACGGGCAGCGGTCCCCGCGGAGGGCACAGGAGTGAGCCGGGCTGGGCTGGGCTGCCCGCATCCTAACTGGGATGCGGGAGGCTCCCTACCTGCCTGAGCACTGTCCCTCTCAGGGACAGGGGGCGGCTGGGAAAACGAGATGCTGAGCTTTGGGAAATGACACCCGCAAACTCTCTCCTCTTACCGCCCTCAGCCCGTCGGGGACGGGAAGGGGCTTTGCTGGGTCTGTAGGGCAGCGTGTTCCCTGTGCACGGCGCAGCCAGAGCCGGAAAACCTCCCGAGCCTGGACACGGGGGATGCCGGCAGAGGGAACTGTTATAGCCCTCGGCTGCGAGGAGAAACTTGTTCAGCTCAACAAAGGAAAGCCCTTAATTACAGATCTCTGTTCAAGAGCTGCAGCTTCCAAGTAGCTGTTTAAAACCAAACCTCCCACTCTTCTCCTCTCCTTCCTACCCCAACCCAATTTCTTATAAACTTAATGTAAATCAGTTTTGATTTACTGTATCTTGCTGCTCCAGTAGAGCAAACAATTTAGGCTTCTCCCCCTCCCCTCTGTTTTCTCTGGGTACTTCTCTAGAGGTGAAACAGCTGTTCAGATGAATGAGCTGCACTGTATAAAGCAAGAGAGTGGCTTAACCTGATTCCAGTTGTTCTTGAATTTCACTTTTTTCTTTTTTTTCCCCCTGCCTTTCCCTTAAATGGGGACTTGGGATTTAATATTCAGGGCTCGTCCATCCTGTCTCTACCTCTTTTCCTCCTCCTCTTGCTAATAGCTAGTCCGTGTGAGTTGTGCTGCTGTGGAGGAGGGCTTCTGTTTTAGCACCGCTTATTTGGGCAGGGAATTGGGATACGGATTTCCATCGGGTGTCAGAGGCACAGAGCGGGCACCAGCCCTGTGCCTCGCACGGCTCTCGCATCTGGTGCGGGTTTCGGCCCCGGGTGGGGGTGGGTCTGTCCGCGGGGCTGTCAGAGAGGCCTCGGGCTGTAGGGGGTGTGATGTTAAACTACAGTAACTGTCAAAGGGTTTGAAACGGCAGAAAATTATAGGAGAGTAATGGGATAAACCTATCCCAGCTGGATCTGTTCCAAGGTACCCCCTTCCCAAAGCATGAGCTGCAATGAGAACCACATGTCATTTGTCTTACATATCTATTAGCCTGCAGATCTTTGTTCTGAGCTACCACGCTTACAGCAGTGTGGGCTGTGTCTCTGCTCACCAAAGACCTTCCCCAGTTCACACTCACACAGTTTTCCCATGCCTCAGTGGTTTGGGCAGCTGATGCTTTGTCAGGGGAACGTGCCCCTCTCCAACTCTATAAAGTGTTGTATAAAACCACATAAAGCTGATTTAAACAATGATGTTGGGAAAGCTGGTAGATTTTATTTATTTATTTAGTTAGTTAGTTCAATGGAACTCTGCCATGAGAGAATCTCCTATTCTAGTTTAAAGCAGAGGGGAAAGTAAAAAAATTGCAGGGAGGGAAAAATCACTGGTGGGTGTCATGAAAAGAAAATTCAAGTGCTCAGTCAAATATCACACGTTGAAGCAATCTTTGTATGTTTTAATTTCCCCCTGAGCGGTGGAGTTTTGTTGTTGGCAAATGTCTTAACAGCTTCACTTTCTGATGGGAAAATCTGTGTGGGAAAACTTTCCCCAGCCACAATGTTGGACCTGTGGGGGGAACCTCCTGCCGGGTGCAGCTTCAGGTTGGGAGAGCCGGAGCTTTCTGGATTTAATATGGTCCTCAACGGGAATGAGGCTTTTTGCTCTGAGTCTGACACTGATCTATGTGGGTGTGAAGGGTTTGTTTTTTTTCAAGGACTGAATCAGACTGTTGTTAACACTGTTCAGTGTCCTTTTGCCATTAACATGGGATCTTGGTAGCACCTCAGTTATGTGAGGCAACAGCAGCTCTGTCACAGCAGAGTTTTCTGGCCTCTGCCCGGGAGAGGCTGTGGAAGAGATGAGATGGTGGGAAGGTGATTCCTGTTCATGACACTACATGGCCATTCTCACTTTTCTTCTTCAATCTTCCCAGTGAGTACTTTGTCCAGTGACTTCTGGCACTTCTCCTGAGTCAAAAACAAGCAGGGCCAGAGCACTGGAAGTTACTGCTGCAGCTCCAGGTTTTGGTATGTGTCAGCACATACTGATGGGATGCTCTGCAGCTGACATGTTTCCTTGATACACACCATGTTCCTGCAGTTGTCTTTTCCTGCCCTTAATCAAGAGGTGAAGACATGATTGAGCTGTTTGGGAATCTGCTATCAATATTTTGAAAATTCACTTGTTGTAAGAATTATATTTCTCCAAGGGAGGAAGTTTCTGGGATCCTTTGTGCTGATATAGCCCTTGATAGGAAGGTTGCAGTCTGACTCAGAGATGGGCTCCTGAGGCTCCAAGGACTACTGAACATGTTTTTGTGTCAGAAAACTAAGGCCTTGGGCAGTCTAAGAAGCTTGGGGTGGTGGTAAAGGGAAAATTAGAGGAGGAAGTATAATTATTCACACCCTTCAAAATGAAACTATGGAGTACTATTACCATGCTGGAAGTAGCTTGGTTCTCAAAGAATGGCTGTATCTGTGTTAGTTGTCTCTGGAATTGGTGTTCTCTCACTCTGTTTTCCTGTACTTTCTAATCAGTCATGCCTCAGGCCCCTGTGAGCTCAAGTGTGGGAGTTAAACACTTCTGACACTAGAAGGGCTTCGACTGGAAACCTCTTTGGATGTGAGGTGGAGGTAGCTGAAAGAAAACTCCCAAACATGAACCCAAAAGAAATGTAGGATAATGATTCTTTGTTAGAGTGAGCATTACAGTAGCATCACAGAAGTCATCTGGGTTGGATGCAAAGTCCAGCTGTGATAGGCCTTCAAAACACACCTCACCCTAAAAATTTCTTCCTGTGAGTGAACATTAGAACCACGATGTTACAAACAACAGGACAGTACATGGCATCCTTATCCAGATTATCCTGGTAACTACACATCAGTACTTCTTCTGGTCACAGTAATTCCCAGTGCTTGCTACAGCAGTGATGTTTCTTGGGGATGGATATGGAGAGGAAAGTAATGTCAGTCCATTGGAATCTGTAAGTGCAGCTTTTCATTGCTGGAGACAGAGGCCAGGTGACCTTCATCCATTTCTTGTTGTGCATCCGAGCCCAGCCCAGGAGAGCAAGACCTGGCTTCCAGATCCTCCTTTACCAATGGTTTACTCCATGTCAGAGGGCAAATTGCCCTGGAACAGTTAAACATGCTCTGTGTGCTGCTTTGATGTGGGGAAGATATTTAAACAGACAACACCTTTTCTGTACTACATCTTGTCTTGCTTCCCCCTGAGAAACCTGAAGTGTTGATGCTTTCAGATGTTTAGCTGATGCTTGAAATATGTTGTTAATTATTCCTTGAGGCCACCAGTTCCTTAATAGGTCACTTGAATGTCTGGCTCTGGAGATCAAGATGTCTTGGTGGACCTGTTGTAGGTAGATGTCTTCTTTTCAGAATAACCACCAGTGTTGTGCCTGTGCTGGGCTGGAATTGCTCCTCCCCAGCACACCTGCACTGCACTGTAACAACCTCCAGCCTCTTAGGGGAGATTTTAGTACTTTTAAGTAATTGTGGGTCTCTTTATGTGATAGAAACTTGTTCTTCATATTAAAAGGTGATCTGTACATCAGTATCCCAATTTATGCAGTCTGACAGAACACATATCTGGAGTTTTCCTGTTGGATTTCTGTTAATTCTCTCTTTACCAGAGAAAGATGACTTGAACCTTATTTCGGCCCCAAATTCTGAACCTCTTGTGACTCTTAAGTGGGTGTGGAATATAAAACTCTACATATTGGCCAAATGTGGTTCTCCCTTTTTACTGACAGGATCTTGCTCTCTGAGTCATTCCCTCCATCACCTAATAGTCTGCTCCTTGCCTGGGGTCTCTGGTTTGCTGTGGGCTCTGAGGATGTCAAGTAAACAAACCAGGATTTGTATCACGCTGAGTCCTCTGCCCTAATTCCACTTTGAAGTGCCTGACCCAGGTAACCAAGGGGTCAGAAGGTCTTGAGCTCATCACCAAACCCTGGAACTATCTGGTGTTTGTCTCCTGGACTTTGCAGCCATATGATCTTCATCTGACTCAGTGCTGTAACTTCACAATGCCATTAGCAGTGGAAGCAATGGCAGTGTAAGGGCCTGGTGACACTGGAATGGCTTTGAAATACCAGATGTGACTGGAGTCACTGCAGTAAATTATTCCTTTAGGAAATCTACCATCCTGTCTTTCCAGCTGCTTGTGTGAATCATTTCCTCTCAGGTAGGTTTCATTTACCAACTCTAGGAAGAAAAAGGGAGCAGAGAGGCAAAACAATGGGTGGCAGTGAACTTGTGCTCCCCTTGGGTACATTAACAAATGTGTCTCTTTCAATAACTCTTATTTGTTAATTTTCTCAAAGCTGAGCTTGGCAGTGTCCTAAAATCCTGGCTGAAACAGGCAGGTTAGAAACTTCACAGGTTTTCTTTGGGATGTGATTCTGTGACACTTGAATCATAGAATAGTTACTCACATCTTTGTTTTATTGGATTGTCTTGATACAGGGGGAAAAATGAAGACTGACTTTCAGATGATGATGGCCTGAAAGCATAGAGTGCTTTAGGGCTGCTGCAGTGGGATAGTGGACCAGCCACTCGTGCTTTTTGCTGCATTAGACCTCTAGCATGTCTGGAAAGGTTACTGGTTTGTACAGCACAGATGCCTCTCCTGTAGGGTAATATCAAAATTCATCTGACCATGTTTCTGCAATATGCACAAAGCTCTCAACTCACTTTTAATTAGGCAGATCTAGACAGTGCTTAAACTTACTTCCACTCAGGCATAATGTTTGTTTTGAGGCTTTGAGCACACAGCTAGGCTGTGCCAACTTAGATATCACAAAGATTCTGTTGAGGAGCATGGCTGCAAAAGTAAAAAAAGGCTAATGCTGCTGATTGGGTTCCTGTCCTACATTTCTGAGGTTTTTATATAGTTGAATAATACTAAAGCTCCTGCTTAGTTTAACTGTGCACAGTGTTGTACTGATCTGAGTTAGTCCTTAATGCTGCA
This sequence comes from Manacus vitellinus, assembly GCF_001715985.3. NCBI lineage: Eukaryota > Metazoa > Chordata > Aves > Passeriformes > Pipridae > Manacus > Manacus vitellinus. The sequence continues at coordinate 4,295,571 of NW_021940460.1, forward strand.
GAAGCAAACAAGAGTGGGAACTGTGATATTGTTCCTTATTGGGTTTGTTCCTTTCTTGGAAGAAATGATTTGTTGATGTGAAATTTATTGCATGGAATAACATGGTTTAGATGCTTTGACAAGTTTGGATGAAGTTGAATGGTTTTGATAAGTTTAATGTTTTCCTCCTCTTGGAATTGAACAGACGCGGAAGTGAAGAGTGTGCTTGGGTGAAAGTGTTGTCTGTAATGTCTACCTAGGCTTGACTGCTTGAATCTTTTTGGGAGGACTAACAAATAGGAAGCTGTTTCAGACTCCTTTTCAGCTTCCAAAGCTTGGAAATCATAGTTCTGGCACAGAAAAAACCTCTCCTATCTGTCTAGAAATGGCTTTCCCCCAGAGGACCACACAATGGATGCTACTGAGACAAAAGCTGAAGGCAACTTCATAATGTTTCATGTTTGGAACAGACCAGTCTCTTCTTCCATATCAATATGGTTTATCTGGAAAACAGAATCTACCACTTAAAAACATAGCAGTTGATTTCGAAAGCTCTTTGGAACTGAGAAGAGAAGGTATCTGTGAGATTCTCTTATTGCAGGACTCTACCCCTGTGGTTTGGGTGTCTCCTGTCTGTCCTCCAAGAGCTGAGTAAGGCTGTCCTTATCCAGCCACCTTCCTTTGTGCTGAGCAAACAAACCATCTGTCAAAACTTTAAAGCTAACATGAGGTACCACTACATAGGAATGCCCAGTTCACGTCCAATCTTGACATCAGGTTATGTAGTCAAATGTCTTTTTAATCAATTCCACTTTTTCTGCCTCCAGGAACTGGGTGGAAGGGATGTTCTTTGCAGTGTTTGCGCTGGATACAGGCATGTGTTTGCTCAGAGCATCTCAGAAATGCCACTGCAGTGAAATCATGAGGCAGGGGAGTATTCCCTGGATGTGGTTGTGTAACCAAGTTGTACTGAGTCTGTAGAGTTAAGAACAGGTTCAGTTTTGTTTCTTCTGGGTGTCCCCCACTTTTTTTTCTGTATGTATGTGTGTGCTCTGAAGAGGAGTTGTGTTTGTCTCTCCAGATGGACAAGACTCTTGCTTCCTGCTTTCCACTTCTCAATGGAATAAAAAGACCAAGGCTGTGGGAAGGAGTGCCTCATAAGGGCTGTGTAGGCCAAGGTGTTCCATGAAAGGTACCTGTTTCATGTGAGAACAGTTTTGGGGGTGGACACTGAGGAAGGAGGCACAGCAACTGCAGTTGCAGGGCTGAGTACTAAGGTTCCTGGTCTTCTGTTCTGTATGAGAAATGGGAATAGGATGCTCCTTACCCTGTGCATGTTGGAGCTGTTTAGGACTAAGAAAAGGCAGCAGCATAGGTGCTAAATGAGCTAAATACTCCTTTTGCCCTGTTGTGATGACCCTGTGAGATGGGATTGCTCAGTTAAGGCACTGCACAAAAACTTCCCCTCTTGTCCATGGCTCGTTTTGTTCCCGGGGTCAATCAACATCTGCTTTTTCCCCACAGGACTTTGCTTATTTAGTTGTTCAAAAGTGTGGTGCTGGGAGTTCTCAGCTTGGTTGGGAATGCTCCTTCTCCTTGGGAAAGGGCTGGGGGCAGATGGGCTGGCGGGATGACATAACGTCTCCGTGCCGGGGCTCCCATTGGCCCGGTGCGGCCGTGCCTGGTGGGGTGTGGTAGCCCCGAACGGAAGGGCAGACATTTCTTTTTTGCTGTGTGCTGCTCAGCCCTTATTAAACTCAGATGTTTCTAACCCTTTCCTCCAGGCTCTCATTATTGCTGTAAACACAGCAGAGCACAGGGAGCTTTTTCAAATCCTCATTTGAGGCAGCAATGGGTGACAGCTCTCCCGACACGAATTCAACGCTCCAACCCGAGGACATTCTGCCTGTGTTTTCCCTAAAGAAGAAAACTTTTTTTCTCATTTGATGCCACTTCTCTTGCTCCTGCCTTGGCTTTCTTGGCTTCCTTAATTCCATCTTGTGCTTCCACAGAACCTGTCTGGTTTCTGCCACCCTGCTCAATGTGGGCTGTCTGGCTGCTTTGTCTCATTGCTGTATCTTGTGCAAACTTGGAGTTGTTTGCATTTTCAGTGGCAGTCAAAGTGATGCCAGCTAAAATAAGGTTTCTGTTGCTGTGCTAGGATAACTAAAAAAGGCTCTCCTGGAAGAAAACACCTAGATCTGCCTGTCAGCAGGTCTGTATCTCAGCTGTACCTCTTCCAGATTTACTGTGTGGCTCTGACAGAAAATGATATTTCAGCTTTTTGTGGAGGGAGAAAGAGAGGAGAGACTGCCATGGTAACAGGGCCTTAGATGCTTCCTACCTATGAACCACATCTCACCCACTGTGAGCTACTGTACCCCTTCAGGGGAACTTAGGAATCCTTGGTATCTCTGAATATAGGCTGTTAACTTTGAGGTATATTCAGGCTATTTTTAATCTTCTTGCATTCAGTTCTCCAAGGACTATACTCATTGCAAAGCTACTTAGGAGTCTCAAATATCCATTTAATATCATTCTTTTTCTGAGCTGAGAAATTCTTGGCCCAGTGAGGTATCAGGGCTGCTTTGTCAGAGCATTGACTTGGTAAAAACTGTGTTCCTGCAAGATCTCTGAAGGTTTCTGTCAGAACATCTGTAGGGCTTGTTCTCACGACATTCTTGTATCACTCTAGTCTTGTGTCCCTCATAAATTGAACTGAAGAGCTCTTGATGGTTCAGAACCAGGATATGTCAGGTGTTGGGAAGATCATTGCCATTATGATGCAGTATTTAGTCACTGGAAATACAAGTGATTTCCTTTTGGAAATCCAAGCTATCCTAAGACATTGGAAGATGTCTTAGGATCTGGTCCCTGCCATCTCTGACTTGGTTTAAATTGCCCTTCAAGAGCTTCTGGTGCATGGGAGACACAGAGAGCTGTTCTCATTTGGGTCTCTACATCCCCAAGAAAACACTGATTTAATTAGTGACCATTGCAGCTTTGAGGTGAACTTTTTATACTGCTTTTAATAAACTTTAAAACTAAAATGGCAGAGCTCCTGAGAACTGAGCTGTCAGCTTGTGTCTGGCACTGGCACTGGCAGTACAGGACAGAGAAAATCTGATATGCTTAAGCTCCAGTATTTCAACATGGCAAACCCTGCTAACCTAAACACTGAGGGGGGAGCTGCATTCTTTGCTATGCCTAATCTCTGTATTTTGTTAAACATGCATTCCTGCCAGAACTTTATTGGACAGAACAATAGTGACCAGCTGGGCAAGTGACCCTGGCTTTTCTGGTCGGCAGAGGAATTCGGCATCTGAGGAGTTCAGATTCTCATGTGCAGCTTAAAGTGATCTGGATTTAGTTGCTTTTAATTATTAGCTGGCTGATTCATAAGGCTTTGTTTTCCACACTCTTTCCCAAGAAAAAGGCTATTTCCTTAAATGCTCAATGTACATTCTGTAGAGCAGCACAAAGTCTGGGAACTGAGACTTGCAAGTTCTCTCTCTCTCTTTTCTTTCCCCTAAATAAAATGGGAATAGTAATATTTCCCTTCATGTAAGGGAAGGCTCTGGGGAGTATTTCATGAGGGTGTGGTTATATCTTGGAGGGAAAACTGCAAAATCCAAAGTACTGTATATGAATATATGCAGAAGTTTATAATAAATCTATGAATGATAATACTTGGCACTTGTATAAACTTCCACTTACAGAACAGAGGTCGTTGTGCTCCCTGTTTACTGCACCTCTCTGAGCCTGGAAAGTCTTTGGGAGTTAGTCTTTGCAGACAAGGATTTAGTTTGAAGGGGAAGCTGAGAGGTGAGAGAGGGAGCTGAGCAGGGCAGGCTGGATTGCCCAGCAGCAGAGGGCTGGGGGATGGCACAGGCTGGGGTGTTTTCCTGTCCCCAGTGCCAGTGAAGGTTTTTGGGAGCCTGAATGTGGGACATACCTTTAAAACCAGCATGGACTGACAGGCTCAGGGCAAAACTGACTGTGGCCAAGTGCTCCAACGCTGGTGCTGTTTGGTCACACCAAAGGCAGGTCTGGGCTGGGATGCTGCTGCAAGCTTTGTGTTCCCATCTGAGGTACAGCAGAGAGCAAAAAGGCAAATTGGCTCTGTAGGATGTTCCAGTGCTTGGCTTAATGCTGCTGTAAATCAGCGTAACCTGCAGCAAAAGCTCCAGTCTCCCTGCAGTGTATTTCAGGATACAGCACTGAGCCAAAGGGCTTAAACTATCACACAGTAAAATGCTGTCTCTTAGGCAGCTGTTACTGGAAGTCACTAATGTATATCACAAATGATACGAAAATTTTGGATTACAAAGCGGTAGGAATTCTTAGGCTGTCGGCCTGTGGATAAGCTCTGAATGAGTGTGCGTTGCAAGCAGAAATAATAGGATCTCGTTTTGCCAAGCACCAGAGAAATACTTGAGGCCTGATAGTGTAATTAAAAGTCTGCTCAAACCCTTGCAAGACCTCTGCAACCAAACCCCTTGGAAGTTTACTGCAAGGACTGCAGCAATGGACTAATTTTCTTGGGTAACGTCCTTTGAAACAATCGAGCTCTCTAATTACGGCTGTCAGGCCTTGCTGAGTGGTTGTTGGTGTCTGAACTAGAAGGTTTTCAAAGTAACTTCTGCAAATGACTGTAGAACTTTGCTGACAGTAAAGTTTGAGCTCCCAGGTACCATTTGGAGAAGTTACTGGATAACCTTTGGGAAGGTTGGGGTGAAGCTGTGTCTCTGCACTGGCTGGGAAGAGCAGGGAGAAAAGTGGGAATGTGGAATTACAAGAATCATCACAACTTGTCTCTTGAGTTGGAGACTGGACTGGATTATATTGGACAACACCTTGTGTCTGGGTTATGGATTGGGGTCTGAACATCCCTGGGGAGTTGAGACTCACTTTGTACGGCACCTCTGTGAGCTCTGTGTTTGGGGGTGGTTTTTTATTGGGGTTTTTTGTTTGTTTATTTTGTTTGGTTTTTTTAATCAACCAGAAAACCCCACCTAAGACCAACACCAAACCCCACACAAGCATTTGACCAGAATTGGGCACCTCCCATGGACTTTTGGCTGAAATGTTGCCAGTAATAGTTAAATAGGTAAACAGGGGCTGCTCCTGTGGTCAACCTGACAGCAACTGGAACCTGTTTGATAGCTGTTCTGTCACTGCATACTCTGAGGTTCAACCAAGCTTTTTGACTTGTGTATGAGAATGGTTTCAACAGACTCACACCAAGTTTTTTTGCTGTAAGAAGCACGTGACATGAGTGTGTCACAGCCATTTAATTTGACATTCAGCTCTGCTGTTTTCAGATGGACATCCCTGTGGACTTCCTTAGAAATGGCTCAAGTGAGCACTGTTTAGGTTGGACACCAGGAAAAGGTTTTCCTCAAAGGGTGGTTGGGCACTGAACAGGCTCCCCAGGGCAGTGGGCACAGCCCCAAGCCTGAGTTCAAGGAGCATTTGGACAATGCTCTCAGACACATGCTGGGATTGTTGGGATGTCCTGTGCAGGGCAAGGAGTTGGACTCTGATCCAGACAAGTCCCTTCCAACTCAGAATATTCTATGATTCCGTGTTGCAATGGCAGTTCTGGTTTTGGTTGCAGGGTGGCTAAATTTGGCACCATCCTTTGCTGGGACACTGCATGTAAAAATTTCTCCAACCTGTGCTGAAAGGTGCACAGGAAAACTCTCATATATGTGTGTGTGAGGGGGGAAAAAACATGAGCAGCTTGGAGCTGTGGTGTGTGAAGGCTGTTTGTGTACATATTTAGTGCAATAATAAACACAGACTGTTACTGAGCAGCCCTGTGTCATTCACAGCTTTGTTGGTTTGCCTGCAGTAAGAAAAAAACCCAGTAAGCTGTTCTTCCCAAACTATGAAAAAGGTACCAGAAATACAGAATAACTGTCACCCATCGATAAAATTCAGGTTATAACTGCTTGTTTTAGTCAAACTTTTATCTTCTGCACTACTTCTGTCACTCTTCATCCTCTGATTGAAAAACTCTGGGTAAACAGAGGAGGAGAAAAAACCTTCTTCTCTCTTTAATGGCTTTGCCTTGAATTTGCCCCAAGCTTTTGCAAGTAGTGTGTTTAAAATGGGATGTGGGTGTATGCAGTGTCAGCCACTCTCACAGACTGAGACCCCCCTCACCAATAACTCCAGACATTCCCTTTCCCAGCAGAACAGTGAGGGATGCCTGTGAAGCCTCTGCTTTAGGAGTAGGGATCATTTGTGTGCATCAGTTTGCACCCTCACCAAACCTGTGGTTCAAGTGCTGTTGGGGATTTTCCCCCTTTGCTGTGGAGGAGCAGTTTGGTTGCTCTGCCCTTTTGCATGGGCAGGTAACTTGAAACTTCGACAACCAAAAACCTCCACGAACCCCTGTCTAATGGAGTTTGCTGTCCAATTCCCCCCAGAACAGGGCAGGAATTTTTCTGACCACATGTCTGTATGTCAGACCTCCTGCTGTCCCCTCTCTTGCTCGGTGCTGCCTCCTCCCCATCCGGTTTCCCACGTGTGTACTGGGGAATGTTTCGAGGCAGTGTTATCATTCCAAAGGAATCTACTGTGCGTGCACAGGCTATGGAGGGTTGGGGTTTTTTTTTCAGCTGTTATTACTTGGCCAAATCAAACCCATTTTCCACCTGGATACCGACATGTAGATCTCCTCCCTCAAGACCCTCTCCCTTCCAAAGAGAGGCTTCCAAAGCACCGAGGCACTAAAGCGGTTTCTTAGATTGCTCAAGAATTTTTTAATAACAGGGGAAGGTGTTGGTGTTTCTGTTCACAAGAGAAAGCCTTGCTTTTTTTAAGCTTTTTTTTTTTTTATTATTTCTAATGAACAAACTGGATTGTAGCAAGGTTTAAAAGGAGAATACACATAATTGTTCTTGGCTAGAAATGAACTATGGAGATTGCTTCCAAAACCAAGGAAAGCTTAGGAAGTTGTTAAAAGCAGAAGAACCTTTTACATTGAAAATAGGTAGGTAGAGCACTTAAGTTTGTAGATGTCTCTTTACAGTCTGTCTGTAGACAGATATCGAAGTGCAAAGGGTTCTGTGTGATTAAAACAATCTGCTTAAAACTGAGTTTAAAACTTGATGAGGCAACACAGTGTTCACTAGCAAGGGTTTGGGTGATCCACAACAAATGCTGTGTAGTTATATTTTTTTATGGCATTGGATGGATGCAGCCAAGAGAGTGGAAGAGTGGGAATGTGGAGGAAGGTGAAAAGGGGGTTGCTGGTACAGCAGATTGTGCCTGTAACTACCCCATCCAAGCTGTGTTACAGTCACAGGGAGTTCTGAAGGAGGCTTCTACTTTGTGCAGAGGAAGCACTTTGAAAGGGCTCCTGCTTTGGCAACTGGGAGGTGTTTTAGGGCAATTCCCTTCATTGAAATGGGCATTGGGAATGACTGGCTTGAGGGGGAGCCAAGGAAGGAAAAGATGTGATCGAGTAACCATCCATGGATGTGGACATGTTTGTAAAGGCTGTTGCTAGTTTACTCCATTAAAGGTGGGTTTTGAGAGTTTTAGGCTGCGCAAGTCAGAATTTATTAACCTTGAAGCTATTGATGCATCCTCCTGCCTTAGCCCCCTGCTTCTGATCTCCCTCCCAATATACCCTTTACTGTTGTAAAGGGCAAACTCAGCTCTCTGATCACGCAACAGATCCCACTTCTGATGTTCCTACTTCCCTACACATGAAACTCCCATGGGTGTGACTGGAACAATAGGATTATTTTCCAAATTATTTTTTATTGTAGTAACGCCCAGGACAGCCTTGTGCCAGACATGGCAGACGTGGGATGAAAAGTTTTCAATTTAAATAGCAAATTAACACACAGGCTTTGGGGGTTGTTTTTCAGCCTGATTAACACTTTGAATGCCCAGGCAGAGGGGTTTTCCAAGGCTTTGTTGTCATTAGATTGGGTCTCACATGGCTCATCTTGGGATCTCTGAGCTGGGCAGGCGAAAGACATCTCATTTAATCCACTTTCCACAACACAGCCTGATGTTCAGAATGACCTTGGCACATCAGTAGAGCAGTTCCTAGAGAAAAGTGCTTGGCTCTTGAGGTACAGACATGTGGATGGGGTACAGCTGTCCCCAAAAGAATCTTCCTGGAGCACCAGCAGTATTCTTGTCTCAGGCTGATGGGTACCTGAACTTCAGTTGCCTCACTGAACACAAGTGGCTAATCTGACAAATTAAAAGGGGAAAAGAGAAATTGTTGATCTCGAAGCCAAATAAGAAGATGGATTTGTCTAGACTGGCTTATTGTTTCTAATCACCTCCTCCAGCACAGGAAACATTAGAGAGCTGTAGGGTTTTCTTGCACTTGAAGAAAGGCTGTTTCCTTGGCAGTTCCAGTGAGGTTGTCGTGTCTGGCTCTTGGGCAGTCACTGGAAACAGGCTGAGCCTGCACACACCTACTGCAGCTTCACTCCAGGAAGAGAGGTCCCTTTGGCTCCTGAAATCCTGTTCCCAGCAATGATGGGCAACCACAGGATAGGTAATTATTTTAGAAATGTCTGCTGTGTAGTGCCTTGTATACCAGAGCCCACAAACTCCTTTACCAGTTGCTGAACATACTGAAGACCTGGACTGAATGAAATAATTGTAATGTGCTAGAGGAGTCCTGGGTTCAGTTTACCTGACACAGCTGTCTGTACAGGTATTTCCAGTTGCATCCTAACACTTGTGAATCTGAAGCTGATGCTCTGATCTGGTTTGTGATACCTTTTGGGGCTCACTGCTCTGTTGAAAACCAAAAAAACCCCACATCTGAATTCCCTTAAGGAGAAACCAATGTGTTGTCTGGGGGATCTTCAATATATATCTTTTTTTCTTTTTAGCTAGCAAAAGGATATACCTGTACTACTCTAGTGACAGCAGCATCCCCCCTGTCCAGCTCCAGAAGAACCCCAAACCTGCCTGTCCCACGGGCAGATTAACATCACGCAGTCGATAGGAAGCAATGACTCGATCGTGCCATCTTGTTTTTTCCTCTGATATGCTCAACACTCTCCTTTTGACATTGCCTTTTGTTCTTGCTGTAGTTTGTGGTTTTTGGTGCCAGCATAATGCTAATGAAAAACACTGCTGCACTTAGGCCCAGTGTCCCTGTCATGCATGTGGCATTCATTGCTGCTGGGGCTTTGGCACCGGGGGCTGAATGTGAAGCACAGAGATGTTCTGTTGCCCATACAGAGCTCTATAAGCAAACAAATGAATTTGGGAGCAGCCCCTGTTCAGTCCTGGCAGACTGGTTGTCCATGCTGATCCAGGCTCTGGAGGGAAAAGGGTGTGATTTGAAGGAGATACTGAAAACAGCAGGAGCCTCATTTGTCCATTTTGAATTGTGCAAAGTGTTGTTTTGTTACTGGGTGATGTAGCAGGGGGAAATAAAGACAGACTGACTTTGTGGGTGGTGGAGGAGAGGCTGCACCACAACAGCAGTGCTAGTAAAGCACAGGATGCTGTTACAGGGTTTTGCTGACTCTTTATGCCAGTTTTCTTCATGCTTTTCTCTCTGCAAAGGTTTTGAGGTTGAGCAGGTGTGTGCCAGTGTCCTATCCTTCCACTTAAAATTCCCACTCCACCTCCAACTAATTCAAAGTTAAATTCTGAATGGATTTTTGTAAACTTAGAAGTACTGACTTTTATCAGTTAGTCTTGTACTTGTAATCAGGATCAGGATCCCTGTCCTCAGCTTAAGCTGTTCTAGATCAGATCCTCAGAGGAGGACACAGCCAAGTGCCAAATGTAGACTTTGAACACGGGGATCTGTTTCAGATTAAACAAATCCCAGCTCTCTACTTTCAGTCAAGGTCTTAAGGATTTTTTTTTTTCTGTGATCCCACTCCTCCTTCCAAGGTCAGGCTTCTTAGGAATGAACAAATGAGTACTATGGATGTATTCACAGTGTGAAGGTGTTAGACCCACCTACAACCAGGTTATCCAGCTGTGCAAAAATGTTTAGACTCAGGTTCTTCTTTTGAAAGGCTTTCAAGGAGCTTTTATGTTGCAAAAATGACTTGGTTGTAATTGTGCATGATTTCCACACTGCATGGATATCAAATGCCAGATTCCATCAAGTCAGTCTAATTTAACAGAGACAGATTCCATGGATATTTTTGTGCATTTCCTCTTTCCTCCCTCTGTGAACAGTGGAAACTACTGTCTTCTCATTGATTGTGATAAGCTCAGGGAGGGAGCAGCAAAACATTTCAGTGCATAGAAAAATGTCTGTAAAAGCAAAGCACTTCAAAGGAGTGAACCCCCCTTTTATTTCTGAGCACTCAGTCATGGACTAACTTCTTTCGTTTCCATGATGAGGATAATTATGGTTCAGGTCAACCATATTTATTGTTTGATTCAGCTGGAACGTGTCACCAGCAAACTCAGAAGGTGGGTATAAATCAGAGGGACTTTATGCTGGAGAAATTTGCCTTCTGCCTTCTCACCCCTGTCCCCTTATGAACATATGAACAGGTATGTAGGCATAGAGGGCCATGATTAATTTATTATTAATAAGAATTAGAATTATTAAAATATAACATTAAGTTAAATATTAAATTATAATTATTAATTACCTGCCTGATCAACCTTTTCTGTGTTTGCTTCTGCCTCTTATATCCTGCATTTATATCAGGGATGAGGTCCAGGGTGGCTCTGCTGTACAAATGAATCCATGTGTGTCACAGGGGAGTGCTCTCATCTTCAGAGCCCCTCCTGCAGTAGCTGCAGCAGTTGGAAAATCCCTTTGAATGGGGTTGGGGATTGGAAGAGAAGGGGAATGGTTTCATGGCTGAAGAAGCTGAATGTTGCTCTGGGAGCTGCTTCCCTCCTTGTCTCTGAAGAAGAGTTGCTGTGCTCCATGGTATTTAGCTATTCTGCTTCCAGGTGTTTAAAAATTCCAGTAGGGAGAAGTTTTCCCTTAACCCCTGTAGCTTTGATGACTGCTGAAGGGTAAGGTAAAATCTTGTGCAGTTTCCCATGAATTGAAGAAAGCTCAGCCCTCAAGGAAATGCTGTTTGGAGGGTCAACCCTGCACACAACAAAGCAAGGAAAGCACAGTGAAATGTGCTTGGCTACAGAATTTGCTGAAGATTGAAGCAGTTGTGCAGACTAAACTGTGTTTTCCTCCTAAGGTAAAGATTCCTCTAGGACTAAACTCCCTCCAGCAGGCTCTGATAATCCACTTTGTGTGGGAAAACTTAAGGCTGTTATTGGCAACTGAGTATTTGAAGTGCACTGAGCACAGGACATATTGCCCCCCTGGGGAAGGGTTATGCTATTGGGAGGTTCCGAGATAAATTGTCCCATCTTACTTGGGGAGCCAGAACTTATTTTTATGGCCACTTTGTTCAGACTCTTACTGGGGGGGTGGAGTGGTGGTGTGTGCAGAGAGACTGGAGCTCCTTCCAATCTTTGTCTGACCAACACAGCAAACTGGGAGACCTGGAACTTGTCTTATTCTTGTTCGTGCCTTTGGCTCTCTGCTGCTTCAAATGGCTGCTGCTGTCTGGCTGCAGAAACACCAGCAGCCTTCCAGTTTTATTCATTTCCCAAAATGAATGGGCTGTTACAAAGATTTTTCTCCCTTTTTCACGGGAGTCAGGGTAACCTCTGTTAGTGACTGTGAAGTGCTCAGTGGGAGCAAGGCATGCGTAAAACATCAATATTGACAACGAGATTACTGTGGCTTGTCGTGTCTTCTGACTTGCAGACCTCTTAAAACTTGTACTGGAAGAGCAGAACTGAACCCTGCCATCATAAGCTCATGCACAGCCACCCCCTCGCCTCTGCCAGGTGGTCTTTGATGGATTCCTCAGCAATGGTCCATCAATCTACAGGCCTGAATCAATCCATCAGCTCTGAACATTCCAATATTGTGGAGACTGCTGGTTACAACTGAATTTTGTAGCTGGCTCTTTGCTGGGCAACAAGCTGGATGACAGCCTTGATCCTGAAACCTAGTTACCTGGGGAGAGCAGGAATATGACCAAGAACAGGAGAAACTTAAGCCCAGTTTGGCTTTCATCTGAGCTTTCCAGTAACATGGGATGGGATTGTTTCCTCTCTAGCCAGGTCACAGCAGTAAGGAGTTATCTGCCCACAGCCAACTGAATTAGCTGGTAAACTTGATCCTCATGTGTGATTGAAGCACGTTCAGGGAGGGGTGTATTTGTGGATAAGAAGTGAATAATGCAGTTTTACAGAACTGGATTGTTCAGGAGATACCCCAGAGAGCCTGGCAGCCTTTGAATCTGGATTTCTGGGCATGTAGAGGGCAACTTCTGTTCCTGGCCTCGGGGGAATATATAAATAACTAACCCTCCTAGCACCAGGCTCCAGCACACAGTGTATGGATTGCTGTTCTGGCAAAGCAAGTGGGATGCTGTACTATTTACACAGAGAAAAGGGCACAGTTTGCTTTCATTGAGTCAGAACAGCAACTTTTTCCCAGTGAAAGTCAGTGACCTTCTGATTTTATTGAAATTCCTCTCTAGGATTGCAGGGAAATTGATAGCTCCAGTGAAAAATGTCATGAGGAAACTTGGGGAAATCTATCTAGCTATCAAAACACTCCTACTGTTTTCTGTGCCCTAAATGTTGATCTCTGCTAAGTATAACACACAGTGTGTTATCCTTATGGAAACAAAAAGATAATTCAGTGCAGTTGTTTACACAGGACAAAGCTTTAGGGCAAGTCACAAGCATCAGAAATGCCAACCTTACTGAGAGACTTCTGGGGTATTTGTTGGGTCAGTTCATGCCCAAACATATGCAACAGGTGCTGATGAAACAATCCTACATGTTAAGTGTTCCCCCACTCCCAGAAAGAATTCTCTTCCTCATGGCTTGACCAGTTAAGTCTTGGTGGTTTGAGCTTTTGTGTTGGCACTGAGCTTTCACTGCAAGTACTAAACCCACACCAAATCTCTGCCTTTCTCAGCTCTACAACAGCATCAAAGGCTTTGTGCAGAGTCCAGCTGGTAGGATTGTGTTTGGAAGTGCAGCATTTCACGCTGGTGGGAGCCTGGTGTGCTCTAAGGCCACGGATATCGGGGAGTTGGAGCCACATCCTTCACCCCAGGGAGCACATCAGGTCCTGTGTGTGGGAGGTGGTGCCTGCTGTAGGTCTGTCCCTAGCAGGGCACGGCAGCCAGTGGGTTTTGTGTGTGGAGCTGAGCTGCCATCCCATTGAAAGGAGTGATTAGGCAGGAATGTGGCCGCTTTCATTTTCGACTCGCACGCTCCTGATTAACCAGGCGACTTGCTGGGTCCTGATCACTTCAGCCCTGACACTGTTCAGTTCGTGATCCCTTCTCCAGTGAAATGAAGCCTCCTAAGAGCCAGTTGGCTTTTCTCTTGCAAACCACCTAGAATGTCCTCCAGGGACCCCCAGGAGACAGAGAAGCCTGGGTAGAAGGCAGCAGTTTGCACTAGGAAAAAAGCAGACGTGTGCTGTGGTTGTGAGCATTTCTAAGGATTCACAGGGGGGATGAATGGATGGAGGGATCCCTTACACACCCTTGGAGTTTGTGGGCTTAGGGAACAGTCCTGGGCAAATCCAGATGGTGAGAAGAGGGAAAGAGGAAGGTTGCTGTCAGTGTCTTCCCATCTATGAAAGGACTGTGCTAAGCTAACTCAGTCATGCTATCCAGGAATTAAACTTTGATATGTGAGTATATGACTCTTCTGGAACCTACAGTGTTTTAGCTTGAGTATCTGTTACCTTACACTTCTCCACCCTCTGCAGTCTCTTTTCCCTCTCACTGTTGGATGACAGGCTGTACAGACATCCAAAATCTCCAGGGGATGAACTCTGCTTCCAAATAAACATCTGATGAGGGACACGGGAGGTTCACAAAGCCAGTGGGGTGCAGACAGGGCTTCCTCTCTGGCATCAGAATCAAATTGCAGCTCCAGCTCTCTGTGTAAGTCCAACTTCCCCTTGAGATCCCTTGACCTGTGCCCTGGAAGGTGAGAATTTCTTGTCTTCTCCAGTGTCCAAGTGCCTGAAGGCATCACTGCTCATGCTGAGTCAGCAGAGAGCAGGCAACTCCCTCCCAGCATCTGCTGAGGGAGGGGTCTGTTTAAGCTCAGAATAGTTTTCAGAGTGTGTCCAAGTGGAAATAAACTACTGATTTTGTTGTTCCATTTAGCCTGAAAGGTCCACAGTAACATCCTGAACCTACACACTAAATACAGTTGGGCATCTGCTGGCATCAACAGCCATATTCCCTCTGGAAAAACATGTCAGCTGTGAGCAAGACATGAGATCTTGGTCTGTAGCCCCAGAGTGAAACTGTTTAAATCAGTAGCTTGTGGGCCACGGTCTCTGTTGCCCATGAAAGTCTTCCAAGAATTAAATAGGCTGTGAGAGGAGGGTGTCCCTTTGGAAAAGGCTGGGGGCAATGGCCCCAGTGAAACTTGTCTCTCTAAGCAAAGACCAATTCCCTGTGACATTGCAGGACATCACTCTAAATATGCTGGTGATGAGCACCCAGAGATCTGACAGACCCAACCCTAAAGGAGCTGCTGTTTGGATTGTTTTGTTTGCTTGCTTGGAATATTCTCTTGGAATAAGCAGCAATGTATTCTCTGCCATCCTGGATGTGTGCCAGTAGAAGTCCTAAACCTTCCCTCCTAGCATCTGTATATAATATAAAGGGTCATTTATAATCTCCCTAAGCCGTGATGGGGCCTTTCGTCACGTTGTGTGAAGCCTACTTGCCTTCTGGAGGCTGTTCTTGCTGACTTCTGGCTTGCAAAGAGAAATCTTGGGGTGGTTTTGTCTGTCTGTCTTCTTTCTGTTGTAATCACTGTGCTCTTACATCTCCAGTGAGTTCCAAGCTGTACATCCTAATGCATCCTTGATCAGCTGTGTTCCTGTCTGCCTCACCTGCTCGTGTGCCACAGTAAAAGATACCTAAAAGCTGCATTTGTAGGAAAATCATGTCATTTATGGAAAGCCAAGAGTGTGATGCTTTATCAATAGGAATGTACCTTTCACTCCTGGCTGTGGGTATCTTTAACCAACCTCTTCTTTCTGTTGGTAAAGAGAGAAGTTGGAGAAATCTGTGTCCACATTGGATTAGCTGAGTATCTTTGGGGTCTGACTATTTTTTTTAAATTTTTTTTTTTTTTGTGCCCTTGTGATCCACTCCTTTAGAGAAGACTCATAGTGCTGAGGTGATGAGTGGTGTGCTGCTTTATCACTGTCACTGCACTCTGTGCTCCTGCTCAGGGAGGTGAAAGGTTGTCCCTAGGTTGGAGTGAAAGGTCTGTTATCCTGCCCTGGGCTACCAGTCCTGTTCAGCCTGGCAAACCCAGGTGATGGCTTCAGGCAAGGAAAGCAGTGAATGGAGAGCTTCAGGGGAGCTTTTCACTTCCTCTAATGATTGATCCCTTTTATAACAGGTCCCTGAGCAGGTCATGTGGAGAAATGAACCTGGGGAAGTGTTGGGTTTCTCCCCACCCCAGCGTGCTCTGTCCTGTGGGCTGTAGAGTGGGAACAGCCTTTACCTCCAGCTGCTGCCCAAGACTGTCACTAAGTTGTAACATGGTCTGTTCACCACATCTCACTTTTGTGGAAGGCTTTTCCCAGGCAGAAGTTACAACTTGACTGCCAAATTCCTTGGACCTGCTCTATCTGGTCCTTGGAATAAGCTGTTCAAAGGTGTGAGACCTACTCAGATAACAGTGGGTTTGAGCTTGTTTAGAAAGAAAATCTATGTGCCTTCCAGCCCCACCTGCTGAATGGAAACCCTGGCAAAACCAGCTTTGTACATGGTGCAAAACAATCAACCTTTCCTGCAGTTTTTGACATAGGCAACCTGCACAGTGCCACCTGTTCAGCTCCAGATCCACAAATGTAGTGCTAGACCCCCAAGCTGGTTGAAAATAATCCTTGAAGGAACAAGATGGCATTAAATCTGAGTTTATGCAAGGGAAGACTAAAGAGGGTAACAATTAGTTTCCAATTTCTCCTTGGCAGTTGCAGTTTTGAGCTGCCATTATATATTAAGCAGAGCAGATAAGCTGAGAGAATCCCTCTGGCAATTGTGGAGTCTACTTCCATCCCCTGCCTTTCTCTTCTGGGGTGTGCTGGGCTGTTCATCTTTGTTCACCTCATTTCCCTTCAGGAATATGAAGCTCCCTATCTTCAGCATCAGATATGGAGGGGTTTGTTCAGAGTACAGTTGAATTTTTTTATTTTTTTTTTTTAATCTCATACAGAAGTGCTTTGTTTGTACCCAAGAAGGTGGGACAAGTTGTCTCAGAAGCCTCCCAAAATCAGTATTAGAGTGAAATAATCAGTGTGGGATAATCCAGCTCTGCACCATGGAAACAGTACTAGTTCCCAGATAACTCTGGGAAAAGGCCAGAGGGACAGACATATAAGCTACATAACAGTTAAAGCATTGCATGTGTAAATAAATATCTATTTGGATTTCATTGACAATCCAGAAAAATGATCTTAACGTGAGGAGAGGCACTCAAGCCCTTGATAATTGTACTCTGTTTTAAAACGTTGAGTAACTCCACTGTAAATTTGTTAGTATTTATCCCCCTTCATGCTCTGTTACATGTTGCTAGAGTGGATATTCCTGCTTCCTTCCTCTCCTGTGGTGGGGACAATTTCTTTCCTCTTCACATCTTAAAGAGAAGTTTTGGTTTCCATAATTTCAGGACAGATATTTCTGGCATTATCCTGGCAGGGTCTGTGTGTGTGCAGGTGGTTTTACCTGACATGAAGTGCTTTTGCCCTGAGGCTTGTGCACAAGTGCTGTCCCTGTGATTGCTGTGAGCAGTGGGCTCAAGGTAGATCAGCCAGAGCTCCTCGTGTTCTCACCCTTTCTCCTGGCTGCTTTTCCTTCCACACTCAACTGGCCATTCCCATGGCATGAGGAGATATTTTCCAACACTACCCATCTGGATAAACCCCATGACTAAGGCTTGGAGAGGTGACATGGCTGATTGCATCACGTGTGCAAGTGAAATGAAAGAGAAAAACTTTACTTTGAATGATCACATTTCCAGTCTTTAGCTCCTGACTTTGTTTCTTCTGGTTTTGTTCCCTAAACTATGTGTGGAGGTTGTGTTGAGCCTGTTAAGGTGACCTGAAGCTTCATCAACCTCCTCTTTTTCCCCATTTTGCTCTCTGGTTCTATGCTGTGGATGTCAGCAGAGACATTTGGGTACCAGGGTGCCTGATCCCTGTATATCCACCACAGATCCTCCATAAATCTGAGAGAGCTGGTTCTGTGAGACCTCCCCACCTGCTTGGGGTCACCTGTGACGTGCCTTTAATCCATGCTTCCCAACAAGGAATCCCAAAAGGGTTAGTGGTGAGCAGGGGAAGCTGCAGAGCTCTGCCCTGTCACTGCTGCAGGGCTGGTGGCACTGGGCACACAGTCCCCTCGCCCTGGGTGCCCTGGGTGCCCATCCAGCTGTAGCTGAAGGGTCACTGAGCAGCTCACTGGCCCCATTGTGGTCTGTGGTGTTGGCTCAGCCTCTGGCATGTGTGCCTCCTATTCATGGAAATGGGAGCTATCCAGAGAGCAGAGGCTCCTGCAGAGATGGGAGGGGAATCCAAAACGGGGAGAAAAAGCAATAAATGCTGTAAATGGCAAATACTGGGGAAATTAAACTACCATGGGGAAGGTGGTTTAGGGAAGGAGAGGGGGATGTACAGGTGCATTTCCACTGTGCAAGCAATTTGATTTTTGGTGTGCAAGGCTGGGGAGTCACTGTGATACTTGGAGAAGGGATCAGATGTACTGGGAGCTCTTGCTTTAAGAAGGGTGAGGAGCCAGGACTCCTCTGATTCAGCATGGAATGCTTACACAAGCACTCTGTGTGTTTTGGAGCACAGGCTGGTATCTCCACTTCCCATTAATGACCCCAGTTCTGATTCCCAAGCAGTAGGAAAGTGCATCTCAAACCTGTTATAACTGTGCTGAGGAACCAAAGCATCACAAAACATCCCATACCAAAGCATTCCCAAAAAAACGTGAACCAGTATTTGACAAGCACGAAAGTAAAAATGAAAGTATCCTTCCCCCCCCCCAAGCATGTCAATGGAACCTAAAAGCATTTTGTGGTGTTTTTTTTTCCTGTGTTTTTTTTGTGGGTTTTGGTTTTTTGTTTGGGGTTTTTTGGGGGTTTTTTTGGGGGGGGTTTTTTCAGAGAAAGTCCCTGAGGGGTCTGTAGATCCTATTTCCTCAGCCTGATACTGCAGCTCCTTCTGTCTCACACACCTTGCAGCAAGGAGGTCTGTCTCTCTCTTGTTTTCTTATGAGACAGCCTAAGACACTCATCCCTCCCTCCCCTGCACTTTTCCTTGCCCTCTTTCAGACTGTAACCTCACCAGGACAGCAGCAGGACTTGTCCAGCACCCAACTTGGCTGAGCCCTGCTGACAATAAGCTCCTCCACACCAGAAACCAGAATTTTCTAACTGCTGTTGTTCAGAATGGTGGGAGGCTGGAGAGTGATCCCATAACGAGCAGGATGAAATTAAGATCAGTACAATGGGAACTGACTATCAGGAGATTTGGAAGACTTTTTTTTTCTTCCCCTCAAGTCCTATTGTTTCTGATAAGTGGCAGAACCAAATTATGTACTATAAAACCCTGGCCTCTGAGGAGCAAGCAAGAGGCGTTAGTGGATCTCTTGTGGCTCAGGTTGGCAGAAGCTGGGAATCTTTCTGCAGCTATTGGGAGGGGAGGGTGGGGTGAGGAATGAAGACTGCAAGTTAGCCTGGCTGTGGCTGGTGGAAGAAAGAACCTCACCCCCAGATACTTGCTCTGGTTTTGCTGTACCTTGGTCCAGCTCATTGTGTTCCTGGGGCTAACGGTGTCCTTTCTCTCTGCAGGCACTGGTGTCACTACACAGTGACAAGGACAGTCTCCTGCCAGGTGCAGAACGGCTCAGAAACGGTGATCCAGAGGGTTTATCAGAGCTGCCGGTGGCCAGGACCTTGTGCCAACTTAGTGAGGTAAAAATCTTCCTGTCTCACAGCCCAAATCTTGCTGCCCTTCCCGTTCAGTTGGGTGGCTGGTAAGTACTGCAGGGAGGGCTGACATCAGGTGTGAGAACCTGCTTTGTGGGGCTGTAATAAAGGGGTGCCACTGGTGTTAACTGCAGAGTAACCACATGTGGAGGTAAGTGTGTCTGTGTTTAGAGAGCTCCTAAAATCAGCAGCAATGCTACAAAGTATAGTTTAGAAATGAGACATTATTTATTCTGTGCAAGGTAGAGGTTTCCACAAATCAAGTACACCAAGGGGTAAAACGTTACACCTTTTATACAGTAAAACTTACATGAACCCCCCATCTAATACATATTCTCCATCTGCCTAAGGCATATTTATTTATTTGGTTGATGTAATCTCACACAATGCTTGAAACACAAAGTTCTTTTCATTAAGCAACTTCTATTGTAGAGGCTATCTGACAACATCAGTTATGTTTACAAAAGGAGACAAAATTCAGCCTGGGGACAGATTATTCAACTTGAAGGCATCAGGATTAGGACAAGCTCTGTGAAAGAGCTCATTTTAGGCTGAAATGCCAGTTTGTACTTCACACAGGAGGCTGCTGCCAGTCAGACCTGAAAGTAAATAAATGTTCAGTGTGACTGAACAGGGTTAGCAGAGTTGCTGTATCAATTGTTCCATGTGACCTGTTGGCATCAAGTCCTCATACTCAGGTTTTTAGGGGTAATATTGATCACACACACTGGAAACCTGGGATCAAATTCCTTGTAGCTGATGATGGACGAAGGTAACGTGCCCTGTGTTTTCAGAGTGGAATTTCCTTAGGTTTCCTGCATCTCAGTATCCTTTAGAGATGTGTTAAAACACAATGTCCCTCTCCTCAGATGAGAAACAAAGCTTAAAAGCAGCAACTTGTCAAAAACTTGCCCTGAGCCTGCTTTGACTCTCAGTCATCTACAGTCTTGGAACCCACCTACGTTTAAGAAGGAAAAAAAAAAACAAACTAGTGTGAAATAGCTGTCCTCAGCTACCACCTTTCAGTAAAGTGTCTTTGCACTGTTGAGCTTTGCCTTCTCTGAAAGGCATTCTCAGAGCAGGACAGTGTCACCCACCCACCTGGGAATCGGGGCAAAAAAAGCCACTGTGCTCTAAATCTGCACCTAACCTCTAAAACTCATTCCCATGTAGACAAACCATACCTTAGCTCTCAAAGCTCAGTCATTTTATTGGTATTGTTACCAATTCACCCACAGGGGACTGTTTGAGGTCCTCCTGTAGTTGATAACCTGACTGTGATTGAACTGCAGACTGAGATCGACCTTCCCAATCTGTTCTTGTGACACTTCATCTGGAATTCACATTTTGCACGTGGCTGTTACCACAGTTGGGTCTCCAGTTTCCACTTGGCCAGTGGTCAGTCTCAGTTTTTTCACTTGTAATATATCTGCTTTGGTGTCTCTTTGGTCTTTATGCAAGGCTGTGGTTGAAACACTTAATATTTTAAATTGTCATGGCCAAACTTCTGTTGGAGCTTTTTAATTTCACAGACATTTTACTCACATAATTGTCACTAGAAACTTGTGAGCTTTCACCTTGTCTCCTAAACTTGCCAAAAGTCTTGCTTATTTTTCCTTGTTAACATAACTGTAGTTTCCTAAGTACCAAATAATTGATCATGTTCCCAGTAAAAATTCTTTCTGTGGGCTCCTGCAGTTACTCCTATACATTGATTCTTGCATTAACCCTGAGACTTTAGGAGCAGTGTGTGCTGTTGGGATGTTGTTGTTCATGGAACACTTTCAGTTTCAAATATAGTTTGGTTTGTTTGCCTGTTGAGTCCAATTGTTTGGAGACAATACAGAACAGCAGCAGACAATCTCAATTTTTCTTTCTATGTGAAAATATCACAGAAAGAAGCTGGGGACTATTGATATTTAAGATCTCAGCTGGTGGTGAAAGCTCAGCTAGCAGGAGCTGCATTTCTGGAAGATGATCACCATGAAGAAACTCACCAGGAGAGATGGGGGGACACCAACACTCTGCTGCCTTTGAGCTGGGAGGAAATGCAAGTGAAGAGAATGGAACCCTCCCAAGGAAATGACTATAATGTCTGTCTTCTAATCCCACACCATGGACAGTCTTGCTTAAAGTAGGGAAAGACCCTGGACCTCTTTCCCAAGGACCTCCAGAAAGTGCTGACAATGCTGGAGCCCACTCAGCTCCCACAAGAGGTAGAGCAGGTTCCTGATAATTTCCCCTCCTGCCACTGTCCAAAAGGGAGAGCCCCAAAAACAAGTGACAACGAAGCTGAAGCCACTGAGTTCCTGAGAGTCAAGTGGGCTGCTGGTCAAGTTATCTCCATCCCAGACATCTTTTACAGGTTGTTGTTTTTGACAGTGCATCTGATTTTGTGACAACAAACTGAAAACCAGCTGCTGAAAATTACAGATCTTGGTCATGTAACTGCTGTGGGCAACATTTGGTAACCCTGGTTGTGTGGCTGAGGTCTTATTTCCTGAGCCTACACAGCAGCCTATCACTCTTATGTTGCCAGCCCACAGGGGAGCATGGACTGGCTTTCAGAGGCAGGCTGAAGTTAAAACTACTTTTATTTTAAAATACTTCTCCCCTCCTCTTTCACCAAAATGAATATTGTGTCTTTAGGAAACACCAATCTCTCTCTTGTTTTCAGATGAAAACTCCCAAGGATACAAATAAGACAGTCAGTTCCCAAAGTCCCAAGGCAGTGTAGTGCCTCTTTTATTCAGCACCTCACTTGCTAGTGCATTTCCTTGCAAATTGTACTTGTTTTCTCTTTTCTGTTAAGAAACTGGCTTTGAAGGGGCTTGTAAGCTTTTATGAGCCACAATGCTGCACAATTTCCTTTGACAGGTCTCTGAAAATCCCTGCAGAAGATGAGCAGAGCAGAAAACCCAACTTGGGTACCCTACTTGTTTCTGTTTCCTCCTTACCTTCTCTGTACCAGCTCTTTTTTGGGGTTTTCTGGAAGTCTGGCTTCAGGCAAGGTCAGGCTTACTCCAGGTCTTGTAGTGCCTAGAAATGTTCAGGTTCTCTATGTCCTCGTGGTTGTTTAAGTGATATAAATATATCAGTGGGGTTTTTTTGCTGGAAAGATAAACTTAAAGATCTTCTGGCCTTCTCCTGTTCTTCTCCAGTGAGATTTGTGGTGCCTGAGCTTGAATTGAAGGGGAGGGCACAGTGTATGACTGAAAGCAATGCAAAATGTCAGCAATGCCCTGGCATTATTTTGGCTTTATAGCATTTCTCCCAGCTGTGATTCGAAACAAGCTGTTTTCATCTCCTTGTTTACAGGGAGTCAACCATATCTGGGAGAGCTTCGACTCTGCCAGCACCCGTTATCAGGCTGCTTACTAGCAAAAGGGACATCAGCCAAAAAAAGGCATCTCTCAGCCTCGTGGTGACAGCTGAGAGGGGCTCTGTGTCAGAGAGACTCTGCTTACAAGCAGACATTGGTGTAGCCAGACACGGATTTAATCTGCTTCCTGTCTCCCGTTCACTCGTGTTATGTTTCCTTCCCTTATTGCACAAACTGCAGCTCAGGGTCAGGCCTTTGACAGAGGAGGATCTGTGAGATCCCAGCTTAGCAGCTTGGGTTGTGTGATGTCCTTGCTGTCCAGTCACTTGCTCTTGGGAATCTGGCAGGGGAACTTCTTGAGCAGGAGTGTCGTCATCTTGGCCGGGATGGGATGAGCCGCTCTGTTCTTGCCCTCCACCCCAGACTCTTTATTTAGCTTGGGTGCTGAGTTGCTCTGGAGCAGCCTTGGCTGGAGGCTCTCCCTCAGCAGATCTATTCTTGAACTCTCTCTGTCTGTGTGGTGAAGGCTTCAGCTCCTGCACACCAAAGGCTGTGCCTTTGCTTTGTCACGCCACAGAGTGCACGGGCAGCTCTCCAGCAGTCTGGCTGAAACTGCTGCTGTGCTTAAAACTCCCATGCCATTTGTCTGTCTGAAGGAAGGGATAAAGTCTCTAGCTTGGTGTTTCAATGGCAACTTAATCTCTGGCTCTCTGCTGCCTGGATGGTTGCCTCCAACTTCTAGCAAACCCAGAGACATCCCAATTATAACCCTTCTCCTGAGCAATGGTTTTGCTGCAGCAGCTGCAGGTTGAGGTACAGTCCTGTCCTGCTTGGGACACTGCCCTCCTTGAGGCTCACTGAGAAGGGTGGTCTGCAAGACCTGGCAAAGAGACCTGCACTCAGTTGCTGGAGCTTTTGTGACTTCCTGTGCCATTGGTCCAGCAATGCCACCTCACCTGTAAGATCAGAACAGTGCTGCTTTTGTCTTACTGTGTTTTATGACTCTGAGAATAGGACAGCCTCTTGTGATACCCTAGTTGGCCAAAATCAGCCTACTTTTGATTGGGGTATTTGTGTTGTGGTCACTAAGACAGTGTCTCAGGAGGTGAATGAATGGGATGAACAGCATTGGCAGATCACGTGCTGCTACAGCCTTCAGAAGACAAACACTCCCTGCTTCATACTGGTTTTGCTACAGAAATGCCCATCTCATCTCTGGAAACATGCTGGAAGGATGTTCTGACTCCTCTCTTACTTGTCCCATCCTAGAAAAAGAATGTTCCCAGCAAGGCTGTGTGAGTTTTTATCCTGTTGTGCTTTGCTGGGCTCGGTGGTCACACACCTGTCTCACTCTGGCCTTTGAGCCTCCTGTCTCTGCAGCACTTTCAGGGGTGGGATTTCCTGGTCTCTCTACTTTAGTAAGAGCCATTAAAACTCCAGACATTAAGTTACTCAGCTGTTAGTTTTAAACATCACTCAAAGGTGGGAGAGATGGAAGGAAGATCATTCTTGCAACACAGCAAACCTGGGCTGTGATGCCCTTTCCAGCTGCCAGTCACTGCATGTTTTTTCCTTTCAATATTTGTAGCTGGTTTGGCTTATCACAAAGGCTCTGTGCTTTTGATGACATTTTTAATGTGAGAAGGCTACACATCTTGCATGGATCACTCTTATTTTTTGCTTCTGAACGCTGGGTTTTCTTTTATTTATTTCTTTATTTTTGTTCTTTTCATTTAAACTGAACACATTACTGCTCCTGGAGGGATTTTTACAAGCCAGCTTGTAGAATAACAAAGAAGGAATTCTGCAGGCTCATCCATTTTGGTCTTGTCTGCTTTTGAAAACTCCATTGCTACAGGGTCAGTAGGAGAAGTTGGGGATCTGTCACCCAGGAGATTGGCCTGTAGCTGATGTTCCTCCTCAGTTTCAGAGCTAGTAATGCCACAGGGAAATCCTTCTCTCTTTCTTGCTTTCCAGTCAATTGAATAATAAATCCCAGAGCTTATTCCAGTGCATTAGGATTGCTATTTGAAGCCCTGTTACACATAAACTCTTTTATGTGTTTAATTCCCTTACGACTCTACATTTTGGAGAGAAATATGCTTGGAAAAAGCTGTCTGCTCTCCCATGCACACATGGGATATAAATGTAGGATCAACAGTCCTCCTGCAAACGGGGAGGAGGCTCTGGGAGTGTAGGATTAGAGCTGCAGCACAAAGGGGCATTCTGAGCTCTGGAACAATGTGGCTGGCTGTGTGTGCTGCCTGGGCACAGGTGGAGGGCCACCTGTTCTGGGGATTGTGCTCAGGCTGCTGACTGAGGGCTTTTGATCTCGCTCAGACATTCTGTCTGAACACTCTTCCTCCTCGCTGGTGGAAGTGCAGTGCTGCTCTGCAACAGCACTGAGATCTGATTGTTAATAGAGGCAGGAGCTGATGAGAACTCTAGTGGCATAGAAACATCTGTGTCCTCAGTCTTTTTCTTCTTAAGACTGAAAGACTGTAAATTATTGCTGTTTACAGTGGGGCATGGGAGCTGTATAAGTTTTGTTTCCTGGGTTTTAGTCTCTGGCTAAGTTGTGCAAACCAGACATGTCCAGAGCTAAACAGAGTCCTCTTCCTCCCTTTTGGCAAAGGCAGGAGACACGTACAATGACCTCCAGTGCTCCTGCAGCTGCAGGGTTTTTTATCCAGTGTCTGCAGGAGCATATTTGAAACTGCTCTGGTTACATTTTTCTCTGGGGAGCTACTGCCTTTGTGCTGGGGAAGCTGGAAGAGCTGGGGCTGCAGGAAAAAAGAGGACAGGTCTGATTCACAGCGATGGTCTCTGCCATGCCTGTGAGCTGCAAAGGTGCTCCTTGTCCCTGCATCAGCTGTGACACTGCTTTGAGGTGAAGTTGTCTTATCTGTGTTCACAGAGGAGCTCCCTGGTGTAATCAGTGTCTGGTAGGCTTTGAGAGGATAGTCATGATGGGCTGTCTGTCTGGAGTGAGGGTGGTGCTGTTGGGAACCAAATATATTCCTGATAACTTCTCTGAGCTCTTAACAACCTCCCTTCTTTCCAAGTCCTTCAGGATATGGTTACTTCACCTGACTTATCTGAAATGTGATTTCAGAGCACCCTGCTTTTCTATGGGAGGTTTTAGGGTTTTGGCATGTCTATATATCAGGGCATGGGTAGAAAGTTAGAGGCACTACCACAAGCTTTGTTCTGAACTTCTTATAATGCAGAGGTAGCACTTGTTATAATGAAGGTCCACTGTCCCTGAAAGACAGTATGCCAATTATATGTACAGGGTTGGACCCACTGGGTTGGTAAGTGACTTCATTGCCATGAGAGTAGTGGGCAAAAGAAAGCCTTGGATTCCTTGGTTTCCAAGGAATTTGCCAAGATAATTCCCTATCCAAGATTCTTTGCCAGTCAAATAAGCAAGTTCATTCCTCTTGTTATCCTGAAACCCACCAGTAAGTGATGGTGAAACTTTCAATCTGGGACTTGAATAAAAGCGAATTAAAAGCCCCTGGAGGTCGCTGAGGTCTCCTGGGGCACAAACGGCAGGGACAAAACCTTCTCTTGCGGTGTGGAAACGAGTTTCACGCCTTCCCTCTCCTGGGGTCCTCAGGCATAAACAGCTTTGTTTGTGAGTGTCAAAGGGCAGGGCAGATCCAGGCTGGGGGAAGGCATTTCCTGTGTGTGACAGCCTGTCCTGCCTGGGTCATGGCAGAGATCACGCCTGGCTCTTTGACCTGGTTTCTGAGGCTTTGATCCAAGAATGTGACACTCTTCCCCTTTCCTGTGTCAGGTCTGGCTGTTGTGTTCAGTGACACTTCCTTGAGAGAGGGGGGAACACATCCTTGTGTGCTGAGGCGTGAGACTTGTTGGCTGCCATCCTTCTGTGTGTCCTGACCTCTCCAGTACTTCCAGCTTCATACCCCCAGATCAGTTCATCAGTCCTCTCTCCCCAAATTACCATTTCCTGAGCAGTCACTTAAAGACCACAAGCAAGAGACATTGCTTCCCAAATGATGATTGCATGTGGACAAGCTTGTCTGACAGGGATCAGGCAGTCTCCAAGGACAGGCAGGTCTAGTTTGTGGTCTAGTAACAGCAGCAGCTGCTGATTGAGCTTTCTGGGTTCTTCCCTGGGAGTTGCCCCACTCCCTGGGACCCTGTTATGAAGCCTCAGCAAACATTTTGGGAAATGACATGTGTCTCTTGCAGCAGAGTGGCAGGTCCTGGTGGTTTGCTTCTCTGTGAGGGGCTTGGAAGTCTTCTGCTGAAGGGGACTGTGTGTGCTGAGCATATCCTTTGCTCTGGGAAGCAAAGCAGTGCAGGTTGTGGCTCATCTTAAACTCATCTCCTACTGTGGTTTGGCAGATTTCTATGCCAGTGTTTGTGGCTTGGGTGACATCCAAGGGAAAGGCTTCCCTATTCTGCTACCAATCCTTTTTTCTGCCTGTTGTGTTTTCCACATGTTTTTTTCATTCTAAGGCTTCTGATCTTTAACAGGTATCTTCCTTCCCCGTCCTTTTTCCATGTGGTTTTTTTCCCTCTCCTTCAAGTGTCAGACAGTGGTGATGCTTTGCTAATGGCACTCTCTTTGTTGCTCCCCTCCTGGAATAGCTGTCAGAAATCTGCATGTTGTGATGACACAGGCAACAACAGACCTTGGTGCCATGTCAAAAACTGAGGGAAAAATGATGCTATGAAGAACAGAGCAACTTCAGAACAAATTGGAGCTTGCAAGCTGGGACCACTTCACATGTGTGACTGCAGGATGCTGAACAGAGCTGCAAACATCAGAACTCTTCCAGGAAATTCAGGGTGGGTGGTAGACTGTGACAGCTGAGCTCCACGTTTGTCATGCCCTGAGAAGTCCTTGCTCATTTGAGGATTAAACTATAGCTACTTCCCCGACACAGAACTGCTGCCAAGATTCCAGTCTGGCTCGAGCCACTCTCCACACTTCATAATGAAGTTTGAGAGAGCTTTAACATCTTGGTGTTGGCAGAAACATGGTTTTAAAATCACGGTGTGGTTGGAGACTAGCTGGCTCTGGACACTGGTAACAAGGCTGGAGACTTTCATCTCAAGGTCAGATCCAGCTGTGGTGTTAGTGACAAAGCCATGAACTCCTGACTGATGGTTCGGGGCTTACGTGTGGAAAGATGTCTCGAGTCCAACGCCAGGACTTGGAGTCAGGAGGCTTGGGTTCAGTTCCTGAGCTCTGCCAGAGCTATTCTGAGAGACCCTCAGCAAGACACTCAAAGTCTTTGTGCCTTAGGTCTCTCTGTTAGAAAGCACTGAAGGTCTACCTATGTCAGTGTGCTGCCAAGTCCTCAAACTCGCTCCTGGCTGTGAACTCCTGAATGCCATTGGATGCAGAAGTGCAAAGGACTAGGTGGGATGAGCTGGCTCTGTCCAGCCCCTATTAGACAAGTGCCTGGATCCCAGTTATTAGCAGTATTAGCAGTAACTGGTGAGCTTTCTGGCAGCTCAAGGGGTGAGGATATCACATTCTCAGGAGGCAGCGCTGCTCTCCCGTCGCTGGGCGATGCCGTTCCCCGTGCAGGCAGCCCTGTGCTCAGGAGGAAGCTCGTGCAGCCCTCCTCCCTGGTGCCTATGGGAGAACGTGGTTTCTGTGTTTGGCAGCTGGCACAAATCAGCAGCAACAGCTTCCTGAGAAATGAGTTTCCCAAAGACTCTGTTAACCACGACTGAGCTGCTCCCTTCTTTCCAAGACATACATGGGCAGCCTCTCCTGGCAAGCCTTTGTTACTGCTCTTGGAGTAACCACCAACGTCACTGCAGGGCTGTCCTGGATGTACACCTGTGCCTGCCTCCCCTTGGAGCACTTGGGATGAGATTCATGCAGCCTCTGGCTCTGTCCTGGCCTTGTGCCCAGCTGAGCCCGGGGCAGCCTCCTGCTGGCACTGCAGGAAGAGGATTTTTCCCCAGGGAGAGGGTGCTCAGGGCTTGTGTCTGTCTGGCTCAGCGAGAGAAGCATAAACTGCAGCCTGCAACACTGTAATCCCAAAGCTTCAGACTCTCCCTGTGTGTGCCAAATTCCTTTGGCTGTTAACTAAGGGCAGGAATTTCGAGGGGAGCTTGTGGAGTACGACTTCTGTGTTTGCTTTCAGCTTCATGAATAGCAGCAGTGACTTGTTTGGCTGTATGCTGGGAAAACTGATTTGCCAGCTTCGAAGAGCTGCTGTTTTAAAGGAAAAGCTGGCACTTCGGCAACTCTGTTTTGTGTTGACTTCAGAACCACTGGTGCCTTGCACAGGTCTGTTGTGTCTGCAGGTAGCCCCCCAGTTTCCAGTGGGGCTTGGCAGTGCTGGTGCTGTAATTGGGATCCTTGGGATGCTGTGCTGGCCACAGAGCTCCCAAACCTGTCCTGCACAACCTCAGCAGTGGTGAAGGAAAGTGTGACCCTCTTTCAGATGGGGAGAACTGAGGCACAGGTCATCCAGCTGGAAAAAAGGCTCCACGAGGATCACTGATTGTTGTCATGCTGATGTGTTGGCAAACCCCAGATAAGAGTGGTGGGAGAAGGGAGATTGGAAGCTCTCTTAGTTCTGTGTGAGGAAAGGCTCATGCCAGCCTTTGTTCAGTGTCAGAGAAATCCTCGTGGAGGCAGAGTGCAAGAAAGAGTCATCACCTCTGCTACCTGCAGCACCTTGGGAGTGATGAGATCTCCACAAAGCCACACTGGTGTTACCTGGGGGGAGGTGTGGGGCAGAACCAGAAGGGCATGAGGGCTTAAGGAGGAAAATAAAAGTTGAATCAGACCCACACTGTAGTAAAACATCGCTCTGTTATTCCATGTGACTATTTTTGTGGCTGGGGGTGGCTGGGTGCTCTGGGGATGTATCCAGGCAGGAAGATGTGTTATGGATTAGCAGCAACACCACCCTTGGGTAGGTAAGTGCATTCCACTGACTCCTTGTTTGTGTTAGTTACAGGACTCTCATCAGACCCACGTACAAAATGTCCTACAGAACTGTGACCACGCTGGAGTGGAGGTGCTGTCCTGGCTTCACGGGGAGCAACTGTGAGGAGGGTGAGTTATCCAGCAATGCATCTGTCCTTATGGAGCAGCAAGGATGGATTGGCTGGGTTGAGCTGGGTTTTGGTCCTTAATTTGCCCTATGCCTCTCAAACAGAGGAACAAATCACCTCTTCACTTCCCATCGTTATCTGAATGTCACACGCAAGCTCTGGAACACAAACCATACTGAATGTCTGCAAACAGCCCTGAACAGGGAGGGGGAAAGAAATGAAGAAATAGGTACTCAGGGATGACCTGAGTATAGATGTGCTTGTGCTTGGCATCCCCATTGCACAGTCCTTTAGAAAATGCACTCTCTCCATGTTTCTGTGTTATCTTCTCCCTGTTCCCTGTCATCACCATCAGTTGCTGTAACTGCTGAAAGCTGGTCCCTGAATGGCTGCTTCTGAAAGTTTTATGCCTGTAAGGTCTGGACATAAATTATATGTGTTCCCAGAAAGCTTTGAATTAAATCAGCACCTCTGGTTTCCTTTTCCACCTGCTCCCTGACTTATGGGTACAACACTTAGGTTGCACAGAGCATGCGAAAACACACTTCTGGGTTTCCTTTCACACAGAGGAAAACAGAGCAGGAAGTAAAGAAAGTATTTTTATTTTTTTTAATCATAATAGACAAAAAGGGCATGTTTTACATTTTGCTTCCTAATGTTTTCTACTTTAACTGTTGCTTCTGGGGGTTTAAAGCAATTCCTGCTTCTCCATCAAGTCTCATGTGTAGGCATTAAAGCATCTGCTCAATCTGACATGAGGTTTCATGGTTTATGAACAGGAGGAACTAGGCCTTGAGTTTTCTGTCCATTTGCATCAGGTCAGCACAGCCTGTCTCTGGCAGCTGAAGGGTCATTGGGGTGTCCAGCACTTCTCAGACTCTGCTGTTTGTAGCTGCACCTCGGGTTTTTTTTGTGCTGTGATATCTTAATGCTGATCACACAATTTGGGCAAATCTCTAGCTAGGAAATTGTCTCCTTACAGTCACAGAGAATGATGATTGCAGACAGCAGCTCCCTCCAGGCTGCTGAGGAAACAATAGCTTCCCAGAAGCTCAAGAAAAGCCTTAAAAAGTGGCAAAGCTGCCCTAAATTGCAGTCTGCAGGAGAGAGCTTTGCATTTTAACGTGCTGCTAAAAGGAGTGAGCCTGAGAAAGAGAAGCTGCTGTGTGCAGCTTGGAGTTTTACCTGCTGCTGCAGGGGACAGGGGAGCTAAGGGTGGTGGCAGAGCTGTCACTTCCAGAGTAGCTGCAGCTCAGGGTGAGAGGATCTGCCCAGGGACCTGGGGGGCCCTTGAGCAGAGCCCGCTGGTGCCTGTGGGTTTGGACAGGTGTGAGTAATTCCAGCTTAGTGGTGCAAAGGAGAGAATCCAGCTCCCTCCTGCAGTGCCAGATCTGCCTCAGCACAGTCCATGGAAATAAAAAGCCAACATAAGCTTGTTGGAGCAAGTCGGCAGCGATCTCACAGGAGCAGGTCTGGGGAACGAGGTGACAATTTTATGCAGTCAGTTTTCAAGGTGGAACTGTTCTTCTGGGCTTGGATATGGTCTGTGGGGTGTGAGCACAAAGCCAGTAGCAAGCCCTCACTTTCATGTGTGAGATTCTTTTTACCTTTTTCTTTTTTTTTTCTTTTCTCTCCCTAAAACATCTGGTGCTACTGACAGTCCCATACTCTTGAAATAAGGAGAAAAATAAAGAAGTACCCATTTCTAGTACAGCAGAGTTGTGCCACTTTAGTTTCCAGTGTCAATACTGCTGCTAGTGGTGTGCACAGCACCTTGAGCTGTCCATCAGTTCTAAAATGGAAGCATTTACTTACTCCTTATGCTAATTCTTAATGTTAGTGTCACTTGGAAATGTAAATAAAAGAGGCTAAAAAGAGCTCTTTGGCAACCTGATGTAAAGCCTTTTGTACTTTCTGTGCTCTCTCCTACTACAAGTTGGTTCCTCTGAGAGGGTGGGATGTTTACATCTGTCTGAGTCCTTCCTGGAAACAGCAGACACAAGGAAACAGGAAACAGAAAACTAAACTGAAACAAAACAAAGCCAGTGCAGTGGTGAAGCCACAGTGAATTAGCAGGGTCGAACTTCAGAATACCTTCACTTTTTTTGGTATTTAGTTAGATTTCTTCTCAATATTTCATGTCACTTGGATGTACAGCTGATGTGAGGTAGGTATGGCTGGAGGCAGAGTGGACCTGCACTATTTTTAACTCCCCTTCTTGCTGTGGTGCAAATAATCCAGTTCTCTGGCAGTCACTGCTCTCCATGTGCCAGCAGAATGGCAACTACAGTGGCTCAGGGCTTCCTCTGCAAGAGGTCTCCTGTTTCCAGAGACTGAAGGAAAACATTTTCCTTCCCAGAGAGTCCTGGAATAGCAAGGTTACATTTTCATCAGTAGGATGGACTAAGCCTGGAGGTAATACATTTATCAAGCACAGAGGAGTTCTGGGAGCTGTGTGTGTGTGGGAATGGCTGCAGGGTCCCTTCTTCACACTGATGGTGGCCTTTGCATCTTGATGCTTGAGAGTTCTATGACATCTATTGATTCCTCCTTTTAACCCCCAGGGAGCAGGGTTAATATTTACTCCTTTTTTTGTGCTGTTCTGAAACAGTGTCTTTGGGGCAGCCAGTGTAGCATATCTGGAGCACAGATTATTTTTACTAGCTGTCCTTACATCAAGCCTTCCTTGCCCTTTGAAAATTTATTTCTTTTAGCATTTTGTGAGGGAAGACAGGACGGGGAGAGGGCAAACAAGGAGGAAACAAGTCAAAGAATTTGCAATCATTCAGAGGCTGCAGTGCAGTTATTTCTGACATGCTTCTCTTGTGATCTCCCAAAAGGCAGGTCAGCTTTCCTTTGCTCAGGAAGCAGTTCAGTGTGGATGTCTAGTCCCAAAGTATGACAGACCTCTGATGGGACTGGCTTGCTGGAACACACTCTCAGAAGGAAAGCCCCCCTCCCACAGTGACACCCTGTGCTCTGATAGAGCAACATGTGAAATGCAATTCTGTTATTAAAGTGTCTCCATCCTCAGCTGATAAGTTTAGCTTGAGACAGCAACCACTTAACTGCCACCAGCTGGCAGGCACCTACTTTAATGCTGAGGGCTGCACATTTTCAGATTTAAATTATCTTGGGAATTTAACTCTTGCATTAGAGCTGATAAAGAGCAGCAGCATCTGGAGGAAGCCCAGCTTTAGAAGTGGATGGAGATTTTGCTCTCAGAGGGTTATTAATTTACTGAGGTGGGGATGGTTTCCAATCTGTTTCCTTTTTTAAGCTGACACTGTTGGGGCTTTCCCCTCTTCCCTTCATTGCTTTCCCCTCACCCAAAGGTGTGTCAACACTTGAAAGGTCTCCAGTTCCTTCACTGGTTTTGTAGAACTGTGACCAGCTAGTTGAGTTGATAGTTGAAAATCACCAGTTGTACCAGGCCTTCCCAAAGGGTTTCTTGCAACTTTCTTGGATGGAGAAAGAGACTTGATGCAAACAAGTCTGCTGAATATAACTGTCACTAGATGCTAACTTTTATATTCCAGTTTCAGGGTTTTTTTTGTTTTGTTTAAACTGGAGCCCAAGCCCAGGACAGGAAATGAATCCACTGAGCCACCCAGTCTGCTGACTGCTGATATAAAGAACATATGGATGAGGGCAGTGCAGAGGTGAAGTGGTTTAGTTGTTGCAATCATGCATCAAGCTGATTGATTTGAATCCAAGATGATGCTGACATTTCAACTCAGCCTTTTTTTTTTTTTCTATATGGCTGAAAGTTCAAAGGCAAGTGCAACCTCCTGGGAGAGGAAAAGGGTCCCCAGCAAGTTCAGGGGCTCGGTGTGCTGCCCTAGAGCTCTCCAGCTAGGCAAGGTCTTATTTCACTTTACAAATATAACATAGCTTTCTTTCTTGTTTGTTTGTGCTGCTTGAATTTGGGACAGTGGCCAGTATCCTATTTACCCCAGAAGTAGATTGATGGTAGACAGCTTAGCTGTTTGGGCACGAAGCAGCTCCCAGGGCAACCTCAGCACCTCTAAAGTGGTGCCATTGTGATTCCAAGCTTACTTTTTTTCTTCTTTCTATAAGAATAAAAGTAGGATAGGAAATTTGAGCAGCTTTGTTCAAGTTTAATTTGAGAACTTCCTTTTTTTTTTTTTTTGTCCTTCTCCCCCTCCTCATTTCAGTTCTTGGAATATTTTTATCTACTTCTAATAACTATTGTTTGCATCTTATCATCCTGACATTTTTCAGATCTCTTAGATTCTCATGTATGTATAATTTTCAAAGCAGTATAAGAAAATGAGGACTTTCCTCTTGGTATGATAGAGTGCAAAAACCCTCTTCTTTCTTACTGCTGGTTCACCAAATTTCTTGGTCCCAGGAGGAGAGATGCAGAACAACACTGCCAGGAAAATCTCAAGTGAGCAAATGCAATTATGAGACAAAATTTGATGAGACCATGAGAAAGGACATCAAA
The DNA here is from genome assembly GCF_001715985.3 of Manacus vitellinus. Taxonomy (NCBI): domain Eukaryota; kingdom Metazoa; phylum Chordata; class Aves; order Passeriformes; family Pipridae; genus Manacus; species Manacus vitellinus. The sequence goes on from NW_021940460.1 coordinate 4,329,458, forward strand.
ACAAGAGACCTGAAAGTTTGGAAGCCCATTGAAGGGCTGTAGGAGAAAGGGTATTCAAAGAGGTGCAGATGGGACCTCACTTCTGCAAGTCTTGGTTGAGCTGTTAAAACACAGAGCTGTCAACATATGTGGAGATGAAATGTGAAGATTATGGAGTAACATTTTCTGTGATATCACAGTAGTTCTGTTCAGGAGTTGAACCTGTGTTTTTTCCCTTTCTCAAGTTACTTCAGTTCCTTCTTGTTTCTCCCTCTTCCCCACAGCCACCACTGGTGAGCAAGGAATTTCAGTCTGTGTATCACACACAGCAGCTCCAGAGCTGCTGCCCCTGAACTGTTTCATCTTGCCCTTAGAAACTGAGAAAATCTAAGAGAAGGCAATGGGAGTCAAGAGACATTGCACTGCCTGCAAAATTGCTGCAGAATCCTTGTACAGCGATGTTTTTCCACTTCCCTCATAAAGTAACAGTGGAATTCTCCAGAGGTGTTTTTCTCAGTGCTCTCTGGTTCCCTGGGCAGTTCTGTGCTGCAAATGTGTGGCAGACTGAGGTTCTTTCCCTTCAAGTTTGGATCTAATATGGATAGTTCTCTACTAGAGGCTGGTTCAGTAATTCCTGTAGTGAAAAGTGACTTTGTTCTCATTTTGACACCCTTGAAACTGAGTCCTACATTTGGTTCCACAGAGCATATTTGCTTCTGAAAATATCATCTCATGCCAAAGTTTAATATTTATTAGATGCAACAAGTGAATTGTGTGAATACATGTTCCAGACTATTAAGTGCAACCTGATTTCCCTAATAATTATCTAGTTAGTAAGCAGGTGGTAAAATGTGATAACTATCTCTGCAAACCTACCTTCAAAAATATTTCATGAAAAAGCATCAAAAGACATTGATCACCCTTGATGGAATTGCTGATGTGTGACAGTGCCTTTCTGAGCACTGATGTTTGTGTACCTGGAGTACACAGGTACCTACTCCAGTATTTTATTCCATAACCTCCACCTCCTGCTGCTCCATGGGTTACACCTCTTCCTGCTTGTGTTTCTGGTGGCCCCTTCAACATGAAGGTCCACCAGAAGCTTCCCAAACTCCCCTATGATGTGTCACCCAGTTTCCATCCTCTCCCATCAGTGGTCTGACCATTCAGCAACCTCTGGCTTCAGGCACAACGTGTGTCACCCTGGATCAAATTTTTTGAGGAGTTCCTGGAGCGTGTGGTCACTGTTGGAAGTATGTGCAGCCTGCTGAGAGCACTTTCTGGCATCAGTGATGTGTGACTACTTGAACAATTTCTAAGTGTTCATCTTCTCTTTCAATACATGGTCAAAAAAAAAAAAAAAATCCCTGTCAGATTTCCAAATATTTTGACACTGCATTCCAGCATCTGAGTAGTTTCATTTTTTTGGACATTTCTAATCTGAACAGGGAGAATTTTATTCAGCACCTAATGTCAAAATATCTGAAGTGCTAAATATCTGCAGATGTTATCTTAACATAATTGGGAATGCTGTGTGCTGTACCATTACACTGTCCCAAGATTTTTTAGCTCCCATCCAATTACTGCGGTATGTTAAGAATCCTTTTTATTTTGATAAGCTATTGCTTTGCTTTCCCAAACATATTGGATGCTTTCTGCTGTGTGTTTCTTAATTCACAAGTGGGAGACACACCTGTTTATAGTGAATGACTTTCCTATGAATTTGCTTTATCTCTAATCTGGAGTGAGCATAGCCTTCCCTGGGACAGGGCTAGGCCAGGCTGGATGGGACCTGGAGCAACCTGGGATAGTGGAAGGTGTCCCTGCCCATGGCAGGGGGTGGAATGAGATGGGCTTTCAAGTCCCTTCCAACCCAAACCATCCTGGGACTCTGTTAGATTTGTATAAGCACTCTTAGACACATCTCTGGTGGTTGATTAGATATGGATAGTTTTGCATCCAAGGAAGCTCCTGAATTACTTGAGATGAGAATTTGGAAGATGTGGGTTCTGAAGAGCCCACACAAGCTCTTGACAGTGTCTTCTCCCTTTCATAATCCTGACCTCCTTCAACCCTGAGCTTTTCTCATGTAACTGTTCCTTTCAGAGCTCCTGTTCTCCCCCAAATTATCATTTGTTTCCCATTCATCCTCACAATGATGAAACCTTTATTTGCTTGAGGCCATTAGAAGGGAGTTGGTTTTTTCTCACATGTGAGACTCTCATTGTTACAGCCTTGGGAGCTGTTGACAGTGTGGTGCCCTCTGGAAAAAGGGGGATGTGACACGTTATGCTGCCAGTCCTGCAAATGCAGTTAGTACCAAAATCAGGGAAAACATTCTCCTGAAAAACTCCACCCTATTCCTCTTTTCTACAGACCTTCCTGTTGGAGGTGGTGGGGGGAGGGTGGGGCTGTGTTTATACCAGAAGGTAGGAATTTTTGGAGTGTACACTGTCATTTGCATAGGGAAGAGCTAAATGAGACCAACAGTTTCTAATTGATGTCCACAGTTCATTTTGATGCCTTTCAAGTGAATTATAGATAACAATGGAAGAAGAATTAAAACCACCTGCTGGAGCTGTTCCTGAGCTTCCTTGCTGCCTTAGTGACTTGTTTGGGTTTTATCAGAATAGGAAATGAGGCCTTTATTGTGAAATGCCCACAGTTGGAGGGGGTGGCTGTGAAAAGTATCTTTCCTTCACTGACTTCACAAGGCTATTGCCCATTTGACCAGCTGGTTTGTATTTAATTCTTGAGCATAACACTCGTGAAATTACAGCTCCTCCCCACTGATTTTCAAGGGCTTAGTTATGAAATGTGTGGACTTAATGTTGCTGTCAAACAGTGTGGAATGGGATGGTTCCTTGAGGAAGAAGTTACTGAATTTGTTGCAGGAGAATTCTTGAGTGGCCCAGCAATGCCTGACTTGCAGAGTGCCATCTCTTCTGAGTGCACTGATTTATTTCCTTTTAGTTGTCCTGGATAACTATTGAGATTGGTTTCATGTTTTGTAGAAGGTGAAAGCAAGAGGTAAGCATCAAATTCCCATATTGCTGAATCCTAGACTTTATTCTTATTTGATTCCTTATTATTAAATGGGGAACCAGAAGTGTTCCTCCAGATAATTTCTGGTGGAGTTGGCTTTCAATTTAACATGGAGAAGTGCTAGGCAAAAGCATGGTCAACAAGTGTCATTCCTACATCATGCCTTCTCTATATAAAGGCAGCAAAGTTAGTACAGTGGTACCTTCATGTGTATGTGTTGGTGCTCCTCAGAGAGGCCAAGTTTCAGCATTTATTGTAACTTCAGCCTTTTTACTGCTAAGTTCCTGTGAAAGCCAGTCCTAATTGTGTTGCACAGCTGAGCCCCAGGATTTTAATGCTGTAAAGGGTGCGTGAAGGAAACTGTTTGGATTGGAAAAGAATATGCCTTTTGTAGTTGATGGCATTTGAATATGTTGTGTACTTTATTTATTATTTACCTGTGGTTAAATAATTAGATTGGCTCACTGTGGTTACCAGTTGGAGGAGTGTGTGTGTTATACACAACTGTTCTAAAAATGCCATAACTGGTAGTCATTTAGGGCTAACTCATGGTTTTCAAATACTGGACAAGAAGTAGGTATAGACTCATTCCAATGACCTCATGCTTGTGATTCCAAGGAGTTTAGGAACTGATTAAGTGTTTCCTTTACGTGCAGCATTGCAAGATACCCTTATTGTCACTGCATTGCAAAGAACTCTTGTTGGGTGGGTCTTTAGCAACTTTACAGGTCTGAAATAATTGAAGGCTGGTCAAAACTTGCTGGTGGGCTTTCTGAAGAAATCAGCTTTGATTTTATGTACCACCAGATAGATTTTTTTTTTTTTGAACAACATTTAATAAAAGACTTCGTCAAAAGGCATATGAGTGAAACATCACTGCTTAAATGGGTTGTAGTAGGTCCCTCGACCATCAAAGCAGGAAAGACTCAGGAATGGCTCTGAAAACCCCCTATCACAGAGTTCATTAAGAATTGATAAGCTTTATTCTGCCCTCATAACATATGCTGCTTGCTCGGGCTCCTGATTTGTCTCTCCTTGCATAGTGCATCCAAATCCACAAGTAACATGCAAGTTTGCATTTCATTTTGAGCCCAGCAGGCATAAGGCAATGAGGTTACAAGACCTTTCCAAGTGAGCCTGGAGGGACTTGTTGGCTAGAGTTTGGATTTCTGGCAAGCAGCTTCCTCCAGCTCTCTTCTGTAATAAACCCAGGGTTCAGTCCCCGGCCTCTCGCAGATACCGAGCACTGTTGCGTGTCTCTGGGTAATCAGTCACTGCACAGGCACAGATGTTTCAAGATGCACAGCAATGGGTGCAGCAGAAAACAGAGGCAACATCAGGGTCATGCTACAGATGCAACCACATCTTCCATGTGTTCGTTCCTGCCGGGGGAATTCCTGTAACGTTTGCGGTTTTCTGGTCGCTGATCCCACCGAAGGGGGAACGCGAACGCTAATCACGCTCGTGGCTTTGCTAAGCCCTGCAATGCCATGGATGGCTGATGCCTCTAGTGCAGGCAGATCCAAGAGAAGAGCATTAAAATAATAACAGAGAGGGGTGTGGGATTGCCCAAGGCTTCCATTAATTTGGGCAGCAATTCTAAGAAAGTCAGAAGGATTTTAGAAATACGGGACCAGAAGATGTCCTAGTCCTTACCTGGTTGTGGAGGTACTAAGAGACAGCTGAAGAAATTCCTGCGTTTTCTCTTTTCCTGTAAATGAAATATACTCAAGCAGAAAGCAGACCCAGACAGCATTCAGAATGTAATGCTTCATTTGTTTGTACATAATGACTTTTGTAGCAGTAACGCTAAAGATGTCTTTGGCACGTATCCACCGGGGGAATGCAGGGCCTGTGTTCATTGCTAGGTGGTCCTTCATTGTAAAAACCTTGGGGGACATCCACGGCAGATGGGCTTTAATGAGACTGTGTCCTGCTGCCAGTGACTGTCACATGTGGCTCCCCAGGCCAAGCACGAGAGGTTTCTGTTGAAGGTGTCGGGTCTTGTTCTCATGGAAGAAGAGTGTTTCTTACAGCACAAGCTGTAGAAACTGCTGTGGTACCACTGAGACACTGATGGAAATTGTGAATGTCTGGGTTAATTAGTTCTTCTCCAGTGGCCAGTTTGGGTGGGAGATACAAGTGTGGCTGTTGTCAGCCAGTGTTTTTTAGCCTCAATGGCAGAGAACTGTACTTAAGTAACAAAAGTTCTGGTTTTCTCTTTACTGGTGGCGAGAGTTGTTAAATCCATGTGCTCCCAGTACTTGTGTAGCAATGGCTCAAACTCCACTCTCTGGATTGCTGCAGGGCTCTGCTCTGTAAAATATTACAGCCCATTCAAGAAGGGGAACAAGCTACTCCTAAACTTGGCTTGTTTGATCTTTTCAAACTTAGCCTCAAGTGATTAAGCAAACAGTGTCTTTTCAAGCATTCTCCAGTTGTATTATCTGCTAAACACATCTCTCAGTGTGATCTGAGAGATGCCTTGAACATTGTCCTTCTGCTGTGTGTTTGCTGGTCCTTGTGGTAACATAAATAAGCAGTTATTTCTATTGCATCTGGTCTGTCTGGGTGGGATGCAGAGGATGGGTATTGGTTTACATTTAACGTTTAACATAAACTTGAAGATTCTTGCTTTTGTCTTAATATTAGCACTCACAGCAAGACAGCAGCTTTTTATTAGCTACACAGGAAAATAAGCCATTCTCCTTGCTTTGGGAGTAGTTCATTTATAGCATGATGTGTCTGCACAAAGGTATCATTCTTGCCCTGCCCTTGTCTTAGGGAAGGAGAACCTCTCCTAGCAATGGTAGTTGGGATAGTAACCATAAACCTGTGAGCTCCTTACAGAACAGCATCACAAGTTCTTTCACACACTTAATAAGGAACTTGTATGAGTATTTACATGGCTCCATTAATGCCTACTGGAGACTTTTTTTCCAGAGTGAGTGTCCTTTGGCACACAGCATTGGTTTCCTAGACCTGAATAAATGTAAATACTGTAAACTCTAGAATATTCACCTTGGAATCTGTGTTCTGCCACGAGTTCTGCTGTTAAGCTCTGGTCTTTGTTGATTGAAGCAGGAGAGACAATAAAAATAAGTTTCACACTTCAAACTCATTAGAAGCTGACAGGAGTAAGAGAGGACCATTTTCCTGAAGTATATCAAAAGCTGATTATTTATCAGTCCTTTTCCCTTGGAATTGGGATGACCCCAGAGTGAATTCCTATCCATATGGTTTTGTACCTTGTTCATATCTCAAATCAGCAGAAACTCTGATCTTCACCTGGCTTTTTATGGCAGCTTGTAGGGCTGTAAATGTGAATATGCTCTGACAGCAAACCCTAAATCAACCTTTGGTCACTGCAAGCTGGAACAGTTTGAAAACCTGTGTAACTTTTTGACCAAGCCTGGGCTGATGTTCAACATCTTTAATGAGACCTGGAGCCAGAATAGCCCTGATGACTTCAGACTTGCATTATAAGCCAACTGTAGACCCCAATGTACACTCAGGTTGGGACAGAGGATGTAATGGGTCAGCTGCACCATTTGGGCAGGAATGTGCTTGCTCCCATGGGATCCATTGAGCACTGGTGTTCTCAGGGCTGTTTTTACTTTGGCACTGACAACCAGTGGCCACTTTCTCCCTCTTTTCACCACTTCTCCTGAGCACCAGCCACCTCAGAGCAGTCTTTGCCAGCACTTGGCATGGTTTTCCTTTACTTCCCAGCTCTCACCATGGCATGAACAGTGTGACACTGAAATGATTCCCAGTTTCTGAGAGGGTGTTGGAAGAGCTAAGAAATAATCAAGTTTTTTTCTGACTACTGCAGATGACAGAGGAGAGCTGGACCACTAATACTGATATAACAAAACTCTGCAGGACCTGTCTAGAAAGGAAAGGTGTTTTTATTTTAATACACATCAATATATTGATTCTGTTCCCTCACATTCTTGTAACTGTGAGCACTTGTGGGGATTGGATCACTTGAGACCTGGAGAAAAAGGGACAGTGATTGTCCTATCTGCTATCTTTTGGGTCTTTCCAGACTGGTAATGAAAGCTGGATTTTGGACAGTCTTTTATGACTTTTAGATGTCAGCAATAGTTAGGATTTACCTTTTGACTCCAAAGTTTGCTTACTTCACTGTCAATAACTATTACCCAAGGCTGCTGCCTGTTGTCTTTTACCTTATTCTGGGTATTTTCCTGGTTGCAGTTTGTCTTCCACGGAGGTAACAGGAAGGAGCACAGTGTGTGTGACCTTCATTTGTGTTTCATTCTTACCAATTCTAACATTTCTGTCAAAAAAAACAGCTGGCACTTGGAACAGGTGAGTACTGTAGGTCCCTTCCAGCTGGGACTATTTTATCCTAGGTAACAAATAATCTCCCTGTGTGTGACACACCTGTGCCTTTTGAGATGCATGTTATGGACTGAGTTCCATCCAGAGCACCTGTAGATCCAGGTTTCTCTTTGGGTTGCCTTGGATCTGAGAGTGTGAGAGTTTCTCTGCATTTGTTGCCACAAAGACAGTTTTGATGTGCACTGAAGCACCTTCCTGTGGGCTCTGATCCCAGCTCCTGCTCCTCCTTGGCTGGCTGGGGTATCCAGCACGTGTGTGAAAACAAACCAACCCCAAACCAAACCCAAAACATCACTCAGCGTTCAGGTTGCACAGTTTCCCCCCTCATTCCAATGACTAAATTCCACTTCACTGATGCAATAGGATGCTCCAGGCCATGTTCTCCAGGGCAGGGATTGCAACTGCTCATGTGATTAAAGCCCCTTGGCCAGCAGCCCCATCACGGCGGGGTTCATTCCTCCAGTAAGAGTGGCTGGTGCTCGTTAACCAAGCTGTGGTTCCAGATTTTGCAGCCTTGGGATTTCTGGCTCAGTAGTGAGAATCCTCTGGTATTTGTTGTGATCCCACCTGAGCCCCACAGGATATCTGGACACGGGGCACGGAGCAGGGCCTGTGTCAACCTCCGTGGGCACACACGAGATGTTTTATTGCCTTTGCTTATCTGGCTGCCCTTCACTCTCCTAATATGAACCATACCAAAGAAAGCTGCTGAGAACTGAAGATTATCTGTGGTATTCGTTGCTTTTCGGAAGGGCAGTTGGTTCAGGGTTGGCTTTTAGCATTTGCTAGGCCTCGTCTCCTTGACAGAAAACAACAGACTAAAGCGATTACCGAGAGCAGCTGCTTAGAAGGGGCTTTGGGTATTTTTTCCGCTTTTGCTGACCTGAACCACAGCAATTATAAGTTCTGGTTATTGTAAACTTACCACAGAACACAAGGCATACCTTAAAATGATGTCATGTCTAGACACGCAATTCAGGTATAAATTATGGAGAGAAAGTAGCTTGTTCAGTGGTTAAACTGTAAAAATTTAACAAGATATTTCTGTGTCTTTAGCCTTCACTCTTGCATACGTATTTCTTTACCTCTTACCAGGAGAATTCTGAGACTGCCTCTTAATTTTTTTGTGTTGGGAGATGGAATTTCCTCCCCGTTCTCCATTTCATTTCCTATTTCTGCCTCGCTGGGTCTCCAGGGAAGCAGTGTAGCCATCTACTCAGAGTCCAGAGCTAGGGAGGAAGACTCTTGGGTCCAGTCATGACTCAGGCAAGGTCACACGAGTATGGCAACCTTTCCAAGATCTGGCTTGCTCTTCTGGGTAGCTTTGTTTTATGGGGTGGTAGGGGAAAGAGAACTCTGCTGTGGTGCCCAGGTGCCTGATTTTTGACGTACTCACTATTTCGAGTCTCGGCAACATCCCTGTAAGTCCCTGGCGAGGCTGTGTGGGCCTTATGTGTGAGGGTAAGTTGGATCCCACTTACAGCAGGCTTGTCTAGGTGGTTTATGTGAGCTGGATTTCTGTCTGGAGCCTCTGCTCCAGCTCTGCAGGGGAATGGTGGGCACAGCCGAGGTTTTGGGCAGTTTCAGGACTCAAGCCTGGCAGCCCCAGGGGATGGGTGGCTGTCACCAGAACAGCTCGTGCACATCCCTCCTGTCCTGCCCACCAGCAGGTATTTGGGTAGACCTCTCCTGCTGACAGGGCCTGGCTAGTCCAGGGCTTGTATTAAAATGCAGCTCCCCGTGCTTGGCCTGGGCTCCGTGTCACGGTGAGATGGGAATTGCTGGCTCCCCACCTGGTGTAATCCATACCCTCCAGGTAGCTGCAATGAAATGCAGACTTTGGAGATGGAGGTTGGAGGAGGCCTGTTGGGTTAGCAAGCCAGTGCAGGACTATTCTCTGTAGTGTATTCTGTTGTGCTTTTCCTGGCCTAATTACACAGCCCTCAAGTGAAGGAATTTGGCAAGAATATTCTTCCGCTTTAACTGGTATTTGGTCTCAGGTTCCCTTAGTAAGCTCTTTCTCAGTCATCTCCATTATTGCAAGCTGCCATCTAGAATTTCTCTCTGTAGATGCCTTTTGTGAATTGCTCCCAGGTCCAAATATGGTGCCTATTCTTACCTGAGGAGCATCTTGCTCTCCCCAGACATGTGGTCTGCCATCTGTGTGTCCTCTCAAGAGCAAGGATCTGACTCTTATCACACCTGGGCCTCTCAGGGTCTTTTTTAACCCACGATTGCATTGGTTTGGTTCCTGGAAGCTTTCTGTGCTGCAGATCTCTGGAGATAAATGTTAATGCTCAGCAAGCAGGGATGGCAATTGATTCCATAGGAGTTGTTCTGTTCCTGTTGCCATGGGGACAGTTTTGGAATACATTGAAGAACAGTTTAGCTCTATTTTCAGCACATGCAGCAATGCTCTTGCTTCCAAAGGGGCACATGTGACTGCAGTCACATGGACTTAAGGTGTCCCCTCTGGCTGTTGGTGTCCTGGGAAGGGAAGACTTTTCCTTGGCATCCATGAACTGAGGTAGACAAGCTCTAAGCCTTGATTCATTCCCAACACCAGGCTTTTTGATAATATAGCAGTCAGGTCAACTTTCCCCTGTGCCATATAGATGTCAGCTCTGTTCTGGAACCATGACTTTCCTGTCCTGACCAAATCTTTGTCCAAAGAAAGTCTCAATTTGCCCAGGTCTTTTTTGCTGTCCTGCTTTTCAGGATCACAGCAAGACTTGTTTTCAAGTCTTTGGATGCATTTATATCCATTGTTTCTCATGGCCTCTTTGTCCCTGCCATCAGGGAACGACCTTTTTGCTGTTGTTTTTGTCTGCCCCCCCCATGCTGCTGTTTGCAGAGCAGTGTGTGGGAGGTGAACACAGGGTGTATCCTGAGAGGTGCCCAGTGTCCCCCGAGGGACTAATGCTCAGTGCAGAGAGTGGATCAGAGACAAACCTTGTGGTGTTTGTGACTGAACTGCACCACAAATTGTCACAACACCTTCAGAGATCAACACACAAGATGACTGTCTGCAGCAAGGCCATGAAGTAGATGCTGCCATTGGAATAGTTTGCATTAAGAGCACTGGAGCAATTAAAGCTCCCACTGCACCCTTCCAATGCATTGCACAGGCTGAGGTGGCCTTAGGGCCCCTTTTCAGCTTTTGATGGAGTGATTGTTTTTGTACATGGATATCTTTTTCCCTTTTTTTTTTCTTTAATGGCTATTAAACATAGGAGGAGAGTGTTATTATGACTCTGAGTACTGTCAGCCAAAGTTTCTCCTCTCTTCTGCTTCTAGGATATCCACTTGCAGTGTCCCAGTTTTCCCTATTCATGACTTTTTAGAGGTTCTTTTTCTTTCATGAGACTCTTGATCAGTTCAAGTACAAACAGATGGAAAGCAGCAGAGATCCAGCTCCATAGCAGCACCCAGGCCAGGCTCTTAACTCATCTCAAGTGTTTGGTGCTCAGGGACAGGGGCTACAGCCAGGAATTGCATAGCCTGGGGCAGGATGCTGTATGTTCCTCCATGTGTTGTCCCTCACTACTCCCACATTTTTACCTCTCCCCTCACCTCCCTTTTCATCCCACCTTTCTGGGCCTGCAGTTTCACGTTCTGGTTTGCCCAAGTGGAGCTCACTTCCTTCCCTGCAATACTGAGATGTCCCTCTCCTGGTCAGGTCCAGGGACAGAAGCTACAGGCTCAGCTGGCACTTGTCCCTCCCTGGGCAGAGGGGGACAGGGAGTGAAGGCTGGTGGTGCATGGGAGGTGAAAGATATGGAGAAACAGTTGGTGCTTCAGGCAGGAGTTGTCTTGGCACCCTGTTCTGCTTGTGGTGTTCAGGGAGTGCTCTGAACAGAGGAACAGTTTCTTTGGGTAATGGATTCTGGTCCTGCTGCTGAGTGTGTGTTGTCAGAGCCAACTTCTGTTGTTCCTGGAGTCTTTTCTCCAGATGCCCACAAGGCAAAAGCCCCAATTGGCATAAGACATTGTCACTAATGGCCCATCTTGCCTAATGGGGCTGGTTTTGAGCCCAGGGTCCCTGCACTGCCTCAGCAATAAGGCTGCCAGCAAGACCTGCCCTTGTCCTGACTGTGCCAACAAGGAGAACTTCCAATGAGACCACCGAGTGTGCTTCTCCTGTGGAATTATCATCACATCACTTTGCCAGCCTCCTTCAAACAAATGTCAGATGGAAGTTTGTAAATCCTGTTGTCCCGTGAAAAATTAACTTGCTCCAAAGTGTTGAAGTGTTGCAGGAAGCAAAACTTCAGGCTGTACTGGAGTATTGAACTATGTGGAAGTTGGAGAATTTTCCCACTTCTACTCCATGTGGAGTAACTTAGCTTTTTCAGCACCTTAAGGGCATTGACATCCATCCAGGGAAGGGAAAACAGGAGAAATGCAAGAAATGAAAATGTGAACCAGAGCTTCTTAGGCAGAGACCATGGCCTGCATATGAGATTCCCTTTTGCTTCAGATTTTATAGGAATTTTATGGAAAGGGAAGATATATGATCTCTGAGGAGAACACAGCTATTCTGCAGCTTTCTACTCAGAGATGGCCTTTAGCAAGCGTGTGCATATAGATAATTCTTAATGTGAAGCAGAACTTCTTAAAATTCGTAACAACATCTCGTTAAGTATCATCACAAGGAACTCTGCAGGGAGGATTTTGTTTAATTTTAATAGAAGTAGTCTCTCTAGGAAGTTAAAGTTTGGGTAACTAGGGGACTAGATGCTTCCCATTCATAGGTTGTATTGGGCCAGTGCTGGGTTGGGAACTGAATGTGCTGTTGGAAGTAAAGCAGTGGGTGGAGTGGAGTGTGAAACCTGCTGTGATGCTGGTCCTGAAGAGATGGTTGTGTTGCTTAACATATAATAACGATTTCCCTCGATATAAATTGCAAATATGCATAGAAAAATGTGTGTGGCATCTGTGGATGTGCTAAAAAGAAGGGTCTTTGCTCACAGCTTTCCATGTTCTGCGTTTGTGCGATGGCTGACGACCCACTTTGGCCTTTGGTGTCATGTAACTGCACTCCCAGTCTGTCCTACTGTTTTCCAAGTAGTGCTCTTGGCCACACCAGGCTGTGAACATTGTGAAGACAGACCCTATCACATTTTTTTATAATCTCTGCTAGTTCCTGAAGTGGAGCTTTGAGTGACTGGTGACAGATCTGCACTAAGTTTGGAAGCAAATGCAAATTATTTCAGAGAAAATCTTTTTCGCAGAGCAAGCCTCTGCTGGCTGGGGAGGAAGGATCAGATATATTCACCTAGGCTTTCTCATCTAGCCAGCTTCACATTCCTTTCCCTCTTTCTCTTATGCTTCTGTTTCTTTTGTTTCCCCCCAGACCCATTGTTCTTGTTCTCTTCCAGCTGTTAAGGCACAGCCTTGGTCGGGAACAGGCAGAGATGCAGTTTTGGGGTGGTGGGCTGGTGTGGGCTCCTCATTCCCAGCCTCTGCTGCTCTTCTGTGCCCAGTCTTTGGTGTCTCACAGCAGTTCCCACCAGTGCCATCATCCACAACTGCTGCTGGGTCCACAGGGTCAGGTATTCCGAACTCCTCTGCTTGTACTCCACACCTATTTGCCCCCTGGTTAGTAGGGAATAATCACATCAGTTCCCAGGGAAGCCCAGGATGTGGGAGAAGGAACTGGAGGCAATTTCCTCTCCATCTCCCTGTCATGAGACACCACAAACCCTGTTTGTTGTGGACAGGTTGTTGTTCTGTCTGTGCTGTAGGAGAGCAGCAATGCCTGGGGAGGCCTCTCTGCAGCTGGTACTAAACTGAATTTCCCCCTTGTCCAAGGTGGTTGGCCAAGGATTGTCTCCACCCTGTCTGCCACCTTCCTCCAGGTTTCCAGAGTGGCAAAGGCTGCTCCCCTCTGCTCTCCTCAGAATGAAGGAAGGTGACTGAACTGCCACAGCTCTCAAACTGGGATGCACAGGGCTCTGGAGGCTCTGCCTCTAACTCTTCTCCAGCTGTCCCTTGTGGAAAGGAACTGGAGGGTGAATCCAGCAGTGTAACTGCTCTCCTGCTCCTCAGCTCCCTGAGGAAGGCACCTCCTGTGCCTGCTTTGTGCAGCTGCCCTTCCCAGAGGGCTCTCTGTAAATGCAGGAGGGCTGTTGGCTTGGGAGCAGGAAAGTGAGACTCTGGAAATCGCTGGGCTTTGGGATTTAACTCTTCAACCTCTGGAGTTCAAAAGCAAAAGGCTGAGTTAGCCCTTACTCCCCAAGCCTCCTGCAGCTGAGCTGAGCCCTCTGGGCTAGTGCAAGGTTGTTTTCTTCCCTGGATCCGTGGGATCCACGGGATCCCAGCTGTGCAGGCAAGGAATCAGCAGGGAACAACCCAGCAGGAAAAAGGGATGAGAGCAAGTGCCCATACTCTGGGAGTGGTTCACCTCCCTCCTCACCTTTTCTAAAGCTCAGCAGCACTCATGGAGCTGGAATGGGGGCTGCATTTATCAAATTCCTGTCTGCAACAGCAATGCAGTTGTTTTAGATTAGTGTACAAATAGACATTAGTGTAATACATCTGTTGTTAATCCACATCTTGGTAGAAAAAAGATGCCAACACATCATTTATTAGCCACATCGATCCTATAATGTCCTTTCTTTTGTCTTTTGAGTATGTAATAGGTTCCAGGATGTCTTTTATTTCATTGTATACCACGTTTCCCCTTGTCTAACATAGCAGGACATAATGCATTCCAGGATGTAATTTATGCCATTTTGGAACTGGACACCACACATTGTATCTTGAACTTTTCTGAAAACCTTCAGTGTGTTAGTAGTTGTGCTCTGCTCACAGGTCTTTGCACAATTGATGGGTAGAAAGAGCAGGAAAACTAGTAGGAAGGAAAGCAATTTATTCTTAGTCCAAGGTGAGCTGAAGGACCATCAGGAACTCTGGATGCTGGAATGGCAGGCTATAACTCTTACACCCTTGATTTGTTTAGAAAGCTGGAAAGGGGGGTGGCAGTCCACCCTAAGAACCTATCCATGACTGCTTGTATAAGACCCTGATAGTTTCAATGGGATTCCACTTGGAAAAGGAACCAGCTGAGGGGTAGCTGTGACAGATACAGATCTGCTTTTTTGTGAGAACTGAAGGCTGCTGCTCATCTGATTGTATCAAAAACCTCTGTGCCAGCCCCAGGTGAAAGAATGAAAAATGCCTCGCTGCCTTTTTCCATGTTTAGTGATGTTAATGGGGTTTGAGGAGCAGATGACATCCACAGGTGATGAGGGAAGCAGGGACACAAGGCCTGCTGAAAGCTGGGGAGGTTGGTGGTAATTTGCCTGTGGAATGATCATCTGGGGAGGAATTGGCAGTGGCCACTTGCCTGATAACTTCTGCAGGAGTCTGTTCCTTTTGCTTGGCTTGGTCGTGAATTAAAATCCCACCCAGAAGGATGGAATCCCAGCCCTGCACTCCCTCCCCACTGCAGCATCCCAGGGGCAGCTTCAGCCTCTGGCAGATGTTTGCTGTGTGGTGGAGCAGGACACTGGAGCAAGAGACTCATCCAGGGGGACAGCACAGGATTTCAAATCAGCTTCCACAAGGAGGAAGAAACACCATGAGCAGATCCTTTGAGTTTTAGGTCAGACCAACAGTTGTTCTAAACCTGTGGGAAGGTTTTTGAAGAGAAAATATTTTGGCAATATAAAATAATATTCCTCCTCTGTTGTTTTCTTTCTTTCATTGCAGGATCTCACAGGAGACAATCCTTACACTGTCCCAGCTTCCCTGCTTTGGCCCCCTTTTTTTCTCTATGTGTCTGGTTTCTGATGCATCAGTCTTGAAGACTGTGAGGGAATAATGACACTAAACTGCAGTCCTGAGTTCTTGCTTTATCAGACCTTCTTCTTTAGTATGTGCTGATTTTAAGCACATGAATAGTACAGGGAGTTTGGGAAAGGGTTGCCAGGGGTAACCGAGACGTAAGACCAGAGGGAATAATGTTAATAAAATAAATTGCTGACTCAGAGCAGCCTGATAACTCAGACGGGTCAGTTCTTAGGCTTGACATCATGTTTTTCTTCTTTCCTCCCTCTCTGTCCACATCAGCTGCCTCTGTCCTGCAGGCACTGTCATTCACAGGACCACAGTTCAGCTAAATCCAATACAGTGTCATGTCATTAGCACACAAGCCTCCTGTGCCAGGATCTCTTGTTTCCAGGCCTCCAGAGAACTGAATGTTAAAACTTTTGAAAAGACAAACTGTTGTAGACATGACAAACCCTTATCCCTTTCCACAC
The DNA here is from genome assembly GCF_001715985.3 of Manacus vitellinus. Classification (NCBI taxonomy): domain Eukaryota; kingdom Metazoa; phylum Chordata; class Aves; order Passeriformes; family Pipridae; genus Manacus; species Manacus vitellinus. The sequence goes on from NW_021940460.1 coordinate 4,345,117, forward strand.
AGCTCAGCACCATTCCCGTGTAAGGGGAGATATGACAGAGTATGAAATAGCAAACAGCACAGACACCAGTCAAGCAATTAATTCTCCTGTCAAGGCGTAGGAATGCTGCAGGATGAGAAGGAGTGGAGAAGGCAGAGTTACTTGTGTAGTGAACAGCCCTGGATCTGTATTGTGCTGGGAACACAGAACAGAGTCTCCAACCCAAAGTCCTTCCTGTCTGCACTGTCTGCTGTAATTAAAAGATCACACAATTAAGGCAGCTGTGAAATTGCGTGTTTGGGATCTCAGTGTCACAGGATGGGAACACAGCCAAAATTTCTGCCTGGTTCACATTGAGAGCTGCTGTGCATCAGAGCAGATAAACCTACCAGAGCCCAGCCCTGCAGGTATTTGGTGGTGCTTCAGAAGAACCTTAAGTAAGTTTGTCTGTTAAGTCTGATGTGTGGTGCTTTACTCTTTCCTTTGGAACCAACCCTTTTCAAAAAACTTGTTCTTCCTATTGGCAGTTACCTCGTTGGCTGGTACCTGAGGCAAGTACTTGCTGTTGAGGGCTTAGATGGCCACACTTTGTCCCTCTACCATAAGATTTAAGAGATCCTCCTAAAGGAGGAATGGTGTGTGCCTGTACACAGAGGAGGAAGAAAAAGCATCCTGTACAGGCTGGGACACCGAGGGACACCACACCTCAAGTGACTTACCTGTGGTTAACAAACAGGTGCTCTGTAGGAGATAAAAGTGATTCTCAGCTCTGTGCCTCAATCCAGTTTGCATTTTCTTTTCCCCAGAACAGAAATGACAGATGTTTGAGTGATGGATGCTGCCTTGGTCATGTAAAATTATCCCCCTGTCCTTTTTCTCCTCAGACCAAGTCGAGTTTGTGCAGTACTGCTGACAGGGCAGTGAACACCCCTGCCTGCCCCTGTGTGCCCCTCAGCATGGCCTGTCAGGGCATGTGTGTCCCCAGACATTTGACTCTGGGCTAATTGGCTTTCCTGGGGTCCAGGTAAAACTGGCTGATGGTTCCCACCCACTCCTTGGTCCCTCAGCTGGCTGTGCTTGCTCTAAAATCATCTTTAGAGACGCACACTCTGTTTCAGTGGTTTATAATGGCCAGGGGAGCCACTTCCCAGGCTGTGTGTGCTCCTGTCTGGTCCCTGCAGCCAGAAGGTTGCAATTATTTCCTTGTTCTTTCAGACTTCATTATGTTGCTCCACATGCCTTCATATGGTAAAGGACACTGCAGTTCTAACAAGCTTGGCTGGAATAACCATTCCTTCTTGGCAAATGCTTGCCCTGACTTGAAGCTGTGCAGTGAGACCAAGGAATCTTCTGTGTTTTGCTGGGGGGTGCTGGTGCTGCTCACTCAACCCTGTCCCCCTGTCCCTGCTGAGGCAGGTACACATTCCTGTGGGAAGGGAGGGGAAGAAAATGCTTCTCTTTTGGCTGTTCAGCCAGTGTCCACAGTTCACCAAGTGCCAGGAATGTGCTGTTCCCATGGTGATCCTGGGCTGGTCGGTGCCATGTGGCTGGGGAGGGGACTTCCAAACCCACTGGGGGAATGGGTTAAGAAATGTGTGTCCAGTTAAGCACAGCAAGCACCAGTTGTACAGAGCTGTACAGGTCAATGTAGTGTACAGTGAGGGATAAGGATGGGTCTCTGGGAACTGTAGGCAAACCATTCAAGACTGGAAACTCTTAAAATACTTTGGAGATGGTTGATTTTCCTCTTGCACTTTCTCAGATGGAACTGCTGCAGTTTCAGGTATTCTTTTACTTGTACAACCCACAGCCCAGCATGCTAAGTTTGATTCCCTGAAACCCCCAGCACTGCCCTGAAGTTACATCAGTGGAGTTGAGGTTGGGATTAAAGCAGATATGAAACCTGGAGGGCCATGCAGGCAGGATGGGCTTCGCAGGGGCCAGGCAGGAGTGCAGATCTTTGTGCTTCTGCCATTCTTTATATCAAGGCAGAGTGGAGGTTTAAAGGGGCTTAGAAAAAAAAAGAGAAATCATGGTGTGATGCAGTATTTTGGCACCACTGAGTTATTTTGCTTAATAGTTTGGAGATGATTTAATCTCTGAGATAATTAAATTGAAGGTGTCATTTCAAAAGATAACAATGTCTGTATGAGCTCTGTTAGGTTTGGCATGAGCTTCGTCTTGTTTTGTGGGGATTGAGGGATTTTCCTATGTGGAACATGGGGGAGGAAAGGCAGGGCTAGTTTGATGGTATTTATTTCCACCCTTTCTTGCTATAAAATAAACTGACATAATGCAGAGCAAGAAAGCAGATCCTGTGACTTCAAGGGGGCAAGAGCAAAACACTCCCCTGGATTTTAACGTAGCTTGTGACAGTGAAACATCTTAGATCAAGTCCCATCTTCACTTGTCTGCTCCCATGACCTGCTGAGGGGGAGAAATTGGTCTGTGAAACAGTGCAGGGGGGCAGGAGGAGGCCAAGGGCACTGTGAGCTCTGCAGGAATCTTTTTAGGGGAGTGTGGTCCCAGAGTCCTGCTGGGCTCCCAAAAAGTTACTCTCCCCTCCACTGCCACTTATTTCAACTAGAAAGTCTCTGTAAGTGTAGTGACATGGCTGTGACTTGCTCTGTGCCTTTCCTCCCAGGGGACAGCTCTGCCTCAGTGCCACCCCTCTGCTGGCTCAAACAGGGCACAGCTCAGTTTGTTGGCCCTGTGGGGACGTGCTAATCCTTGTGCTCTGGGTACACACCTCCTCCAGAGCAACGTGTGATGTGCTGGACTTACCCAGCTGAAATGTAACATTCAGCCCTCTGGTATGTGACCCACAGGTGACTGGAACACGTGTTCCAGAAACGAGGTACCAGCCCACTCCTACAGACCCTCCTGCCCGGTCAGAGGGAGCCAGCCTGCAGTTTTCTCAGCCAAAACCTCCTCGAGCTGGCAGGGAGCCCTCAGTTACACGTGTCAGTGCTCTGCTCCATCCCTGCCGTGCCCCAAAACCTCCCTGTGACACGGGGTGGGACTGGGGGAGCTGGGCTGGCAGGGAGTGGGTCCCTGCAGGGCACCTGCCTTGGCCAAGATCTCCCCTGACTGTCCTGAAAGATGCTCTCCCTCAGCCCAGGCCCTGCTCAGCAATGGGCTCGTGCAGTAAGAGCTTGGTAGCAGATTTCCTTCTCTTTGAACACAGCATTTTTAGTAGTATCTTACCTAGTTGCTGCATTTAGTCCTCTGGGCCTCAGTGCTCTTCTGCCACCACTGAACACCAGCTGTGTGACCCTCAGAGAAGAAAGGCTCCACGTGTAATATGTGTGTGTCTGTATTATTTTTCACTTTAGCTCTGATGTGAAAAGCCCTGTCTGGGCATTTGAGTGCTGTGGCTTGTGATATACACCAATTTATGTAGAAGTTGGCAGGGGATCTTTTTCCTTGCCAGCAGGAGAAGCAAGGGGACCTGGGACCCCCTTCTGGTGAATTACTTAGAAAAACAGCCAACATTTAAAATTACAGGTTTGGAATTGAACTATAAATTCCAGTGAAGTAAAAGATCCATGAATAATATGTCATTAGGCTGAAATATAATTTGTTTGTGTGTTCTAAGCAGTAGAAAGGAAACAGGATATAATTCCTATTAGCAACGTATATATTTTCCCCAAGCAAGGAACCAGCTGTCTAATGGAAATTTTATGTTTGCTCCATAAATGTTTTTAACTGTTTGCTTGTTTTGAGTTCTTTTTCCAACAGTACACAGAGCTTTAATCTCTCCTGGTTCAGCTGGTTTGAAGTGTTGCTTTCAGGTTGGGATTGCATGTCCTCTGACACAGAATTAAGATCCACAAATCCAGTGTAAGTTTGTCTGTCTGCTCTGATGAGCATCTCGAGAATTACAAACCAGACTTACAAAAGATCGTCTCCTGTCTTTGCTCAGGTCTGACCAACTGTTCTGTGATCTGGAAAACTCGTGAAACACGAGGAGTTATTTTTGCAAGGGGCTTTTTGCATTTCTCATGTAGTGTTGGACCCATTGTAACCATAGAACACTTTTTTTTTTATTTTTTGTCACTTATGCCAATAGAAGTTTGGGTGAACCAGATCAAAGCTGTTGGATTTGTTTCTGTTTGAGACAGAAATTGCCACAGATCCTTGCACAGAAATGTTTGAGGCACTTGTGGTGCCCTTCAGTGTTTGCCCTTTCACCAGCAGAGGAATCTGGAGTTTATCTGATTTCCTTTTATCAGCATCTGTCTCCTCACTGGTTGGTGATGACATTGTGGCTGCACCTGCTTATCTCACACCAGGTAGGGTGGGAGGCAAAGGCTGACCCTTTCTTTAGACCTCAGTTTAACATGTGGGGGGGGCATATCTTGCATTTAATGTCACTTTGTATTTAGTTTGGGAGGCTAGACCTGTGTCACTTGGTATCAGAGAAGTTATGCTGGCCCCAAAGTGGTGCATCCCGGGGGTGAATTGGGATTCATGGACAAAGAGCTCTTGTGAAAACAGGTTCTGAGCTTCCCAAAGATCTTAAGGACCTTGCTAAGCACTTGCTCTGAATTCAGCCTCAGAAGTTTAGTGTCATCTGAATGTAAAAGAGGACAAGTTCAGTGCTCTGTGTTGACACCTGGCAGTGCATGAGGTATAGAAAGTACAATATCTGTCCACCAACACTTGTAAATATGTAAATACGTAACTGTGGGAGGTCCTGCTGTGTCCTCACTGCTCTGAATTGGAAGCAACTCAGCTGAAGGCAGTGGGAGAGCACCAGGATAAAGCTGCCCTAAACAGAAATGTCAGGGACCCCTGTGAATCCTGGGCTGAGACAGGAGGAGTTAAAGAGCTCCTGCCCAGGGAGTAAGAGCAGGAGCTGCCACCGGGTGCTGACAGACAGGGAGGCACTCACTGCCTGCAGCTTCTATCGATTCCCACTCTGTTGTCAGCAGGTTGTAAATAAAATCACTGCTGGGCTGCTCTTTCTGCTGGCTCTGGGGCTGCAGCTGCCTGGGGTGAGCCCCCAGGGCTGATGGATAACAAGGGGGTCTGACTGTGCCTCCAGCACCATCGGTCAGGGGAAGGGAGACATCCCATGACATCCCTTCTTATCCAGCATGGCCTGAATGGCTTGGAGAGGCAGGAGAGGCAGAGGGTGGTGTGTGCTTTGGTTGAGTTGCTGGTTCATCCCAAGGAAATGAACTGCTTTCTGTCTGATGTGAACTGGGCTTGATTTCTTGGCAGCTTTGAGAGAGAGAAATAGGATTAAAACTAAATGGAGGAATTCATCTTTTCAAAAAGAAAAATGGAAGAGGAGGGAAAGGGTCCAGATAGGCATTAAAACTTGAAATCAAGCTTAAAAAGTTGCTGCTTGCTCTCAGAGTTCCTCAGAAGGCATCCAAAGAGCTAACTCATGTGTTTTTGAAAACACCGTGGCCCAGCAGTGCTCGTGAGTTATGAAAAGGGGGCCCAGAGTTCTGCTTCGTGGCTCCACAACCAACTCCTGTGTGTGATGTGGACCAAACTGCTCAGGCCAGCTCTTCAGAAGCAGTCAATAATTTTGGGGCTGTCTGGTTTGGGAGTTGCCAAATCCAAGCAGCTTCCATTGGCTTCTGTTGGTAGTTCAGGGCAGGGAGAGCCTTAGACAAACAAACAACCTCTTCCCCCCTGCTGCTGCTGCTCAGACAGCCCAAGTTAGGACACCCAAAGTCTGCAGTGCCCAATTTCTTTTTCCACACCAGAAAATGTTGACTTTCATCTTAATCTGTTTCTTCATCCATAAAACAACAATGTTACAACCAGTTGCTTATCCCAGATAGTCAATGTAAGGATAAAAAAAAAAAAAAAGAAGTATCCTCAAAGAAAACTTATTTGTGAAGCAAACTTTCTAAATGTGGTGCCAGGACTTTCATGACGGCTCTTTCTCTATGGGAGGCGAAGGTGCCACGTAACTCTGTGTTTTGAACTGATTTAGAGCATTTCTTTTCAGGCTCCTGCGAGTCTTGTCCTCTCTGAACATGGGTGTTCCCATTCTCCAGTTTGTTTTTCACATCTGGACCAGCCCAGCTCCCGGGGGAGGCTGTATAGAGAGCACTGAATGTGAGCAGGATGGTGCTTCATCCCCAGGATGGTGATTCCAGGTCACACCAAAGCACCAACCCCAGGAGGACACTGGCAAAGCTGCAGCAGGGCCTGTGGGTTCGAGTGGCCCCCAGGTCTGGGCAGTGAGGCAGAAAGCTTCAGGTCCTGGGAAATGGGCATTTTTATTTGCATTTGCTGCTGTGAGAAACACACGGGCTGGGCCATCCGTGTCCCCTCCTGCCTGGGGATGGAGTGTTTGGGGCTGTAATTTCAGCTGCTCAGCCTCTGCTCCGTCCCACCCGTGCTCCAGAAGGGAACTCAGCAGTAAACTTTCCAGGTCTGTCTGCAGTTGATCTGCTTCAGTCCTACTGGCATTTTTGATGGGAATTTTACGACTTCTTCCTTGCGAGTTTGGTACACATTTTGTTTTCTTTGGAGCCAGTATTGGCTGCTCGTGCCTTTCTTTTGGAAGCTCCAGTGATCAATGCCTTGGGTTGTGGGAACTCTTGCAGAGAAGAGTTCTGTCATCATTTATGGGGGTACGGGAAAAACAGATGAAGCAGTGTAATATATGCCAAATATTATCCTCAGAACTGCTCTTATCTGATATCTACAGCTGTGCTTGCCTAATGTTAATATTATTTTGCTTAGTTGGACCTTTCTTTACAGATTTTTTTTTTTTAAAAGTGGAGTTCTCTGGAATCAGGCATCTTTGTTCAGAACTAGAATTATCTCTGTTGATATCTGTGTGTATGATTCACTTTTACTGTGTCAGGATTGGGTCTTTAACACTCATTCTCTGTGTTTTCCAAAGTCATGTTCTGGTGAAAGCCATCAGGAGGAAAGTTGCTGTTATGGTTTTGGAAGTTAATTGGGTGCTTTTTGCTGACGCTTAATTTTAATCTGACACTGCTCTGCCATCTAGGCTGGAACCTTGGGTAGGCTCTTGAAAAAAAGTGGGAATTCTTGGATAGTATGAGCCAGAGGGACAGATTCTCCATTTCTGTAATTGTCACACGTGCTGTTTGTGCTGCCTTAGGCTTGGTCACCATCTGCTTCTGAGCCTGTGGAGTCATCTGAGCAATTAGTCCAAGGCTCATTCATCAGCCATTGACTGTTTATGATTATTTTTGGATCTCTCTCATCATGGTGCCTGGACCTACTGAAGGGAGTGTGGTACAGATGCCAAGGCAGGTAAATAAAATACACAAAAGTAAAAGTTTTCATATCCCCCCCAGTAACTCTTGTAACCAAACAAGCTGATTTTGGAGACTTGCCTTTTAAGGGAATCTGTTGTTCTGTCTGGTAGTGCAGACTAACACTTAATCTTTAACTTCTCCTGCAGCATGTTGTGACCCAAGGCAAGACATCCATCCTTCTTGCAAGAGAACTGTAATCCAAGCCCCGACCATACAGGACAGGGATGATAATACAGGAGCTATTACTGCAGGAAGCCAGCAGTTGCAACAACATTTTTAATAGGTGTAAAAGTGTCTAAAAATATTACCTGCCGGCACAAATAAGTTTAAATTGCAGTCAGGAGTAGATTCCCTTAAACACACCAGCCTAACATTCAAAAAAACTTTTTTTTTAAGTGAAAAGCTTAAATAATTTCCCCAGAAAGCCAGTTTGTAACATAAGCCTTCCCAGGGAATGATCCAATGTGCAGTCTAATCGTTTTATGTGACTATTTAATCTACTGTTTAACAAACAAAAATACTTGCAGTACCATAGCAACTACTGCACAGTTTGGTGCCCTTGGGACAGATCAGCTTCTTGATCCAAAGCAAACCTGCCTGCTCTGTACTCTAGGATATACTGGAGGGCAACCTTGTGGAATCATAAGGAAGACTTTCCAAATTCAGGCAAAAACGGACTCATTTTTGGATGTGGATGTTTCGTTCACTGGCCCAGATATGCATAAATATACTCCTTGCTTTGGGATAAACAGGAATCCATAATTCTGCAAGGCTTCAAGGGCATGAGGGATTCCAGCCTTTTTCCTGGATGTAGGTGTATTACAGCTAGAAACCACTTCATTATTTGTGCATAAAACTTGTGTGTATTGAGTTTCAGAGGAATGCCCAGCTACTAATTTTATATATAAGGTAATACAGTACCTCTCCTGCTCTGACAATGGCTGAAATTCTTTCAGAAACTCTGTAGAACCATTGGTTTTGACAAAAGGCTCTGTCCTGGGTCTAAATCCCAATTCTCCAGATTCCCCTCCTATCTTCTGGATGTTTTTTCCACAACTTGATTGCTGCAACTGCGAGTTTTCTGCCCCAGACTTTCCTATGCTTTGCTCTGATGCTGTTGGATCTGCAGCACATGGAGGAAACTATCCTGGGCCACAACACAACCCAAAAATGCAACTTAATTGTGGCTCCATTTCCCTTTTTGTGTCACCTGATGAACCTATGGCTGTCAGGGCAGAGAGCAATTGGCCTTTCTTCTGGAGGGTGTGGATTTATCCTTAGCCTGGAGACACATCTGAGCCATCCAGGATTTGTCTTACATGTAGAGCTGGTCAGGACTTTCCCAACAGAACTGTGTTGTTTAAGGAAATGCTGATTCCATGGGATCTCCCTGTTATTGGGAGAGATGTGTCCAAACTGCTGACAGGAGCCAGCAGTGGTGCTGGTGACCAACCTCCTGGCTCTGGATCCTCCTGATGGGCTCCGTGGCTGCCTGGATCAAGGGTGGTGAGAGATCAAACCAGGGGTGTTGGGAAGATGCTCATTGACTGAATACCCCATTTGTCATCTGCCTGCAGGGATGTAGGGCAAGCAGGCTGGAGGACATCCCTATGGATCCATCCTTTCCTTGGAAACTCTGCTATGTGGTATTTTCCTCTCTCCTCTTGCACAACCGACCAAATATTGACAATTTGGAATTGTCTTTGAAACCCAAATCCTTCTCTGGTCTTGTTAGACCAATTACTGCCCCTCTGTGCTGTACAGTGTGGGAGGCTGTTATTGGGGTCTTTCTCATCCTCTAGTGGGGTGCCTGGATCTTTTCATGGTATCACAGACTCATTTGCAGGAAGAAAAGAAAAGGGAAACATTTTGGGGTGTTCATGCTCCCAGGAATGTGTGTTGCCATAAAAGTTTTTGGCTAGTAGTGGTGTGATTTTCTGTATGGTAAATATTTGTCTTTTCCCTTTCCCCCCCCTCTATTTTCTGTTTTTCTTTTCTCTTCCTGTTATTCTGTGACCTTTTTGCTCTCTCTTCTTCTGCGTTCACAGCAGCAACAAAAGCTGTTGGTAAGTTTGCCTAAGAGAAGTTAATTTCTCAGATATGTGTGTGTAGAGCCTGAGAACCTTCCTGGTTCAAAAACATAAGTAAAATGTTAAGTTACCATGCTCCTAAAGCAATATACTGTACTTCATCTAAAAAGAATCTGTTCCACATTGCAAGATCTCTGGGCACTCTGTGTAAAATGATATCCTACTAAGAAATAGAACTTATTAATGAAAGTTTTGACAGAGAAGATTTCATTTTGAAAATAATGTTCCCCAAAGCTTTTATAATAATTAGGTTTGAAACAAGGCTGTGCAGACACAATAATTTCCAGGCTGAGTGATCAGATATAACTCTCTTCTATCTTTTCTTTTTTTCCCTTCTTCCCCTAATTTCCCTCCTTACAATTAGACCTGCCACAGATTTTATACTGGAAAGGCCCAATATGGTATAATAAAGACAAAAAAAAAAAATGGAAGACAAAAGTAGGGGGAAGCTTCCTCCAAACTTTCTTTGATTTCTTCTCAAATTATCCTTGTACATAAAACAATTTAAAATTGAAATTGCAGCCCCAATAAGAGATTCTGAGGATTCTAGAGGAAATACCCCTAAAAATCTAATGATTGGTGCAGGCAACTTTGCCAGTTTTGTTGTTGGCCAAATCAGCTTATGGTCATTAAAAGCATTGTTCTAACAGGGAGAAGGAGCTGCTTGTGCCCTCCAAAATTTAGATGATATCCTCATGGAGATACTTAACTTGAAATTGCTTTGATAGTCTCTTAATTGAATTAGTGCAAATCCCATGCAGACATGCTTAATTTGGAATACATAAGACTACAGATGGATGTGTGTTGTCCTCACTGCAGCTGGAGGAGTTACAGGCCATCAATTTAGCAACTCCTGACATTTTGTACCCTCTGTGCTTGTTGTGAACACAAAGTACCCTCTGCTGGCTAAACCAAACCTGAGTGTGCCAACCAAAGGTTCACCTGATTTCTGTTAATCATAAAATGATGGAGTGGTTTGGGTTGGAAGGGACCTTAAAGATCATCTCGTTCCACCTCCTGCCATGGGCAGGGACACCTTCCACTGTCCCCGGTTGCTCCAACCTGGCCTTGGGCACTTCCAGGGATGGGGCAGCCACAGCTTCTCTGGGCAACCTGTGCCAGGCCTCAGGTATCTCTGAGTTCCCTCTTTTGCCCTTTCCCATCCAGACCCCCAGGCAATTCTTGCCTGGAATTGCTGTGGGGTCTCACACACAACCTGCATCCTCACAGTCCTCATACCTGCTTTAGATTTCAGTGAGTGCCAGTGGTTTTGGAGATGATACCAACACTGCCACAGCTGGTTGCTGCCCTGCTGGGAAGGTGGGTTTGTGCCCATGGGATTTGGCAGTGACATCTTGAAACAAGCTGAGCGTTGTGCCACTGCACACGAAGGGGCAGCTCTGCAGGGCTCTGGAATTCTGTGCTTTCCAGGTGAATTAGTTGTGGATACACTGAAGGCCACCTGATTTTAGACTGGTTTGCTGGCACAGTGTGTTCTCTTCAGGCCCTTGATGTTAGGATTTATCCTATACCTTGATATGGAGTAGCATTATCTGAATTGTTCTTGGCACGGTCCAGGACAGATCTATCGTTTCAGGCTCTGGGCAGGAGGAGTGTGAGTCTCTGGGGAGCACAGGGGTATTTTTGTGTTGTCTGGCTGGTTGATTTAATTGCAGGGAGTTCAGCTGCCTGAGAGGCCGAGTTTTATGGCATGATTTGTGTTTTGGGGTTTGTCAAGAGGCCTAGATCCTTGAATCAACATGTGTTTTGCCTTTCTCTTTTTCATCTTAATTTTGAATAAATAAAATTAAATTATATTGAAAATTTCTGGTGTTTTATCGCTCTCAAAGCTTCTCCAAACCCTGAGCCTGCTCACATCCCAGCCAACCAGGTGAAGAACACGTACCTGTCTTTTCAGTGAATAAGACAGATAAATTAAGGGGCTTTCTTATTGGTCTTTGTCCCAAAGATGTTGGTCTTAGAGTTGGGAATAGAAACTGAGACCTTTTGCTGTGCTCCTCAGACCACCCTTCCAACCATATGCTTATGTTTCACTGCTCAGCAAACACGTGCAATTAGTGATCTGTGCTGTTCCTGCTATCAGGCATCTCCATGAAATTTATTATCCTGCAAAAGATCTAAGCTTTTCCATAGTTATCCCCTGGCTGTGTTCCTTTGTGAATTATTTACGGTAGTATTTTTGGTCTTCAGTCCTCCAGTTTTGGCTAAAACAATTCTTCCTCCAGTTTCCTGCCGTTTATCCCTCGTGCACTAAAGCCAGACTTTTGGATTGTCCCATTACCACATTTCAGAGGTCACTGTTAAGCTCTACCTTAGGAGGAGCAGCTTTATCAAGCTCTAGCCCTGCATGTCGGTAGCAGATGAGTGTTTTTCCCCCTTTAAAAGGGATGGTGGCAGAAGCTTTGTATTGAAAACACAGAATTGGAAATCTCTGCTTTTAATAACCCAAGGTTATTTTGTAATGTAGGGAGGAGCCTTGTTTTTCAACAATTGTGTTTTCGCCATTGATTTTGTTTGCTGCCATTTGAGTTTCTTGGTTGGACAATGAAAAATATTCCTATTTTAGCCAGACCTTACAGTAAGCACTGCTTTTCGCTTCCATCAAGTAAAGTTATGTGTGGGAAGGCTGCAAGGGATCAGATATTTTCTTTATTTACATTGTTTTCAGTTCTCATGCTCTAGTACAGTCCTATGATCTTTACTTTGGCAAGCAAATATTGCTGATTTCTTAAAACCCTGCAGAAGATGTCACCAGGAGTTACAGCTCCTGAACTTCAGAACAACAGCAAAAACTTACCTGTGGAAAACTTATGTTTGAAGACAAACTGCACTATCTCTCCTCTAATTATAACTGGCTGAAAAGCTGCTGGGGACATAAAAGACTAAAGAATTGCCTGCAGTGGCTTTGTAACCAATGCAGCTGCAATAAAAAACCAGGTTTCTTACTGAAGGTGAAGAGGGAGAGAATTAACCCTCCTGATACCTGAGAGATGCTTTGTGAGTGCAGAAGTTGGTCCTTGCTAATAGAGATTTTCTGAGTATTTTTGACTCTAAATACAAATATTCTGCAGGCAGGATGTGAGTAAGTGGGTGATAAGGTTTCAGTAAGAAAAAAGGGATGAGACTCTGAAGGGTCTGTGACAGAAGGGCACCAGAGGGGGAGAGTAACAAGAGATCTGTGTATATGTGTGTGCCTCTGTCTTCCTTCACTTTTGCCCAATCCCATACAAATTAAACCTATTTAATCTTCCTTGCTCCATTTAACAAGTTGGCCATGGGTTCACATATTAACTCCAGTTTGTCTTTTGATATAATAGCATTGCAGATGATGGATGGACTGTCATGCATGTCTTCATTTTAATAGAGAATGGGAACATTCTTCCTGCAGGCAGCTTCTCATTTTTCATTTTTCTTTCTGCTTTCTCCATTGCTGTCTGTCAGACAACAAGATCTTTGTTTCATAGGAGTTTATCTGCTCCTGCTGTTTGTTCTGCACCTGGAGTCAAGACATGTGATTTGTGGCCCTGTGTAATCCCATCCCGAGCGACCCACTGGGACAGCTCAAACAGGGTGGAGATGCTCCAGGTGGGAAGGACGGGGAGGATCTCGGAAAACTGGAGAGGCCTCTCCTGCAAATACCCTGCAAAACAGGCAGGGCATCAATCCTGTGGGTTTGACTCCTCAGATTTTCCTCAGCAGTGCCTGTAATAATAGTGAAGGATGTGTTTTGGGAAAACCTTTGACAACCTTTGAATGCCCAGCGTTGTCTCGAGTTTCTCTTTTCAGTGTGGCTTTGCCTTGAACTATCCTTTTGGGAACAGCTCTTCTCCCCCTCCCCATCTCTTTATCTCCTTGTCTCTTCCATGCAAAACTGTAGGGCTTGGTTAGAACAACAGAGGAGTTTTTAAAGGAGCCAGAACAAAAAACAAGATCTCTTTAGTGAAGTGGCGGCGGATCCTTGATTGCTTCCATTCCACTTTGTCTTGGGGCTGTTATTTTTGCTTTCTTGGGTTAGATGTTTTATGGATATTACCATCCATCTTCATCTTGGAGACTCAAATACTTTGGTACCAAATAGTGCTAAACTTGCATTCATATCAAAAGAAATTTTGCTCGGCAAATGCCCAAGGAAATCTGACTTGGTTTGCTTTTGTAATATCTGCAGGTTACTTTGCAAGTTGCTTTATCTTTCTCTTTTATTGCCTGAGGTGTCAGCTGCAAACTTGTTCATGGTTGAGTTTATACCAATGATACACCCAAAAAAGGAAGAGGTTTTTTAAAACCTGACCTGAAACAATCCAACTAACCAGATGCGTGGAGAGAAGTTCAACCTTTAAAATGAGCCACTCAAAACTTTCAAGGTCAGGGGAATAAAAACTGTTGTGTGTTCTTTGCTGCTTTAGCAGAAACAGCTCTGTGGACCTCTAGTGGTCTGAAGATCAGACTTTTAGCCACTGCTTTTATCTGGAATATAACCTTAACACGTTTCAGAAGCTGTTATAAGTTTGTAAATCTGGTCTCTATATGTAGAACTGCTTTACTGAAGAACTACTGGGTTCTGCTTTGGCCTTTCCATGTCAAAAACTGAGCAACATTCAAAAAGCCAACTAAAAGAACTCTCACCCAGCAAAAGGGGAAAACAGTCCACTCAGTCAAAAGAAAATGCAGACATAAAGGAACAATCGAAGGTCAGATTTCAGCCCAAATTCAGGGCCTGTGCTCTCAGAAAAACATCACGCAACATTTCTCTCACACTTGGATTTCACAGAACTTTTTTTGTTCTCTGAAAAATATTCTACCAAGAGAAATGTTTTTCCTCAACCCAGATGGGTGTGTTAATGCAGAACGTTGGTATCCTTTACATCCCAAGCACTCCCACAGTTTGCCAGTGCATCAAGAACCTGTTCAGTGAGACAGGCTGGGAGCTGTCGCCTCCAAAACAGAACCTTTGAGAGGGAGGAGCAGGTTCTGAGACCATAGAGTGTAAAAAAGAAACGTGGAAAGAGGGATGTGTTCTCAAATTCTCCATTTTAATGATGTGACTGGGTCTAAATTACTGCCTGAAGTGTTAATTTCAGTTGTCCCAATGATATCTCTGTTAGGAGAGCCCGGCCTGCTGTGGAGGAGGAGTGGGGAGGCTGCACCACACAGATCACACCTGGCCTCCTGCTCTGCTCCAACACAGACATGATGGGAAAAAGGGAATCAATCCCACTTCGTGGTGCACTGTCCCAAACAGTTCATAAAACAGTGCTATTTTTTTCAAATTGCAAGTTAGTCCTCACAAAAGAGCATTGTATGACCACTTAGGTGTATGATTCCTTCCTGCATTTGGTTGTCTGCTTCTCTGAAACCACATTTTATTGCAGCAGTAACTACAGAATGCCCAGAGCATCAGAAATTAGATACCTGAAAGGATAATTTTTGGGTTTTTTATATGTGATTAGGCTGTGATGGTCCCCACAACAAACTAGAAGGGGGAAAATTCAGGTCATCCTGTGCTTTTCCAGCTGCAGCAGATAGAGAAAATGTAGCAGAAATGCACCTTGGCTGCCCCATTCCTCCTGTGCAGTCATGGCAGAGGAGGACTGGGAAATTGGCCCCAGACCATCCTTTCATTTGGGAATGTGCTCATAGTAGTTACTGTAATTTTTCATAGACCTGATCATGAATTTTCCAGCAGTTCTTTAAAATGAAGCTGCTGTTGGAAATAAAGGTGCAAGTTGTTCGGTGTCAGGTCATGCTTGAGAGCATTTGGAAGCAGCACTTGGATTCGGGTTGTCAGTGTTATTTCTTACAGGTACTAGTTTTGCTTCACAGAAAATCTTATTTAAATGGAAATGGGGCAGGGAGGGTGAAGGCACTGATTTCTTCACATTTTCTAACATTGTAAGTGTGTTTGTGGGGGTTTTTTCTTTCTAATTTCAAATTTTCTGACGTACTGGATAGCTAATTTTTTTAATCACTTGGTATTGATGGGAGGTGTTTGAAACAAAGCTGAGGGACCAGCCTCCCTGGTGTCCCTGGGCATGGCTGTGTGTGCAGCTCTTACCTTGCAGTGCTCTTTGGGCCCAGCTGTTGGGATGAAGGGAATGAAGCAAAGCAGTGCTGCCTGAGAAGCATTTCAAGCACTTTGCTCTGGGTCACTGTGTGCTCACAGAGCCCCAGATTTCAGGTTTCTCTGATGTTCCTCTGTCTTTCAGGTAGGGCTGATGGTTGCCTTGCTCTTGAGTTTTGCATTGCTGTTAGAAGAGTTCACCTTTTAGAGGCAGTGACCTGATTCTTTTCATCCTAAAGTGCCTGAGTTTCCTGTGTAGCCTTGACCACTCTTTTGGAGATGGAGTTTGGACCTTGGCCCATTTCTGCTGACTAATTCAGTGTCTGTGATGTGAGGAGGCCACAATTAGTAGGTGAGAGATTGGTGCTGGCACGAAGAAGATGAGAGAGAGAAGGCAGCTGAAGGGTAGGATGCCACTCAGCAATGTCTGAAATGGGAGACACAGATCTGGTGTGCAAGCTTTGGTCTTTTCCATCAGGAAAAGTCTCATGGGACAATGTTACGGCACAAAGCCATCCTATATGTGCTTGGAGCAGGGGGCTTAACAAATGAGCTCATTCCTACTGAAACTCTAGCACTCTGAGCATATTACTACTATGGATTAATGCAATTTATTTTTGTCACTGACTGATTCATAGGGTGTTCTCTTGCAATTTGCAAAAGCACCTCGTGAATCATTGAAGCAGGAATTATAAAATTAAATGCTTCTTTCCTCTTCTGACGCTGGCCCTTGGAGCCAGGCTATCTGGGGGAGGTGTGAGGGAAGGGTGTGTGACTGTGCACAAAGAGTCATGTCAGCAGTTTCTCCTCTGCTGAGCTCACATCAGAGCTTGGGGGACATTAGAATGTAAGGAACCCACTCACTGCACAGAGGGTTGACTCTCACTCCACAGCTTTGCATTGGCTTGGGTTTGCATCCATTTTATGTGGCTGTCTCTGAGTTGTGTTTATGATCCAACACTGCTCCCTGGGTTACAGTGCTCTCCTGCCAGACTGAAGGCAGCCTGCAGCCACATTTGTGGTGACCAGTGACAGGACTCAAGGGAGCAACACCTGAAGCTGTGTCAGGGCAGGCTCAGGTTGGATCTCAGAAAAAGTTTCTTCCCCCAGAGAGTGGTTGGGTACTGCCCAGGCTCCCCAGGGCAGTGGGCACAGCACCAAGGCTGCCAGAGCTCAGGGAGGGTTTGGCTGATCCTCTGGGGCACAGGGGATGACTCTTGGGCCTGTGCAGGGCTGAGGGTTGAACACAATGATCCTTGGGGGTCCCTTCCAGCTTGGCATATTCTGGGGTTCTGTGAAATTCCCCAAACAGGCACCAGCTTTGTACTCTTGGTGTTGAGTGTCAGGCTTTAGCAGATAACCCAGGTCTCCTTTTGCAGACCATGGGCACAGACCTTGGGCACCTCTGCCTGCCCAAACCACCCAACCTGCAGACAGACAAGTGTTCTCTGCCCCTCCTGTGTGTCTGCCTCCTAAACTGCCCTTGATTGCCACCACAGTGTGCTCAGGTCAGGGAACTGCTCCTCTATGAGCAGTTATCACCTTGAAACTTTGGTGTGGGTTTTTGGGGCTGGGTTGGGTGATGTGCTGAGTATCCCCCACTACTAATGGACAAGCACATTGGATCATCTCAACCCTAAAAGGTACTTCTGCAGTTTGTGTTGTGTAAGAGCTAAAGAATTGAACTAGCTGAGACCTAAAAGGATGCCACCTTCTAGCAGGTGGACCAGTGAACATTGTTAACAGGTGAAAAAGCCAGAATACTTCTATAATATGATGACAAAAATAGTTCTGAGAGAACTTGATTCGCCATCCAGAAACACCAAATTTGTTTTACCCACAGTGTACCTTTTCCAAAGGGTGGAAACATCAGCTGTTGTTTAATTAGAGTGTTCCTCAGTTTGCAGGGGTTTCTCTTTTTTAAATGACTATACTGCAGCTTTAAACCCCCAGAATATTGTAAACATATTGCAAGCATATGCTCTCCATGCAGAAAAACCACAAAACAATAAACCTAATGTTGAAAACCACATTAAAACAAGGAAAAATCACTTCACTAATGTTTTGTTTCATACAATTTTTTAAGACTTGGATTGGAGTTGAGTCCATTCTCTTGGCTGCTAATCAAAGAGCCAGCATGCTTCACATAGGAAAAATGTAAACTTTAGAGGGCCAAGCATTTTACTTTCAATGCCCCTTTCAGACAGCGGGTTTTATGGGTTAACAAATGTTAGCCAATACTTCTCTGACAGGGACAATCAGTACATGGGTATCTGAGAGTAGCTGAGTTCCCTTTGGGGGACCTGGAATCACTTAGTTCTCGTTAGCCCAGTGATTAGGGTTGTTGAGTTTTCAGTGTGTCACCATTTTTGTAACCTGTTAAGGAAATAAACAATATTTACAAAGGGAAATAAATTATTGTGGATTCCTCACTTTAATTGCATTCATGTCTTCCTAAATCAAGATGCTTTATTTGGATTTGCTGGAGGGCTACAATTCTTGTCAAAGGCTGATTGATTTGGACTTTTCTGTGCCTTCATCTGGATCTGATTCCCTCTTGGAAAGTCGACTAACAACAGAAACATCTGATAAAAGGACTTTTCACTTGGAGCCCTTTACAACTGTAATTGCAAATTATCAGCCTGAATTAAGATGGGGGAAAATTATTAGTAAAAAGGTACTTGGCTCAATAAGCTCCCTACATCATAATTTTATCTAAGAATCTTCTGACTGCTTTCACTTTACATCCCCTGATTATTCAGAAGCATGTCTATTGGTCCAAAACTCAATTACATGATCTCTTGTCCATGTGATCAGCTCTGGTTTTAGCATTTCTAAAAACCTTTTGAAGGTTTATAAAGCTTGAAGAGGGCAGGGTTCAGTGCCAGTCACAGGGGCCGTGCTCTGTGTCTCTTCACTGATCAGATCCTTGCACTGGGGGGACTCCCCTGAGAGCACAAGGGATGGGGAAAGGCCACAGGGGAGTTGGCTGCACCTTGGTGCCAGCCAAGGATTGCACAGATGGGAGCAAACCAATAGCCCTTTGGCATTTCTCAGTGCCTGAGGGAGCATTTCTGGGGGATCCAGAAATGAGAGGATGTGAACTGGGGACTCACAGTGTTGAATGAAGTCACTGATCAAGAAGCCACTTGCTTCTTGCCTGGGAATGGAATAAGAAAGCAAAGGCAAGTCAGGAAGACTCCTGCCACTGAAGCTGCTGCTCAAGGGCACTCTGGTGCCGTGGGGTGAGTGCAGGGTGAGAGTAGAGGCTGGTTTAGCTCTTCAGTTTTTTGCTTTAAGAGTTTTCATGGGGGTCAGGCACCTGAATCTCGCTGCACTCTTGGATTTCTGTATAAAACATCCTTCCTTGAAGGTGTCGAGTGATTTGCTTCATGTGGGATGTGCTCCAGTGTGTGAGCACCTTGAGATGAACAGTCAGTAGATGTCAGTAGAAACTGGGCCATTTCTCACCCTGTGGGACTGGGCTCTTCCCTCAGTTCACCAGAGCCAAGGGAAGCATTGTATTGGCCAGCACTGGGTGTGTTTCCCTGATTTTATTAACTGCTGGTGATTCTTCTCCTGCTCAATGTTCTCTCTTGTGTGTGCACTCCTAAGCAAACCATGTAGGGGCAGATTCTACAGTTTCCTTGGCTTTATGTCCTGGGCACCAAACTTCTGCCTGGTCCTGGAGCTGACTCTGCTGTTGACTGGCTTCCCCTGTAGAACTGTTAAGGCTGGAAAGGACCTCTGAGATCATTGAGTCCAACTGAACAGACCCTCCATTGTGTCTGCTGCTGCAGCACCTGAAGGATGAGCTGTTTGATGTTCAGGGCTACAGCTTTTGTTAATAATTGCTCCCTTTCCCTCAGAACTCCCATTTGCTCCTGTGATAAGCCTGGATGTAGATGCCCTCAATAAGGTAATAATAATACATGTAATCTTGCTCTGCATCCACATTGGTCTGGGGGAGTTCTGCCTTCATTTTGACTCTTAAACCTGCCTGGCTTTCAGTTTTTAAGTCTTTCCCATTTTTCTCTGTGGCTACTTTCCAAGTCTTGCTATAAAGTCCTCATCAATGTTCTCCAGGGCATTTTCAATCTACTGCTCAAAGGGAGAAAAATTTGCACATTCCTTTCTCAAGTGCTTCAGCCTCCTCAAGAGCTACTCAGACCTGCTGATAAGATCAGAATGCTCCTAAACATGTGATGTGTGTAATTATGGCCAGCATGATTCTGAACATTAGGATACTGGATAGTGTTGGCTGCTCAGCAAGTCCCACTGGGGACTTCCCCTCTCCTGACACATGTTCACCCCTGCCTTGCTGTGCCTTGGTGTCATCTCAACCAGTCATCTCAGTGCCTGTCTCATTGGGATTTTGGAGAGGTCATACTCCTGGCTTCTACCTCAGGGTTTGGGTTTTTTTGTTGTTTTTGTTTGTTTTTTTTTAAAGATGTGTAGCAACATCCCTAATCCATAGCCCAAATTTAGTATCCTGAATCTCTGCCCAAAAAGTTGTCAGATGAAAAGTTCTTTAAGCCGTTTCCTTTCCTCTCTGGTTCTGTTCTCCCATCTGTCTCTCCAGCAATAGCCATTTGCTCTCTCTCCTCCTTCAGGGAGTCTCTGCAGTGCTGAGGTGGGACTGAGGAGGGGATGCTGCATTGGTGCCACCATCTTAGAGGATGGAGCCCGGCACACTGGTGCTTCTCCTCTGCCAGCTCAGGCTGCAGACATTCATTTTTCATTAAAAATTCCATGAGATATCTTGCTTTGATTGAAAACACTGTCAAGGAGTGAATGAGGTGTAACTAATGCAGAAGAATGGACTTGTCTCCTGAGGGAACTGTGAGCAGGTGCTTGGGTGGGAGCACAGGCTGATCTGTGCTGAACCACAAACCACTGGAGTCTGGGAGGGTTTCCAGGTCAGGTGTTGCTTTGTGCTTGTCCTGTACACTTCCACCTGGGATCCTAGGAAAGCTGTGACACGGGGCTGCCCATGTTCTTAAAGTAGTATTTTATATGGTAAGTCCTTTGTGTGGAAGAGAGAAGAGGTTGCTGTGACTGGCACCTTGTTGAGCAGGTGGCAACCTGAGCTGCTGCTTATTCCCTCTGATCTGCTCACAGTGCATCTCAGCAGCCTCAGCACAATTCCTGGGCTTTAGCTGAACCCCTCCTTCCTTCCTCACAAAGTAAACCAACCAGACTCAGGGGTTGCTGGCACTCAGTTATCCCTTCCTGAATACAAATTTTAACAGCTTTCCAGGCAGGACCGACAGACTTCTTTGTGTGTGATACTTTGACAACTTTGCCTCCTTTATCACATTTCAACTCTTTGTCTTCACTGTGAACCAGCTTCTTTAGCCCATTAGAGCAAGGCTGTCATATTCTTATGCAGAAGGGTAATTTGTGTAACCTTAGGTAAGCCAAGGTCTTGAATTCTGTGCCTTACCAAGTGTTGCTCATATACTTTTGAGCTAAACAGTGCTGGCTTAGGTACTGTGTGGTGAAAGAGAGCAACTGTGTGCTGGGGGAGCCATTGAGTGGCAGCTGCTTGATGGAAATGTCACAATTCCTGAGTGTCCTGGCTGTGATTTGAGGTAGACCCAGATCAAGGTTACCAAGGCAACTCAAGTACCTTGAATTACAGGGATATTCAAAGCTTAATCCAAGAGATGTAGTTCAGGCCTGTCTCAAAGTATATCTTGTGCAGCAGATGTACAATGTGTGGTGGATTTTTTTCCATGCAGTAAATTTTCCCTCCTGTCGCAGTTTTGGATTGGAGCACCTTTCTTTCCAAGCTGTCCTTGACCTGTGTCTAAACGTACATCCCACAGTCCCAGATGTCTGAAACAAGTAAAACAAGTACAGCCCACGTGGAAGCTGGGCAGGGGGACTGTGTTCTGTGCTCTGCCAGCTCCCCTCCCACTTGCCCAAGGACAAGGAAATCCCTTGGGCAAGTCTGGCCGTTGTATCGCTCCCTTTTCTTATTCCACTTTGACTCAGCAGGTTTCAGAGGAAGCCTAGATTTTCATCTGGCCTGGAAGGAAAAACAGTTACCTTCCCATCCCAGTTCTTTGTGGAAGGATCTAAATTACCATCCCAGCTGTGTGCAATGTCCACAGAAGAACAGGATACCTCCTGCCCCGTGCCAGCTCCCCGCCGGCCGCCCTCATTCCCGTGCAGATGGATAGGAAGTGAGTTAGGAAGTGACAGCCTGTTTCATGCCATCACAGATTCCAGGAGCAGCTGTAAGTGCAATATCCATGGAACTGCATTGCAAGGAAGAACAGCCATCACTTTTATTCCCTTCTGTACAGTCTGCCTGGGTCGCTGTTTGATGTGCAGTTCCTCTTTCATCTGAGCCTTGCCAGTCGGTGCTTTCCTGGTTCATTGAGCTCTTTTTCAGAGACAGAGATTTTATTATTTTGTTTTAAGGGGGTGTGGAGGAGAAGTTATTTTCATTCTATAATTTGGTCCCAAATTGAGAGCAGCAAAACTTTCCAGGAAAGGATGAGTCCCCCTTTGGCATGAAAAGCAGTGGTTTTCATAGTTTCTGGTTCGTTGCCTGACTTTTCAGAGATTGCTGAGCATATGCAGCTCTTACCAAATTCACTGGGATACAGAGACTGGGGACTCCTGGAAGTCACACCTTCCTTGTTTAACTTAAGCTCATCTTACTGGATCACTGGAAGAACTAAACTTTAATAAGTGGCAGATTTATGTCATCCCTAAAGTGCCTTGCACCTCACACTGCATTTCCTTTTGATTAATATCAGGCAGTGATTTAATCAACACTTTAAGTTACAAGCACATTTCATTCCTGGCTGGAAGTTATAAATCAGAAAACTTTATGAAAGGGTGTAAATAGAAACCTACAGAATCAATTTGTCAGCCAAGAGGTTCCAGTTTGTCATAACTGTTACTTCAACCGTGAGAACGTGTTTTTACAATTAGAAAGAAATGCTCACTCCAAATGGTGTATTACATTAAATAGAAAAAAATATAAAAAATACGCTGTCAAATTGGAACTCAACCTGGGGTTATGGTGGAAGTAACTAAATAAACCCATGAAGAGAAAATAAAATAGGATTTTTCTGTTCAATGAGTCACTCAAAATATATTGAGTGTGTACTTGAATATAAACCAAAAACAAGGTAAACCAAATACAAGCAAAATAAAACCATAATCAAGTTGGTAAGGAATAACATTAAAGTAAATTGCCAAATACATTGAGAATTTGGGGCAGAGGGGGTAAAAACAGCTGGTGGAAAGTACTTTCTAAGGGGTATTTAGAATTTCTGACATGGGGAGTCTGGCAGTGCTTCCCTTAATTTCAGTTCTTTGTGTTGTTTTTAATTATCTGCTCTGTGTGTTTTGACCAAATATATGAAACAACGAAAATTATAAGCTTGAAAGCAAATAGAGTAAGTTTAATTAGAGTTTGACAGAAAGAAAGAGTTTGAGTTAGATAAAAACAGCAGCTGATAAATAATTTGGAGAAAAATGGCCAAAATCATATCCTAGTGTAACCCTCTTTAAGAAAATGAGAGGTTTAGCAGTTCCAGCCTGAGGTGGAAGGGCTCAGAGTCCAGGGAAATCTCCCCAGGACTGACTGGAGATGGGAGTGATGTGGCTGCTCCTGAACTGCTGCTGGAGGAGCCCCCAGGGAGAGGTGCTGATCCACATGGACTGACCCCAAGGCATCAAAGCAAAGAACTGTAAGAAGTGAAGGAAATCTTTGCCTTGTCAGTGGCCTGATTCAGTTAAGTGCTTGATAACTGGAAATCCTGGATAACTAAGGGATGAACCGTGCAGATAAAGGAATTGCATATTTAAGGAACTGGTTAAATCCTGTAGGAATCCCAGTGCAAAGCAAGCAGATGGAATCTTTGCAAGATCTCAGCTCAAACTGCAGCCTAGAATTTGAGCGTGGTAAAAACGTGAACATTTCTGTGGCATGAGATAAAACCTTCAGGGAAAGTTGGTATCCCCCAAAATTCTGTGCTCCAGGGTGCAGTTGGTTCCTCAGCTGAGCGAAAATTGCCAGAAAATCGTAGCTTTGGCTGATTAAACCCCTGAATGGTTTCTAATCATTAACCTAAACGTGCTTTCAATAAACCTGTATATTTGCCCGGTCTGCAAACTCCTCCGGGTCCTTTGGCTCGGGGTGTTGCTTTGCAGCAGTGGGTGCAAGGGCTTGTGCATTCCTGGGAAGTGCTGGGAATCCTGCTGGGAGCACGGCGGGCGTAGGCGGCGGGCACTTATGACCATGTGCTCTCCAATCTCTCAGCATTAGTATGCATGTTTTAAACATTTTTTTTGGATGCGAGTGAGCAAAATTAAATGTAGCATTCAATTTGAGATGAGCCGCTGATTTATGTAAAACACACACAGATTGCCTGAAGTGGTCGTGGAGCCTCCAGTGTTGGAAATCTTTAAGAACCACTTAGGCAAACATGTCAGGAATGATAAGAGCTGAGCTGATCCTGCTTTAGGATGAGAGGCTGGGCAGATGGCCTTCCGAGGTCCTGGCCCCCACGGCTGGAGGTCAGGGAAGCATTTCAGAATGAAATAAAAAACAAAAATCAGACCTCTGCAGATTAGCCCCGGCCAAGAAACACGCCCATTATTAGCAAGTACAAAAGGAGAATTTGAGCCACTTGCACTTCATGAGCCTTTAAAAAAAAAAAGTCCTGAAATAGCATCCAGTTGTTTAAGTGACTCAGATTTTTGCTTTGACAGCGTGCTTGGTAAGCTACATTGTTTTGAATGATTTGCTGCTCAGCTCTGTGACATTTATTGCTTTTTGGATGAAAAGGAGAAAACTCCCCTAGGTCTGTTTAGAATTTGTTCATCTGTAATTTCCACGTATGTTTCCTTATTTAGCGGTTGGAGTTGGAAGTGTGTGTTGGCATTCCCTCCTTTCAAATTTATTGAGTTACACTCAGAAGAGCCTCTATTCCTCTCTGTTGGGCAATGTGTACAAAAAGGCTTATTCAGCAGTTGCTAAATAGGTGATAGGTATGTGTGGTTTCTTTCCCTTTAGTTCTCTGTCCTACAGTTGCCTTTCAGAGCCGCCCCAGCGCCCGCTGGGAATGGAGAAGAGGCTGGAGGAGCTGCCCCTGCAGGGCTGTGCCCGGGGCCGAGCTGGAGCCCCTCGTGGTGGCCCAAGCCCCGTGGAAGTGGCCGGCGGGGCGTGGGACTGGCAGTGGGGTGTGCCGGGAGGGAGCCGCTGGCCAGCCCCGGCTCCAGCTGCAGGGAACGGGGCCAGCAGGGGCTGGGGAAGAGGTTGATGTCATGGCTGTGACCTGGGACCCACCCACGCACATGCCCAGCCCCAGCGAGGACATGGGGAGATGACTGGGAGATGTCTGGGAGATGACTGGGAGATGACTGTCATCTCCCACTTGTGCTCTGCTCCGGGAGCACCTCCTCCCTCTGGCTCTCCGAGGGCTCGTGACCTGCTGCTTCCAACCGTGGGAAAGATTTGGGGTGAGGTTTGTAGGTTCAGGAAGGTCAGTGTCTGTTGGTGTAGCAATCCCAGTCCTGTTACTCTTTTTCCTTATAAGTATTTTCTTGTCTAGACAGTCCTCTCCAACACGTCTGTCTCTGTATGGAGGGTTGGTTTGAATGTGTCCTGTGGCACCTGCTCTGGAGGTGCAGGATAAGCAGCACTCCTGAGCTGATTCCTGGGAGTGTTGGGAGTGTCACCTTCTTTGCAGCAGGGCTTCACTGCAGGTATTTTCAGTCCCTCTTGATTTGTAGCTCTGGCTGTTGATGGGCTGCATCGCTGTCACGCTGCAAAAGGAAGGCTACATGTGGCTTCTTGGATAGAGTTGAGGTTTTTTATTGACTTTTTTTTTCCTTTTGCTTTATATTTAAACACCCTTGAATATAAGAGTTATATTCAACTCTTGAAGCGTTCAGAGGTCAGATCAACATCAACACAGGAGGGAAGCTGATTAGATCTTAGTTCAGCTGCTGGTGTTCATGAAGTGCTTTGTCCCATTGATAAGAAGTGAGAGCAGTGGAAACTGTACAAATCCCTCTAACAAGACTTGCTCTTGCAGAGAGAGAAATTTAAGCAAATATTTCAACAGTAAGGTACAGCCACTTCAGATTAAGAGTGTGGGTGTATGTGCCCACCTTCCAGCTGGCTTGCTGATTGAGGAAACATCAGACAACATAAGCAATAAGTTCCAGATAGAGCCTGTGGGCTCCAAAAACCTCTACCAGAATCGTGAGTGGAGGTATAAAAGTGCCAACATTCAGGTAATTCTTTCCAAAATGCTGCCAGGAATGATTTAATAATGTTCCACTCCTAACAGTTCTTCCTCGTTGCTGTTCATTTCTGGAGGAAGTCCTGGTGGCATTTTTTGGACATTGATTGAAATCAGGCTTGAGTTTCATCTCTTCCCTTGTGTTATTCCAGTCCATTGGGAATCCTCATTCCCCACCCTCTGCAGGCTCCTGCAGAGATTCCATTCTGACCTTGGTGGTGTTGGAGACTTTGGGGTTAGTTACTTATTTCAGCTCTTGTGATTTCCTCTGACCACTGTCTGGCAGAGCAAAAGGCTCCAGCACAGGCTGTGGCTCTTTTTCCATGCAATTCCTGTGATTTTCCTCCTAGATGAGGCTACTGTGAGCCAGGAGAATCCAGGATTGCTGGAGGTTGCATGAGATTTTCAGCTGTTTCATGCCTCTGTGCTTGCATTGCTTGTTTGTTGGTAGATCACTTCTGACTCTCTGCAGAGGTTTAAGTGAATCCACTGCATGGTTTAACCTTTTGGGTTAAGCTGCTGGATGGTGACTCAGAAGAGCCAGTGGTTAGTCTCAGGCTTTGCTCAATGATCCTCCATGACAATTTTTGGTCTGTGATGCTGAAGATGGGAGAGATCCCTCGTCTCACGTGGCTGTGGAATATCCCTGCTCTGTTAAGACACGAAGTTTCCAATTTTGTGTCTGACTTTATTAAGCTATCACACATGGTAAGCTTAGAACCAGCTGTTCAGTGAGTGGCAGATGCTTATCATAAATTAATAGCAAAATACTCAAGCAAAACCCAGCTGATACATGGGAGTACAGCTTCTCTGCAGTGGTTTGGAGATAGGCTACCTGCACACTTTGAAACAGAAGTTTAAAGAGTTTAGTCCCTTGGCTCCACTGTGTGTGTTTGGGGACAATCTCATTCCTCACACGCAGGCTTAGTTTCCTCCCTTTCTTTTTAGTGTAGCTGATAAAATGAGAGTAATACTGGTTTTAGCTTACAGGAATTCAAACCCTAAAAAGCTACCACAAACAAGAAAAAATTCTTTGAGTTCCCTACATACAGCACAGAGGATGTTGTAGGAAATCCAGGAATGATCCTTGTTTGCAGGTTCCCAGCAGGGATCCTTGTTTTCAGGGGAGTGTTGCCCTTATGAAAGGATCAAGGAGCTCAAATCTCTGAGCAGTCTCAAGTGTGCTGAACCTTAGAAATCAGGGGTGCTGGTGCTGAGTGAGCTCTGACATTGCCCATGCTGGTGGCAGTGATTGCCAACTTCCAGCTCAGCTTGCTGACACCCCTAGGTCCTCAGGCTGAAGAGTGAACTCAAACCCAGCAGATGGAACACTCGTGGGAGCTGTGGGGGGGCTGCCCCAGCCTTTCCACCTCTGTGCAGGAGGGACTCACAGCCCCTCTTTTCAGGAGCACGGGCAGGGTTTGTGAAAGCTGAGCCTTGTCTAGGAAGGTTCCCTTTCTAATCAGAGCTGCAGGAAAGGATCCCTCAAGGGTCTGTTCAGAACAGGAGCTGATAAAGATCCAGAAGGTGATTTCACTCCTCTGTCCATTGATCACAGGCAACCTAGGGAGACCAGACCAAACACAGACATGTCGGCTGTGTCCCAAGGTTATGTGATACAAATGCTCTTGCTTAAGAGGTGGGTTTTTTTTAAAACTCCTTGATTATGTGGTCAGTGTGTTTAATTCCTTTCTCTGCTACATTATGAAGTGGGATAAAATCTCAGTCTCCCTTGCTTTCAAGAGTATTTCCTGCATCTCCCTTCCTCCCAAATGCCCATTTCTTCTTGCCTTATGGTTGGAATCTGTTGGAATAGGACTGGGGCAGTGTGTGAAACCACTAATACACAGCAGCCTTTAGGAGGATCAGGGATCCGTGGTCCAGAATGCAAATGCATGCTTTAAAAACGTTCCACTGAGCAGGAAAGGAGAGAGGATTAAAGTTTCACTTCCTTTTTATTTTTATAAGCCTAAGTTATCTGTCAGTTGGAAACGTAATAAATTAGACAGACATTATCCTTTCCCTCCTCCAGGTTGGATGTTTTGTGTTTCACAGTACAATGAATAACTAAACTTCATTATCACCAGGCTGTCAGCATTGAAAAGCTATTGCAAAGCTCTTTGCCTGGTTAATTGAATCCTGGGTGGTGTGTGCCTAATTCATGGCTCCATGCAATTGTCAGTGTGTGAATGGCAGCAAAAGGTGGCTCTGGTTGGAGCACTGCTGTTACCTGGTGTTCACAGGCCTCTTCCCAAAGCCTCACCAGCACCAGGTACCTGCATTGTACAGCCCTGATAATGGTGTCATGAAATAAGTGCACCAGGGACCGTTCCATCATTTCAATTACGAGACTGAAAGATGTGGGGAGCTGCAAAAGCCACGGAGGTTAAGAATGCCACGATGTATAAATAGCCTTGGAGAAGTGTAAGCACCAAATTGAATGCAGATGGGTTTGTGGACTTTGCAAGTGGCTTGCTGGGGAATGTCTGCACCACACCCCCACCCCTGCATCCATCACGGTGAGAGTGCTGGGTTTGTCAGCGGGTCTGGATTATACTAAAAATACCTCACTTGTACCTAATATTTTGCATGAATCCCTGAAGTGCTTTACTGCAAAGGATGGCACTGCCCTTCCTGCCCTGCACCTACAGAAACAGTGGCACAGAAGGACCTGGTGGTAAAGCAGGGCAAAATCTGCTTTGGAGGAAGCCCTGTTCCCCTGCCTGGGCAGGGATGAAGGTGTTCAGGAGCAATGTGGAGCTTTCCTGGTGGAGTTTTCCTTAGGGAGCTTCTTCCTACAGTAACCAGTAGTGGAAAGTAGAAAAGTAGGCTCTTGAAAACAGTGAGATCTGCTGAGGGACTTTCCTCCTCTTGGGAATTGGTGAAGGATCCTTTCCCACTGCCTCCCTGTCTGAAATCAGGTGTGGAAGCCCTCCCTGGCATTCCTGCATTGGCCAGCAGTGGATTCACTGAGTTTTGGGTCTGCAAGTGAAGCTGGGGTGGGTCTGAAGGCAAGGCAGAGCCCGGGCCCCCACCTGGCACAAGCAGCATTCCCAGCCCTGTGACAGGGAGACGTTCCCATCAGCCACACCAGGGAGAAATGGGCTGGAGGCAACTTTTCCTTGTGAGTCTGGATCCCTGACTCCTGCTGTGCCGAGCTTTCATTTCTCACCTCGAGATTAAATCTGAGATTTTAATCTTTATTTTTGCGGTGACTTAGTCTTCCCAGTGCTTTTGGCAAAACGGTGAGCTTTGAGGTTGGTCTTAGCCAGATGCTCTCAGGAGATGAAATGCTGCCCATCTCAAGCTTCCCCTGCAGTTCCATTTAACAGAGGAGTTTTTGGGTAGGGTCTCTAAGTTGGCACTTTCAAGTGGTGAGTGTAACCCTGAAGTTGTGAAGCTGCTCAGTCACCATCAGTCTCACGTTCTTCTAGTGTGTGACTGCCTGTTCCCAGAGTGAGGGACAAAATGGGGGAGGATGGAGGGAGACTTTGAAATCTCTGTGAATACCCATGGCCACCTCCAGCTTAGATTTGGGATGAGGGTCACAGCTGGGGAGGGGCAGGTTTGGATTAGGCTTTACTGAGAGATGCCACTTCAAGACTAAAGCCTGAAAAGATGTTTTCCTTCTGCAGTCTTGTTTTCAAAGACACTGGGGCAACACAGCAAGAAGAAGGTCTTTTCACAAGGCTCCAGCCCATCTGACCAGCATTAAAATTGCTCTTGTTGGGGTTTTAATTTGGCTTGTGAAGAAAGGGATGTGCTCCAGCAGCTGGAGTTGAATGTAGAAGCAGCTGAAATTTAGAGTTCCAGCTCTGAAGTAATAGCTTTTGGTGCTTCTCTAAAATGTACTGGTTTTAAGTGTCAATGCAAGGAAATTGTCTGAGCAAAAGAAATGTTATGTGACAAGAAAGGGAGGAAAAAAATAAAAGTGAAACAGGAAATTATAGGAAACCAGTATAGTAGCACTTGGTGAGCAGTTCTTCACTAATTTAGGGAAGGTTATACCTGGTCTAACTCAGCCTTAAAATAAAAACCATGGGGTAAGTTCTGAGCTTACATTACTAACATTCCCCTGTGGTTAGTAGCAAAGTTTATTCCAGCAAGCTAATGGGTTTTTTTAAAGATATCTTTGGTCTCCTAAAGTCAAACTCGTGGCTAGTTCAAAGTTTTATGGCTGTCTGAGGTACCAATTTTCATTTTCTGTATATTTCCATACTGTGTAATTTTTATGGCTACATGAGAATTACTGATGTTTGTGCATACTTACCAAGTTATTGAAATATCCTGGTGACTCTCAGCCCAAAACACACACCCAGGCTCTCCAGGGAAGCGCCTGCTACCCGTGCACAGTTGACTCATGTGGTATATATTGCAGAACAGATTTGAAGTATAAGCTGAGAACAGAGGCCCTATGCTGAGTGACTAAGATAAATTACAAAAGTTGTGTTGTTTCTCAGCCTACATGCAGGAAACTCTGAAGTCAGTGAACCTTAGGAAAGATCAACAAATGCAAGATGCTCTGTAGGTTTTTTTTAGGTTGTTTTCAGTGTTTTGTTTCCTTATTTCTTCTGTTTTGGTTTTTTTGTGTGTGTGTGTGTGTCCTCACTCTGTGTTAGAGCCCCAGGCCACTGCTGAGCTACCCTGGTGAAGGGCAGTGGGACAAGATAAAAGCTTGAGGCACTTCTTGTCCTTCATCTTTATCTTACTGTGCTCTGCTGGGATGCAGGAAAATTCCCTGTAAACCCGGGGAACAGCCACCTATGCTGAGGGGAACAATGAAACAGCTCAGACATGGATGGCACAAGAGGCCCAAGGAAAAGCTTCTGCTCTGTGAAATGGCCCTGCAGGTGTGGGATGTGCAGCCCAGCTCCCAGCTGGAGAATCTGGATAGGACTGTAGATGCAGGGATGGGGACAGATCCTTCTGGAGAGAGAGGCCTCCTGTGATGATGGTTGAGCTCCAGGTCTGGTGTATTAACTAGTATTTGAGTGCTTCTGTCAAATAGATCATAACAGTGAATGTGGCACGGGAATCCTCATTCCTTCATTTAATTGTCATGTTAAAAACCCCCCAGACTCCACATTAGTCTGTCTAGCAACGCTAATTCAAAAGCAGGATAAATTTGCATACTGACTTCCACAAAAAGAAAAAAATTGTTTCCTGTACAAATCTCTGAATCTGGAGCTTTCCAAATCTGAAATTAATTAATATCTGAAAGAAACGAGCTGATGTCTAACTAATGATCTTTCAGTGCTGCTGGGAACATAGTTTATATTTTTAATTTTATATGATGTCAGCAACCACTTCTGGGGGCTGGCACGTACAGTGGGCGAGCCCAGAACACTTCAGAGACCAGCCAGGATTTTCAAAGCAGCTGCAAGAGTTCTGACTCCTGGGCACTGAGGAAAAAAATGTTCTTTGTGAGCTAAGCCCATCCACAGTTCTGGTTTCCCAGGCTGCCTCATTTATTCCATAATTTGAGACACTGTTGGATTATTCATCCTCCAAGCCCCCTCTGCTCACCAGCTCTGTCATTTATCAAGGGCACTACATGCTGCCCTTGATTTGATTGCTGCTTCTCTGGAAAGCACTAACAGAGGGTGAGAGAGCACAAAGAAACAGGGAGGGAAAGAAGAAAGGAAGAGAAAAATCTGTGTTTCTTGAAGGCAAGGAGTCCCTGGCTAATGTGCTGAGCCCTGCAGCTCCCAGAAGCCAACCCTGAACCAGAGTCCTGTCAAAAAGGAGTTCTTCCCTCATGTAATACTGAAGGAGGAGTAAATTTACAGCTTGCTTAGGGAGAACAAGAAGCCTTTTTGAGGCAGTCTATGCTGGACCTGCTCTCTCTGTTTCTGATTTTTTTTGTTTTGGATGCATCTCCAAACAATCATTTAAGATAAACAACACGAGCAGGGAAGCCTGGCCAAGTGGCTGAAATTACTGAACCTTTGAAGACTAAACACATGTAGGATCAATCTTCCCTGTAGTGTTTCCTACTGAAACTGGATCATTTCTTGCTGCTACAGTAAAATTTTCTGGAAATCCTACCAGGCCTCCCAGAAAGACTGATAATCTCTTACCTGCAGCGAGCTCTAATGTGTTTTCCCTTGAACAAACTTCCAAGACTTCCCTGTTGGGCTACATTTCTTTTCCTTACCAGTTTAGGAAAGAGTATGGATTAGCCTAATAATTCATGGGGTCATTCATGAGTTGTTAAAGCTACTGATGTCTCTGAAAGCCTCGTTCTCTGCACAGCCAGAGCTTGTCCTTGGCTTGTTCTTGGCTTCACTGTTACTACCTGTAACTTTAGTAATTGCACGAGGAATCTTCCTGTGGTGACCTTTGTCTGCACTTGCTCAGATAAATTTTAAATTCATAGAGAGTCTGTTTTTATCCAGGTCACAGATATGTTCTCCAGCCTCTGTGTGCCCGATTTGGGCTGTTGCTGCTGTGCACATGTAGTTGTAGTTCTGGCATGGGAAGAGCTGAGCGTTGGTTTCCAGTGTCGGCTCCGTACGGAGGATTTGCCGCCGCGCTCCGAAGTGTCCCCCGAGTGATCTCAGGGGTGCTCATTAATGACTGAAGCTGAGCTGAGCTGGATGTTGCCACTGCTTGGTGGGAGCAGAGCTCTAGCAGGGAGAATGGACATGCAGGTGAGAGCCCTGAGCACGAGCAACCTGCTTCAGATCCTCCTGTTCTACTTCCCATCATGGCGGGTTTTAAGTGGAGGGTGCCACCAGTATCCAAAATAATTGTGGTTGCAACTTGAGTCAGCAGAGTCTTTGGCTGTCTCTCATGGGAATGCTGAGGGAACACTGCTGTTGCTGCTTCACTTTCCTTTTCTGAGGCAAGGCAAGCAGCAAGGCTCCCTCCACAGCAGTGCTGTGTTGCAGCCCAGGAACTGGAATCAGGGGTTTGTTAGTGGTGTCTTCCTTTAAATGCAACTCTCATTAAAAAGCATATTTATATATTAGGTGAGCCTACATGTGTTGGTCCATCCTGATTCTGCAGCTGGTGATGTATCCCTTCTGTATTAGGAGTTGTTGCAGCAAGACTGTGTTTGTTTGTGTGCACTTTTGGCCATCCACAAACTGTGTTACTCAGCTGAAGTGCATTAGTAACGGAGCGCAAGTTTAGGAAAATTAAGCAAGTTATGGCCCTGACCGAGGAACCAGAGGCGACAAAGAGCAAGTTATGAGAGTGGGTTATTGGTGGAGAGGGAAAGAATACACCTGAAGCTGGACATGATAAACATTACTAACGCCGGGTTGCTGGTTTCTCGTGAGGAGTACGACTAATAAATAACCCAGCACTTCTTGGTTGGTACATAGAGCAAGGTTAAGTGGTGAGTGGTCCATGGACCATGGATTCTAGGTCCTGTGACGTTCCTCGTATTGAGGGGGATTTTATGCGAAAATTGGCGGTTTTAGGTTTTAGTTCGGTTAGCGGTATTATTCCTAGAACATGACATGTTATGTCCTTGTGTGGGAATGTGCCTAGGTCTGTTAATGACGAGTTTTGGGTTGTATGGGAGATAGTATGGAATATTTGGATGGACTTGCAATAATATTATGTCAGATTTTCCTACATGCATGTTATGTCTAATGTGGTGGAGAATGTTATGCAGTTCCCTTACTCTCAGCACCATTCACTGCCTGAGAATGACTTTCTGGAGCAGCTAAAACATTTCAGCCAGCAGTGTCTGACCTCCCTGCAGTTGCCCTCCCTCTGCTCAGGAGATACTGTCCCTCTCCACTGAGTGCAGCCTCTGCCTCTCCCGGCACTATTGTCCCTCTGGGAACTTGTGTCTGCAGTGTTTTCACATTTCCTTCCTGAGCAGATTCATCCCTCAGCCTGACAGCAGGTTTTTTTTTTCTTTGCTGGATGCTAAATCCTGGGTGTCTCCCCCTCAGTTGAATCCTGCAGGATGTTCTGTATAAATTTTGAGGTTGGGTCACTCTGTGCACAGGCAGAGAGGTCTGTTCCAGCATCATCTGCCATCTAGAAAGCACTGTCTCCACAGATCAAAGGAAGCACTGTGATGTTAAGGCTTGGCCACACTCCCAACTCCTTATGGTCTTCAAGCCCATCCTCCTGGAGCAGCTGCTTGTGGAGCTTCCACCAGGTGCCTACAATGAGGATTTGACTCGATGCCACTTGGCATTCAGCCCCCAGCATGATGGGCTGGAAAAAGCAGCAGAGGCTTACTCCTGCTACAGCAGACACTTTCCAGGTACTCTTTCCTTGATCCCTCTGTCTGTCTTCTTTATCCCAAAGAGCAGGAAAATCATGATAGAATTAAAATGGGATTTGCTTGCTGCAAAATCCTCAGCAGCTGTCTGCTCAAGAGCTGCATGTTTTAGCAGCTCTTCTGTGAGGGTCCAAGAGGTCAGTGCTGAGGTGCAGCAGTTGCTTTTTGATGAGATAAGGACTCATCATATCCCTCTCCCCTTTCCCTTTATGCTGTCAACTTCCATGCTGTGATTTCCATAAGAGAAACCTGGGTGGGTTGAACAGGGACCACGTCAAACATTTCTGTCCTTCATAACTTTGGGACAAAGAACAGAAGTTCCTTATCAACTGCCCTTATCTTGGAAGCTCAGGAAAGCAGATGGAGAAGGAAGACATGGGGATCATATTGGTCACACTGGATCAGATCAAATATCCCTCTAGCCCTTGGTCTTGTCTCTGACAGTGGCCAGGAGCTGATGCCTGTGGAAAAGTGTGAGTAAAAAGGCACATATGTAGTAATACTTCAGACTACTCTGCCAGCCTGCACCCAGCAAGCTGTGGCTCAAACATTTCTTTAGCTGTCAGCTGATTTTATTCCTCTTCGTAGCCCTCAGTGGATTTTTCTGTGCCAGGTGCAATGTCCTTGAGGTGGTGTTACAATGCAACACCCGTGCTGAGCAGTTCCACAGCCTCACTACACACTGCATGGAAGAGCAGTTTTCTGCCTCAGACTCTGTGATCTTGGTCAAGGCATTTTGTTTCCCTGTATGTAAAATGGGGATTACACGTTCCTGTTTCACAGGGAATTGGGAGGATAATATTTATAGGTTGTTTGGATTCTAGGGCTGAGAGACTTATAGAAACATACATATTAAATTAAGCAATTTGGTCTTAATCTGATTCCTTTCTGGCTTCCAACAGCCCCAGCCATAAACCCACACTTTCTTTTAATTCTTTGTAATTGAATTTATCTTAAAGAAAAGAAAAAAAAAGCAGAGGCAGATCTCTGTTGTCTTTGTCAGTCTTAACATTTGTGCTGGACACTCTCTTAATGTGGGTTTTCCAGTGTTCCACTCTGAGATACAGCATGCTATCAGGCCTTGATTGGGATATCATTAATAAGCACTGCAGTGGAATATAAATGTCAGCTTTGGGTGCCTGGCAGCTGCTCAGTGCTCCAGCAGATGATACTTCAGTTGGGGTCTCATCTTCAAGTAATGTGAGCTGTCAGCCCTGAGTCAAAAGCAGGAGACTGTAAGGAAAGGCACCAGACTCCTGAGAGTTCCTGGGTTCAGCAGGAATCACAGCCCTTGTCACGTTCGAACACAGGACTCCTCCAGAACAGTTTAGAAAGAGAGTCTGGTGTTCCACTGATTAAAGAGTCTGAACAGCTCCTTCCCCTGTCTGGCTCAGGCTGCAATGCTTCTCTCCAGAAAGAAGAAAAGAAAGAGGAGGAGAGGAATAAATCCTTCTTGGTGTCAGGTCTGTCCTGGGAGGTGGAACATTCCTCAGGGTGGCTGACACTCGGTGAAATGGTTGAGTGGAGCATTTTTCATGCTATGAAGTGTGAGGCTCTTGCCTCGTCTGCTCTGTTCATGCAGAGCAGAAACTCTGCAAAGGCTGATTTATCCATGTGTTCCATTCTCTGAAAATGAGAAGGCATTTCTGCACCTTTTCATTTGTAACTTTATGGAACTCCACATGTGTGGCAGAAATTAGATCATCTAATTGATTTCTAGTCAATCAGAGACTGTAAAGCCCTTGCAGGAGCCCAAGAGTTCACCCCCTGAGCTGCAGTGAAAGTTTCAGCCTGGCTCAGTGGTCACAATGTGGGATTAAAACTGCTTAAAATCACTGGACTTGCTCCCCTCTGGTGTTTTAGATTGCAGGAAGGTTCTGTAGTGGAAATGGGTGGGTGATGAGAGCAGTTTCCAAACAGAAGTGAGTGCCTGCAGACTGGGAAGTCCAGACTGGAGAGCTCTGATACTGCAGTGATGGACCAGTTCTGGTCAGAGCTGGAGCTGCATCGATGGGAGGCATCACTCTACAGGTGATAGTGAGGCTTCATTTCAGCTCTGTGTTTATTTAGCCCAAACTACTGCCCTAACAGGAGGTGGAGGTTCATCCTGACTCTGGTTCCTGTTTGAGATGAAGGGAGTGTGGATATAAAGGTGATATGAATTGTTTACATTTTCCTTTGTTGCTATTAGTGCATATTATTATATTATTGGAAGTTCTTGTTAGTGCTTCAGTTTTGATCACTTAAACATCAAACAATTCATGTAGAACTAGGGCTGGTCTCTGCTTCTTCCCAGATCTGCCGCTGGAAAATATTGGAAGAAACAATGATAGCCCCAACCCCCAAACAACCTCAAAATCATCTCTTTCTGGAATAAGAAACGGGGAAAAGGAATTTCTATGCTTGCAGCAGCAAGCATCAGTTTTGGATCCAGCCACACAGATGAGTTTGGTTGCTTCATGTTCATCCCCTGTTACATCTTGTGACTTTCCAAGTGAAGCCCAGTTACCATCATCCACACCAAAACCCATGACCCTTAGTTATTAATTCCCTCTTCCCACTGACCTGGCTCTCCATAAATCCTAGGCCTGGAATCTTTCTTCCTTTCTTCTCCCCCTGTTCCCACCTCTTTCCCTCTTTTTTTCTTTTAAATTAAACACATTCCAGAGAGAGGCTGGGAGCTGTTAGGAAGCTCTGCATTGATGGGGCTTCCTTTGGGATGTGCAGGCTGGTGAGATGCTGCCCGTGCTTCCGCAGCAAGGAATGAGAGGAGGCTCCAGCCTGTGGCATCCAGCACTCCCAGATCTGCTCCAGAACCACTTCTGCATTCTCAGTTCAGCAGCAGAAGGGCAGGAAGTGGCTGAGGGTCCCTGCAGACAACAAACAGGAATAGGGTTGCAGGAGAACTGAGGGACAAATACATCAGTAGGCTTAAGGGTGAACTGCCCAGTACTGCTGGGGTCCCTGAGCTGTGCTCTGGCAACCTGCCTTTACTGTGCTTGCTGCTGCTGCAGCTGGATCTCTGGATAAATGCTAAATTGAAATATTTTCTGGTTCCCACAAAACTAAAGGGGATCAGTTTTACATGGAGTGAAGTGTCTGAAGCTGTGCACAGGTGAGGCTTTACCTGTGCTGGGTGTTTCTCTGTGCTGAGGACAACAGAGCCCTCGTTTCTCTTGTCTGTGTGCCCATCACCCAGCCCACATTGGGCTCACCTTGATCATGAAAATAACCATATTATTATTTCTTTCTCTTGGTGTAAGTGTTCTGCTGTGTCTGTTCACTGAGCAGAACTGGAGGTGGAGCCCTAGGGAGCCTCATTCAGTTCAACCTTTTCACTTTGACAGGGAAGCTTTGCTATCTGCTGTGTGATTCTGTGACAGATTTACCAATGTGCCATTTAGCAGACTTGTGCAAACTCTACATCCTCAGTTGCCTTATGAAAATGTCACAAAGAAATAAGACTTAAGCCATGCCAAAATCAAGATATGTGCAAAGTATTTTGACTCTGTTCTCAAGGGGCCTGATATTTCATCATAGAAGGAAATTAGATTAGTTTGACATGATTTGTTCTTGACAGATGTATGTGCACTGTAAAGTGATTTGATTGTTATCTTCCAGGTACTTATAAATAGTCTAATTATTTACTGCTTCATTTTTTTCTGGTTTTTATATAAAAATGGCTGGCTTCTGTTTTTCTTTTTTAAGGATAAGCATCATCCTGCCCCTCTGCCCAGACTCTCAAAATACTCTCAAAATACTGTGGCCCACATAATCAGAAACTTTGGAACTGCCTTGCTAAGTCAACAATTAACAAGGTTTTGTCCTTTGGATGGTATGTTTGTGAGTGACACATCATAAAACCTTTCACTTTTTAACTTATTGCACTACCTTGATCATGCCCAGAAACTCAACCTCCCAGCTGGGTGAGTCTCCACCGATGTGGATTTCAATCCTGTCCAGAGAAAAAAGTACAAAAGAACCTGGGAAACTGGAAAAAGGATCTTAAGGACACTGATTGAAGTCAGCCCAAGTATGGCAAGAGAAAGCCCAGCTGAGAAATAACACAGCGAAGCAGCGGATTTCCTACCTATTAATTTTGCACTTTGTGTTTGGGTTTACTGGATTCTTTTTGCTGTAGTGCTTTAACACAATAAGTGGTGTAAAACGTTTTAACTTTCCCAAAGAAGTCCAAATACTTTTAACAGATGACTTGATCTTTCGTGCCAGGGAGCGTTGCTTTAGTCTCTGTGCAATTTCCCTTTGAAAGAGTGCCCAGCCCTGCCTGAGAACAGCTGAAGGCACAAAGTAATTTGATCAAAATTTTCAGACATCTTGAGGGATCCAAGGTTTGTCCCATCAAGAACCACTTTTCACCTTTCCCTCGCTTCTGCATCTTAAAAATCCATAAGGAAAAAGAAAAAAAAACCCAACAAACCCCAACCATTAATTTATATTTAGAAGCTGACTTTTCTCTTTGAATCTCTTTCTGGCTCAGCCAAACTCGGAGCCCAGGCTGACAGCTGTGAGTTTGTACCATCGATTTCCATGGACATGTTCCTCAGATAATTACCTGAGGGACCGGGTCTCAAACCTCAGCGTGTGGCCCACGGCCAAGGCGACGGAGATCTGGCACCGTGTGGGAAGAAGGGTCAGTGCAAATCAAACAAGAGCCCCATTCCCATGTGAGAAGGAAATAAAACCTCCACGTGCAGGCATGTGGAGAAGCTTCTCATTAGCCCCCTTAACTCAAACATAACCAAGCAGGAAAAATAATGCTGGCAAGAAAATGCAACTGTGTTTATTGGCCATTCGGTGCCCAGCAGGTCTCAAACTCTTTGCATTGCCTTTTTCATTAATGCTGCACTGGAAACCCCCTCTGCCTGTTCCTTTTAAGAGCTGAAAATCTTCTGTGCGCTGGAGGCATGAATAAAAGTTCATAGCAAAGAACATAAAAAGGAAAAGTTAACATACGTGGCTGTGAGCAACCTGGGTGGAAAACTGAAAGCTCCTCACACAGTCAGTGCACAAAAAGGTTCCTCCAGACAGACTGATGTGACACACTCACTTTGCCTTTGAGCATGAAGAGAGACCATGGGGACCAGCTTGGGCTCCAGTGTCTCACTTTCAGGTGCCTAAATTAGGGCAGTAAATCCTCCACTTCAGTGTAGGCAGGGACTGCTGTGTAGCAGACAGGGGTGCTGCAGAGGGAATTGGTCTGTCCGTGGGGAACAGGATGTGTCAGGATATGCCATCATGTCCTGCCAAGCTGGCAAAATCCAAACTGTCAGGGATGGCTCCAAAGGCCCTGGGGTGCTGGGCATGTTCTCTTTGTCCAGGACATCCATCCCATTGTCTGGTTCCCTTTTTACCAGCAAAAGCAGAGGGGTAAACCAGTTTCCACAACAAAATTGTTTCAGAAGCTTGTTCAATGAGTGACTCCTGTGGTCTCAGCTGTCACTCTGTCCAGAAATGGCTGCCTTTGCTGTGTGTGGAATGGCTCTTTGCCAGGATGGGGACCTGCAGGTGTGGTCAGTGAGCTGTGCTTGTGTTTGATGGGCTGCAGGAGAGCAGAGCTCACAAGGCCCAGCTTGTGGAGATACCACACACTCACTTGTTCCACCCTGGAAAATCACAGACTCCAAACTCGGTGAGATGTCCTGCGAGCCAGCCACGAATCCACCAGGGAAGTGGAAGTCAGGAATTCTTCCCATGTAAAAATCCAGTGTAATCTCCATGGCTATATTTAGGCATTTAAACCCCAACGCCCTGAGTGCCCCCAGTGTAACAGAGCAAAAGGAGTGTGAGGAAGTAGCAAAGTATTTGTCCCACATAAAGACTAAATATCCATTATCAGCAATCTCTTTGGCTTGCTTCCTCTGTTGTTTCTTTCCCTCTGGAGATTTGGCAATTGGATTGATTTGCTGCCTGACTCACTGTCTTAGATTGAGATACTGAGAATTGCTGACAGTCTTAATAAAATTAGTGTTAGGGAGGATGTTTGAACATTTGCCTTTGACGTTTTTAAGGGAGAGAGCTGACATTTAGTCTAAATTAAAAAGTTACTAAATTGCCTTTGTTTTTTCCCCTGACAAAAGAGTTAGTAGTTTTCATCTGAAAACTTAGTCCAGAATTAGGAATTTTGGATTGCAAGTTTTGGTCTTTCTTTTTGCTGAGAACCTCTGGATAGTCAAGAAAGCACTAGATATTTAACAGAGTTTTTGGGAGAAATATTTTCATAGAACTGGAAGATAAATGTACAAATGTCTCTCGGTATTGTTTTATGATAGTGAGGATTGTTTTTTCTATCTTAGGTGACACAGAGGTCAAACTGAAATAATGGTCTTAATATCAAACTCTAAGGACAGGCAATGATCTAGTTTTTATTTTTCAAGAATGGTTTGCATCATTACTTTTACATGCAGTTGCCTGGTCTTTAGGATTTGTGATTAACTTTTACTCCCTGTGGGAAATGACTGAATTCAGGAGACATTTGTTTCATGTCATTACTGCTCTTTGTATGCACACCCCTGCACTCTGGTCTATCCCCAGGTAACAGCAGCAAGCTGGACTTGGGTTAGCTCTGGTCTGCAAGAGGACCACTCTGCAGTGGCTGTAGGCAGTTTTCAGTAGCCTTTAAAGGTTTTCATTCAAGTGTTTGTTATTTTAAGCTCTTTGCCTAACAAGTGGAGCTGCCTGATGTCACTGTGAGTCTTCTTTAATGTTCCCTTTCCATGACCCTTGCAGCAAAGCATTGGAGCTGCTGCTGCCAGTCAGTGTGCACAGAAAGTGTGGAATCATGTGAAAGGTGTTCCAGGTGTCACCACTCATTTGAAAGTTGTGTCCTTCCAAAGGATGGGGCAAATAACTGCACTTAGAGGAAGTGCAGCTCTGCTGGAGCCAGTGCACTGCTGGTCACCCCCCTGCCCTGTCTGTCTCCCTGCCTGTCTCATCCCTCAACTGGTGGGAATATAAGTTTCTGGGGTTGGAACTGGCATTACTTTGTGCCTGTGTCACTTTGGGGCCATCCCTGCTGGCTGTGTGCTGTTATCAGCAGAACTAGTTGCTCTTCAGTGGATTTTTGGGGGGGGGGATGGAACAGAAAGGCTGTGCCAGTCACAGCTGTCCATGTGTGCGGTCGGATTCCTGCTGCCTTCAATGGAGGGTGAATGCCAGAATCTACAACTTCTCCTGCTCCCCTATAGGCAGCATTGCTTGTTCTGTCCCACAAAAGGTTGCTATTCTCTCTTCCCCTTTCTCTGGCTGTGAGAAGTATAAACTATTTTAGTGCAGAGATTTTGGAAGGTTTTCTCCCTCTTCCCCATTTCCTGAAAAGCTTTCATACGGAGTGAGACACTCATAAGCTTTTCCGAGATAAGAACTTAATTTATTTACGCTTCATTGTTCCAGGCATGGCTACAGATTGGTTTGGAAATTTGCTGTTCCAACTTTAACAGGTCACTGCATGGAAAGGAGCAGCTGGATTCTCCTCCAGAGCAGCCGTCAGCTGTTGGAAATCTCTTGATACTTCCCTGGCTTCTCCAGATTCAGCATTAACTTCTCCTTCCTGTAACAGGAATTTAATGCTACGTGCTGTAGACTCTTTAGCAAGAAGAAGGAGGGAAGCACAGGAAGGGAATACGGTGTCGATAGCAGATGCTGGTGGGGCTGGCAGAGGCCACACCGTTGCTCTGACTCCTTTTCACCTTCAAAAGGTCAAAGTGTAAGAGAAAAACCCTCTCCAACTTATCACAGCTTATCACAATCTTCCTGCAAGTAATTTCTGTGGCAAGTAGGCAACGAGTTCAAACCCAAGAAAGGCAAACTCTGCTCTGTGATTTTACACTGCTTTTCCTTCCCACCTCTTCCCCTCTCAAAAGGTGCCTCCTCTGTTGTGTAGGCCAATGTTCCAGGTGCAGAGCTGGGGTCTGGAGGCACAGCCCCATTTCTCATCTCACACTGACTGCATGGCAGCAGAATTCTGCTGACTTGGGGGAAGTCAGTCCCGATTTACGCAGACAGACTGACCCGTTTGTTAAATGTGCACGATGACATGTGTAGGAGGTGCAGTGCAGCCAAGGAACTCTGCCATGAGAACAGAGTTTCACTGCTGCTCGACTTTCTTCAGAATACAATGACGAAAACTTCATACTGCATTAAGTAGTACTTAATTAATGTAAGCCACGAGAGAGAGAAATTCAAGCGACTTGCTCCTTTGAGCTGGATGTTTTACTGAGAACTGAGCCAGAGTGACATAACTGGTGACTTTTTTGAGAAGTTGAGCTGTTGGTCGCCTCTCCTTCTCAACTTGATACCGAGATTCGTCCTTCAACACCAGCTAAAAAATGTTGAAAGCAGGTTTTCTGCTTGATCTTTCCCAATCTTTCTATCAGCGCTTCTTGCTGTGAACTTTCTGCTGTAATTTGTCAGTCTTGAATGTCTCAAAAGTTCCTGTGAGACAGGAACTGCACATGCAGGAGTGTCCCAAGGCAAACAGGGCTGTAGGCACCGACAACTTACAGTATTTAACCTCTGCCAGGATTTAACTGATGGGCATTTTGCAAATAGTCACAATCAATAGAATTTTTTCATGTGACTAAATCTGATTATGGGAAGAGAATAAAGTGAGAAGGGGAAAGAACAGGGGAGACACCACACAGTTACCATTGCTGGTCATCAGAGCTTGGAATTTATGTCCTGTGAAAAACATGGGGAAATAACTGAGAGTCAGGAGGGAAGAGTTACTGGTCATGACATCATTAACTCAGTTAATACAAAACTTTATATGCTCACAAGGAGAGACTTGTCTGTTGAGCTGATGGTAAAAGGGGGTGGATTCTGCCTGCTGTAAATTGATGTGGTTCCACTTTGACATGTCAAAATGTTCTCTGGCCTTTTGTGTGGTTTAGTCCAGACCAGGGATCCTCAGTTCTGTGAGGTGTGACCTTTTCCTCTCAGCCTTTCAGGTTAAGAGGGTATAAAATTTGTTGC
This sequence comes from Manacus vitellinus, assembly GCF_001715985.3. Taxonomy (NCBI): domain Eukaryota; kingdom Metazoa; phylum Chordata; class Aves; order Passeriformes; family Pipridae; genus Manacus; species Manacus vitellinus. Next base: position 4,388,049 of record NW_021940460.1, read on the forward strand.
TAGACATGGAGGTTGCAAGGATTTTGGTGAAACTCAAGATAAAGTTCCCAGATCCTTTTGATGCATCGTTGACTGTTTTCAAGCACTTTGTCTCTCCCCTTTATTCTGAACTCGGAGCTATTCATTAAAAGGGAAGAAAGAAAAAGCAGTTTCCTCTAGTTAAGATAGTTAATCACATTTAGAAGATCCACAGATGGAGCCCCCTGAATGGCCTGTTGAATTTGAGACTCAGCTCTCCCTGGAGGATATTAGAGTCTCATCGTTCACACATCCAGCTCCCGTAATGACGACTGGGATTATTAGAGGAAATCCCCCTGTGCACCTGTGAATCTAAACTCATGTGGTTCTCTTGCCTGTGCATTCAGACTCCAATTCACAAAACAAAACAGCTGGATTAGCACAGGCAGGGCCAAGTCATCTGGGGGAGGGGTATGTTCAGTTTTGTGAGCAAAGCGATCGCGGCTCGGGAGCATTTCATGATTTGTCTGAATGTGGAGTTGTCTCGGATCGTGTGGGGGAAGGTCATCACAAAAATGCTCTGAATAATCATTGGTTTTAATGTTCAGGTCAGTGGTTTTGTGTGATGTGTGACTTTATGGTACAGCTTTCCTTCTGAAATTTTTCCCAGTGTGTTCACAAGATCCCATGTCCCAGCCAGTGCTAATCGTAATCACTCGTTAATTGGAAAATGATGAGGGAAATGGGTAGCCCACTATAGAATGAAATATATTCCATGGACATCTGGTGTTAGATGCCTCTAGTGTGAAATAAGAAAGCAATTGTTGTGTCCCCAGGGAACTGTAACCCTGCCAGTAAAGTTTTTCGTTCAGGGGGTGTAGTGGGAAGGGCTCCTTCTCTTTGGAAAAGCAGGGACAGCACTGGTATTGAGGCAAGGGATTCTCCTACATGTGCTGTGAGTGAGAGCTGAGCACACATTGAGTTACTCAAAGGCTGATGTAAGTGGAGAGATCTGTCCCATCCAAACATAGGATGGTGGCTGGGCAGGTATTTCAGCCAGTGAATAACCAAAATATCAACCAACCTCCAGGGATTAACCATATGTCATTTACCCTCCTGTAAGCAGAATGAGAATTCCATATGCATTCCCATCCCATGATTTTGAGTTAATCTTCCACTGGTGTGTGATTTTTGAGGAACTATAGATTGAATCCAGGCACACCAGCCAAGCCTAATTTCCAATTTATTTTATTTTATTTTTTATTTGTTTGTGGGGTTTTAATATTCTTTTTCTTTTCAAATTCCTTCAATACCAAAGGGCCAAACAGATTCTTGGGCACTAATTTAAAATACTGCTACTAATAACAACAACCTCACATTTGCTGTTTGTGAAAAGCTGAGAACCAGCAATGATGAAAGATGAAACTGCCCCAAGTTTCTTGGCAAAAGTGACGGAGGCAAATATTTCAGAGGTCATTTCAATTTTGAAATTTGCTTCCTTGGAGATTGTGCTGTGGTAACAATTTGCCTTCTAGATCTTATCAGTGAAGCACTGGAATTCCATAGTAACTGAAATGAAAGAATTTTAGGATGTGGAGTCTGGCTGTTGAAGATATCCCTGTGCTGCTGTTCTCATTAACCTTGCTGGTCTTACAGGCAGTTGCTGCACAGTCCAGGTCCAGCATCTCTCACTCAACATCTTACAGTGCAAGCTCAGAATGATTTGGATGTCCCCATTCACTGATATAACATGCTCCACTGTCCTATTTGTTATCTGTTGGCCTTTTCAATAAGTTTTTGTGGGTTTGTTTTTTAAAAAGCAAACATACCCCCAACCTTGCTCGTGCACTAATTGACTTTGCAAGTGAAATAGTGCTCTCTTATTTAACAGCAGTGCTTCAGGAGCACCGAGACACCACTCAGAGCAGGGCTCTCTATGAGCATTAAACAAACCCACAGCCACAGCAGCACCTGCCAGGTGGCAGCTTCTGCAGTCCTTAACATTCCCTTTTTTTTGCATGGGAATAATGGGGACTCTGAAGAAGTGCTGCACTGATAGATTTGGTGAGATGTGTCTTATGTAAGAAAAAATTACAGCTGAAAACTGTTGTTTCCCAGCCTGATTTGTTCTCTCTGCAGCAGGGCTGCCCAGCAGGTGTTTCTGAGATCAGCTGAGGATCTCCCTCGAGGCGTGATTATTTTTACTGTGCTTTGTTGGGTGACTCCTCCCAAATATCCTTGTCCCTGGCACCGGGGCCACCTTCACTGATGGCCCCAAAGCCTGAGAGAGCGAGATACAATGTGGAATGAGGGGTCTGTGATGTGATGAGAGCTGGTGCTGCTGTTCCAGGCTCTGGCTGGGACTGGAGGGACCTGCATGTTTAAAGGCAGTCCTGGGTTCTGGAGAGCTGGTTTTAATGGTTTTAATCAGTGCTCTGCCTGATTGCTTCTCCAGCTTCTGTGCAATCCATTTCTTTTTCATGCCAAAACCAGCTTGCAAAGCCTTTGACTCTGCTCTGGCTCAAGGGCAGTAATGTAGGAAAACAAATGTCTTCTTTTAGCTTTCCTGTGCACCTTTTGATACAATCCTGAATTTAACGTTGCACAGTTCTCGTGGAGCAAAAAACTCACGTTGTTTTTGGTTGTTAGCTGAGTTCAGCAATTCTAACTTTGTCCAGTGTTTCTAGGCTTGGATTCTGACCTGTAGGCTTACTGGGTGAGTAGGGAGGCTGTACCCAAGCACTGGTAGGACATTTATTTGTCCTTTTTCACCTGCTGCTGACTTGGATCTCACTGCTGGGGAGCAGCATCATGAGAACAGCTCTTGGTATGGTGTGTTCTTGCAGTTGGTGCCTCTCCTTGGGGTATCTTGTGCTTCAGGGATAAGGAATTGAACTCTCTTTTCACTGGGAAAAGAGGGCTTGTATGGAAGCTTTACCCTGGAGAATGGCCTTTTGACTGCAGGGTGACCTGATCTAGAAGTCATCGAGTACCTACTCTGATCTCCAGCTCAGAAATGAAGTGCCTGTTTCTCTGAGTAGATGAAAATACCCCAAGGCACAGTCAGATTTCTAAGAAGTTTCAACACCTACTTGCAGTGTTTCTTTCCTTATCTCCCTCCAGCAGTTGGAGGTCATGTGGAACACCTTTTTTTCATGGAATTGAGCCGCAGATTGAAAAACCTGCTGCAGTAGATTGTGAGCAGGTTTCTGTTTTGACTTTTCAATTTATATCACTGAAGACAAATTTTATTAGTAAAATCTTGGGCAACTCAGCAGTGGATTTTTAGGCTCTGACTGGGTGCCTGGAGCAGCATTTCTTTGAACTGTCTTTGAGAGGAACTGCAGCTGTATAAATGGATGAAGACTGTGGAAAGAAACTATAAATATGGCTTTATTAAGGTGGGTTTTTAAATCAAAGTGACTTTTTGAAATATTTTAATGAACCTTAAAAACTATTTTGCAGTTCTTTCCAACAGTTATGTTACTTTTCAGCAATGGGAGAGGAGGGGCATGTTAGTGAGGGAACCGTGGCCTTTGCATCTCTGGCAGTGGATGGGGCAGTGCCTTTTCCATGGACTCTTTAACCTTGGCTGGACAAAACAACTTAAAATGACCAGGGGCTAGACCAGCATGCTGCTTCTGCTACTAATTTTCATGGTGTAAATTGTGACTGGGCTACACAGGGCTAGACAGATACCATTGGGTGGTGTTGGGGGTCAGGGAGTGAGGAATTTGGGGGCATTTGAGACATTTCCTGTTGCCCTGCAGCTCTTTAAATGGGCAGTGGTGGATTGTGCTTTACCAGGACTGTGACAAACTCACTCAATATATGTTTTCCTTGCTAGAAGTAAATTGAAAACAACGATTTAGCACAGGAAAAATGTGCAAGAAAATGTGCAAGCGTAGCTTGATGATGGTTTAGTGCCTCATATTCCCCTCGTGTTCTTGTCACGGGGAGTTTAGGATCTTTGCTTAAGTGCACGTGGCAAGTATGTGAAGTCCACAAGCCAACTGGTACTTTGTGTTGGCTGTCCTGGGAGTTAATCCTGGGCTATGAGCACCACTGAACTCTTGTCCTTAGCAGTGGGAGCCAGTGAAACTGTAGAAGAAACTGGGGCTTTACATCAGAAAAGACACGTCCATTCCAGCTTAAACACACACCTCCACATCTCCATGGCTCCAAAGCTGGCTCCAGTGAAATGCAGAGAGGGTTAGTCTAAAACAGGGAGTGGAGCAAGGGGTAGGTGGAGGGATATGGGTGGGCATTGGGAACTCTGTGCTAAACCACTGGCACTTCTGTCTTGCTTATTCTCCACCGTAGTGCCGTGTCTGCGAGGAGAACACTGGGCAAGGTTCTTCACTCAAGGCCAAGGCCATACCATGAAGGAAATCATTCAGAAAGCTTCACAGTAGTAGTGAAGAGTGTAAAAGTAGCTGTGATGGAAGTGTTTTCTTCTGGGCACAGACACGAGGGTGTGTGCACATGTACACAGCATCTGTGTAAATGGCTGTGTAACAGAAAAGGCACTGGAGTGCATCATCCAGAGGTGGTCTGAGCTGGGAGTTCCACGCAGCAGAGCCTGATGAAAAGAGGCTTTGTAGCAACTACAGTGCTCTGTTTGGGGAGGCAGAGGTGTTCCAGGTACACTGTACCATCATGGTCAGAATGCCTTTGTTTTTGGCACAAAGGTAACCACCTCTTTTTTTATTCAAGTGTCACATTTTACCCGCTTGCATTTTCCTGCTTGTATGTTTTGGCTTTGGCCCAGGCCCTCGGGCTCTGTGTGCTCATCTGGTTTTGATAAAACATTGAACTTAGACAATACATCTTCTTGGACATTTCTTCCTGTTAGATTCAAGTGTGATACAAAGCAACCAGTACTTGATCAGTAGCAGACACTGTTTTTATCAAGCATTGTTGGATGTTCATTAGCCATGAAAGGACTGTAGAGAAAACTTGCCACAGCACACACCAGTACAGGTAGGTGCTTCCTCTTCTGAGCCCTTCTTTTAGCCACTTCAGAGAAACCCCAGGCTGGATGTCGGGTGCTCTTTTAAAGTCCATATTCACCTACTAGGCTACAACATTTAAATTATTCAGCTGGTGTTTATCTTGCTTCTTTTACAGCCTTGTTAGTCTGCTAAGAGAGATAAAATGCTCCTGAGATATTGAACAGTGGCAGGTGAATGGGAGTAGCAACCTCATTAAAAATCATCTACTTATCCTGATATTTAGGTAGCATTTAATGACATGAGAATTTGGAGTGCAGTAAAATACTGGGTAAAAAGCTGAGTAAAAATAGCATCTCTCCTGGTCTGCCCGAGGAGCTTGTGTGACCTCTGATAAAATTGTGAGTCTGTCAGCCTCTGTAATATTCTTAATATCCTTAATGTACACAAGGAAAGGATGTACCACATCCTTATTTGTTGGACAGTGATCTAAAACATGAGGAAAGGTGTTCATCTCACTCAAGTTCATCTGCCTACCTGTGCATCTAGCACTCATCTATTCCAGTCATCCAGGCTCCCCTGGTGGAGTAGGAAGAGGGAGAAAGAGGGATGTCTCCAGAGGGCCGAGCATTCCTGCCTGATTTGCATGCCTGGCAAATCCACCAGCTGTGGCAGTGTCACCACATGGTGTTAGTGATGCTGAGTGAGCTGGGAGTGGCTGCTGTGTCCCCGTGTTTGCACCATTCCTTGAGGAGCAACTGCCTTAAATCCTGGTACCTGGGTAGTTCTGCCTGTAGCCTGCTGGGCTGGGCTGGGCACAGGGATTGCTGTGATCCCTGCTGTTATCTCAGGACATGAGCCTGCCCACAGCCCTCCTGTGACACTTATTTTCAGTGTCCAGCTCCCAGCTCTTCCAGCAGGACTGGTTTGTGAGACGGGCAATGGGGGAAACTCCAGCAGATGCTGCAGTGAACTTGTTCCGTGTGCTGTTGGAAAGCCTGAGGGAGATAAAAGCTCCTCAGCCTTACCCAGCACTGCTGTCAGAGGTCTCAGCCTGACCTCAGGCTCTGACAGACGTGTTTATCCAGCGTGAGGGAGGCTGCAGGCCCTGCTTTGTTCTCAGCTGTTTTATCTCTTCGTGTCTCATCTCCCTTCCTCCGGCCGGGGCACTGAGATGAAAGTTGAGTGCACCCCTCTGCAAACTTCCTGATAGATCCAATTAAAATACTTCATTCTTGTAGCACATGGGAGGGTTGAGCCATTGAACCTATTCTGCTGCAGGGTTACGATCCTGGAGCTTTTTTAATGTCTTGTTTCTGGGATTATGGGTATTCAAACCTGAGATTGAACACTTTGGCTTTTATGGGAAAGGCTGGTAGAACTTAACATGATATTTGGTTTTCAGCAGATTTTTGCTCAACGTGGAACTGAGTCTTGCCATCTTAAATACTATACTCAAATAAATAAATGTGGTAGAATCCCATTTAATTTGTGTGAGTTACACTCCCTAAAATCCTCTAGGCTATTTGAACAGATTACAAGCCAAAACCCAGAGTTTACCCCTAAGTTTCCAGCTGTGCAAATCCATCCTTAGATATTAAAAAGACTGAGTTTCATTCTACATTTTCTGTCTCGTGTATCTTGACCAATTTGCTGCAACAATCAAAGATCTGGTTCTCAGAGTGTTGTAACCAACAAGTGTTTTTTTAAATCATATCTTAATCCTCAGAGGCAAGAGATAACACTCAGAGCTCACTAGTTTTTTTCTGTGACACTGAAACACATGACAGACCCCCACTAAATCTGTCTCCAGGTCCTGGGATTAGAAGGCAGCTGACAATGCTCATTGATGATACACAGGATGAGGGGGAAATCCTGCTTACACTCCCTGTATTGATTGTTCCAATGATTGCAATGTGATTTTATTTTTGCCTGTATCATGTGGACATGGCACAAGAAGAAATACATAGCAGAGGTTCCATTTTTTTTGAAGTGTCATCTAAGCCATCTCCCATTTAAAAAATGAAGTTGCTTTTACAGGAACCATACAAAACCCTTGTCAAGACTTCTATGAAATACTGTTGTGTCCTAATAATAACTCCTAGCTGAAAAATCTTGGCATCCTGCAGTTTAGGAAAGGGTTTTAAAATTCACCTTCAGTTTTTGGGCAACAGGCAAAACATGTGGCTCTGTTTAGGAGCTATTTTCGTTAAGGCCTGACAATACAGGATGATAAAATACAGCTGCATTGTTTAAACTTTCAATTTAATTTCTGGTTTGTGTCCAAGTTGTTTCATCAATATGGCGCCATTCATTTCAAAACAAAGCCCTTGGAAGGGTCTCCATTACCCCACCATTGATCAAGAGGGTGTTAAAATGTGGAGCCTAATTATGTTTCTGGCCTGCTTGGAATTCCAAAATTGGATTTTTATAACTGTCAAATTTGCAATCAGGGTAACTTTCCATGACAATTAGTCAGAATTATTAAGGCTTTTGTTGCCAGGGAGTTATAACTAATGGTGCTGGTTCACTTTTCAAGGCTCAGTAAGTGTCAAAGGCAACATTTATCTTACAGAAGAGCCATTTCACTCCAACATTGTCTATACTGAACTGCACCCGAACCTCTACTACTGTTACAGTCATTTTTATCAACCCTCCAGGGCTGAGTTGTGGCCACAACCTCTGCTGAAAGCTCTGCAGACAGAATTATCCACTGGGTCCTGCCTTGTTGCAAGATGGGACTCGAGAATTGTGACATGAGAAAGTTCATCCCTGAGTGTTTCATTCAGGCTCAGCTTGGTGAGGGCTGGTACTCAAAAGGCTGTTGATTTTTGTCAACTATTGCTTTGAATCTTTCAAATGAGCCAAACAGAAGCATCTGTGCAACCTGTCTGAGGAATTCTCTCCCCTCCCAGCCTGACTGACACCTCACTCACAGTTAAGGCACCTGTGTGTGTGATGTTGAGTAGGTGCTGAAATAGAGGAATTTGCCCAGGTAGGAAATCCTTCTTGGTCTAGCTTTGCAAACATTTTAAAAAAAATACTAAAGGGGAAAAAAAACCCAACCAGTTGCAACAACAGGCAAAACCAAATCCAAAGACAAATTAAAGCTGAGATATCTACCCTATGCTGCCTTTTCCCCCCAAATGCTGATGCACGAGGGTGTTCACTCACAGGAGAGCAAACACTGACAGAAAAGCCTCCTTTGCCTCCTGTGCAACACCCATTTTGGAGGCACCTGGTGCCTTCATCTTTGCATCAGTTAAATGAACCACTTCCCAGGGGCAGTTAAAATCACCCTCTCCATGTTCCTGCTCTTCCTCCCACCCCACACTGCCCGTTCTGTTCCACTGACTCAAGTGTCTCTGCAGCCTCAGGGTCTAAGGAGCAGATCTCCTTGAAAAATAATCAATTAATGTGTTCAGACTGGGTTATTTTCAGGTCTCTCTTTCCTGTCTGTCAGAGTGTCCATCCATGAGGTGCAGAAAACAAAAGTGGCAACTTTTAAACCAGTTAAGCACTGGTCAAAATGTCACCTCTGGTTTTCCCCAGGCAGCCAGAGCCTGCCCTTTTCTCTTAGAAAATCTCTTTTTCTCTTAGAACACCTAGACCCTCTCTGTGTCCACTGACATATATTTACCTGGATTGTCATGGTGATTGTTTTTGACAAAAAGATCTGGAATTCAGCATTATTGATACAGGGCCCAAGCTGTTCAACCCCCTAATCCTGCAGAACGTTTGCCCGGGCAGAAAGAGGGATTGTAATCAATTTTGCTTAATTAAATCAACCTAAACTAATTGTCAGCTAATAAAATAGTGTTGGTCAGCTCATAAAACAGAAATGAAGATTAAAAGAGCAGTTGCCATGAACAGGTGGTAACTCTGTTTCCAAGTTAGACCACATTACTCTCTGGCACAGAATCTCTGAGAATACCTCATATTCTAGTTTTTTTCAAAAAATGTTTATGAAACTTATAAAATATAGAGCTCATTTTATAACCAATTTTCTATCTCACCTGCCAAGAGCAGTGGGGGTTGAGCCAGCACAAGGCGGATGCAGAGTTTTAGGCAGTTGTCCAGAAATGGATTCCCTGCACAGGGCTGTGGAATACATTTCTACCTTTGACTGGCCCTTCTTTTGCAATTCTTGAGATTTAGGTGGGGTTTTCTTGTTGCTATTACAGAAAAAACCCTTGTAAACTTGTTTTTAATCTCTTTAAGCTTGACCTGACACCGTTGTGCAAAGGGAGAAGCTTCCTATGCACACTGTGGCTGCTGTTTAACTCTAGATGGACCTTGAGTTAGTAACAGGATCCCTCTGAATTTGATCTTTGGTATTTATGTTGACTCTGCAGATCTTGCAAAAGGCATCAAACATTTATCTAATTTTAGCTGGAAAGGACTAAACTGGAATCTTTGCTTCTCAAAGTAGAAGCAGAACTTGGTGGTTTGTACTTGCTGTTAATGGTTGAATAATGGAAGAAAATTTATTGCACAGTGGCTACTACAGTTTTTGGTTATTAGTGCAAAACCATGTGGTTCTGAGACTTTTGTTATGGCTTGCAGGGAGTGTGGAGGCTCTGTGGTGATGCAGGGCTTTAGGCACTCGTTGCACATCTCATTGACCTGCCATTTTCTGTGAGCCATTCCCAAAATCTCATACAGGATGCACTTGGTTGCTCTTACATGAAGTCCTCAAACTTGGTAAGGCACTTAAAGACTGGTTTAATTCTCTTCCACTTCAGCCCTTCTCTTTGAGAGGGTACAATCACAGTCACTCTGCTGCACTGCCCCAGCTCGTTGGGTTCTGGCTGCAGGGACAGTCCCAGTGCCAAGGGGATGCTGCTGGGAATTGCCCCACCTGAGCGTTTCAGCTGCACAAGACAGACTGTGAGACCTTGTAGCCTCCAGCAGCTTGTCTGGGGACTTGACCTGGCTTTAATTTTTGGTCACACATTGCTTTGGGACCCAGACTTGTTTTTAAAATGTGAGGCTTGACTCTTGTTTCTCTGCACTCCTCTTGCAGCTGATGTGCCCTTCCCTGCCATGGAGGGCAGCTGCTCTGGTGCAAGGGAGCCAGTTTTTAGGCTCTTTGAGACTTGCCTTTCTGCTTTCTTTGGGCTGGTGTCTGACCTGCATAACTGCCTCCTCTCAGAGACAAAGGATGAGTTCCCCCAGCTGGCTGTCCAGGGGAGGTGGGGAAGGTGCTAGAGCTGCATCCCAATCCTCCCCTGCAATCCTGTGTCTGCTGTAGCAAAGACAGGGAGCAGAGTGGCTTTGGCTTGCTTTCTGTGAAGCAGGACATTGCTGTGGCTTGATAGAGACAGAGCTAGAGGAAGAGGTGGGACAGTTAGAAACCATCTGACAAGGTCAGGAGTGTTGGGAGAGAGGTTTCCATGAGAGGCCAGGACTCCCCAGTGTGGCTCCTGCAGTTTGTTTAGGAGGTTGCAACTGCTGCTGAGACAGAAGCAAAGCTGGTCCTGGCTGTGCAGAGGGAAACATGACACAGCTTGGAGCCAGCTGGCACTGGGGACACCTGCAGGAAAGGCTGCATCGTGGCCATCACCTTCTCCCTGGGGGATTTCCCAGCAGCCAGCAATGCTGCCTGGCTCCCACTGCTTGAGCTGCTGGGAACAGAAGTGGTGGGAGCAGTGCAGCACATGCTGTGGTTGCTCATCTGTGCAAAGCCATGGTAGGAATTTATGGGAACATCCCCTTGGGTCCCTGATCTGATTTACCATGTCCTTGCTGAATGAGCATCATTTGAATCCCAAATCTTGGATTAAACTAGATGAAAAAATTCCTCACACTGGCAATCCTGTGAGGGGCTTGGGGGCAAGTCCCTCTGGGACAGAATTTCTTTAAGAAACAGGGAATAAGATAGTGTTGGTGTCCATTCAGGGCAGTTTTCTCTTCATCCACATGTCCCATACTTACCTAACAATGAGGAAACATTTGCTGGGAGTTACACCAGCAGTCAAGTCTCTATTATTTCCCTCAAAGGATGGGTTTAGGGGGAATGTGACACTGTGACTGTGGGACTGGCCTCAGCTCATTATCACTGCTTGTGTGCTTTAAAGCTTGAGGTGATAGAGAGGAGCTGGAGGAATGTTAAAGCATCCCTGCTCCAAAGAAATGTGTGTTCAGTGAGTTTTTGAGGGTGTTAAGGGAATCCAGACCAGATTTACACTGGTGTAAATGCAGAAGCACTTCTCATTCCTCCCAATGAGGATGAGTAGGAGAACCATAAGCAAGTCTGCTGCTCAGCTTCCCAGGCATGTGCACAAACCCATCCAGGACCCCAAACTAACAAAAACCATATTCAAAGCAATTATCTGATCTTGTTTGTTTGTTTTTCATGTGATGTTTCTAGACACTGGTGCAACAAACACGCCCTTGTAAAAGCTTGTAACAGTTGTTTGTAGTTAGTATCTTCAAGATGGTTTTATGTGTGCTGATCGTGACTAATATCCATCTCTTCGATGTGATCGTCACCCTCCAGTGCTGGGGGAAGTTTTTCATACTAAGACAATTATTTTCTCAGCTTGTTCAGCATTTTTTTCTTCTTCCTTTTTTACCCTTCTGTTCACAAAACACAGATACTGATTTGCTCATGTATTGTGCTTTCCAGATGAAAGTGCTTTGTGGTTCACAGACTTAAATAATTAGGTCTTCACAGAGCTCAGACTGGTTATAAAGGCAGTTGGAGTCGTCATCTCTGGTTTTACACTTGGAAACAGAAAAATCTGCAGAGACAAGTTAACCAACCCAGCTCACAAGCAGAGCTGGGGGCAGACACCCCCTCTGAAGTGCACTGGTTATCCTAAGCATCAGGAGGTGCTGCTGTGCCCACACTGCTAAAGGCCTTCCCCCCTTCTTGATTCCATCTCTTCCTGTTGTCACAAACTTGTTTTTTAGAACATGCACCAGCTGCTGGAGAGGTGCTGGGTTCCTCTTCCTGTGGCTCAGCCAAAAAGACAGCAGCTGCTCTCCCTCCTTGAGCTGGGACCACTCTTTCCCCACAGTGTACAAAGGAGGCAGTGACTGCCATTATCCCAAAAAAACACCCCAGAACCAAACCCAGTCCCTTCTGCACACAACCAGAGTGGATGCTGCAGCCTGTTTCACTCAGTAGGTTTCACAGAACATTCTGAGTTCAAAGGGACCTGAAGGATTCTCAAGTCCAGCTCTTAAGTGAGTGGCCCATGCAGGGATCAATCCCATAACCCTGGTGCTGTTAGCACCGCTCTCTGACCATCTGAGCTAATCTCTGCTTTGTCTGTGGTTGTATTTCTTGGAAGCATCATCTCCAGTGGAGGCAGGGGCTGTTTTACAGGCTCGTTTCAGCACGTGGGAGAGCTGTGTGTGTGCTGTGCATGCCTGGCTTGCCGGGGGTGGGATGGGGGAGATGCTGCCAGGAGCGAGAACGAGCCGAGCAGGAGGCGCTTTCAGTCCTCACCAAGTTTTGCTCCTCAGGCTGAGTAAACGTTTTCTGTGCTGAGCCAACAGCGTGCAGGGAGAGGGTTTGCCACATTCCCAGTGATAATTGCCTTGTCTCCCCCCCGCAGGTGCTCCTGGCCGCCAGCACCGTTCCTTTCCCAACCAGGACCGTAAGTGGGCAACAAACACGAACTTCCCAAAAGGCAGAGCCTGAGAGTGAAGTGGGGTGCACTCCTGGGTGGGGGGCTGTGGCAGCCAGGGATGCCCTTTGCTTGTGGGGAAGAGCTTATGGGAGGGGGTCTGTGAGTCTCTGCCTGCTCTTTGCCTCAGTTTCCCTCAGGTACCTGGAGGGCAGGGAAAAGGGGAGTTGGGAATGGCTGACTTGCCCTTCCTAGTTTTTGCTTGATTCACTATCAGAGGGGGGACACCAGGCTCCACAGACCCTGGCTCTGTCCCAGGGTGCCTGTTGTGCTTGCCTTGTCATTAAAACTCACCCCCTGGTTTTCCCTGACCTGCTCATGCTCCTCATCAGCCTTTGGGGGTGATGTGTTGAGAAGAGCCAGACCCGGGGGTGGTTGGATGAGGTGAGTGTTCAGAGGGACGTGGCTGTGACCTTGTGTGTGATTGCAGGCTCTCCACGAGCAGAGAGGTTCCTCAGCCACTGGCATTCAGCAGCCTGGGGTCTCCTCATCGTGTGTCTGTGACACTCATGTTGGTGTCTCTGAACAGCCTCCCCTGAGAAAACCAAAATGGTTTTAAAGGTTGAAAGTGAATGAAGCTTATTTGTTGCTTGCTGGAGGACAAACTATGTCTCTCCAAATTCATGGAGAAAAATGGCTTGAAAGCTCTCTACTGCATGTGCAAAAGCCCAAATGAGATTTTAAGTTCACCCATATATATCCAATGACAGTTACTCAATGAGAAGCAGGAATTCCCATGGGAGTCTCTGTAGCTGATGGCCATGGGCAGCTTTTGTGGAAGATGAGAACTGTGGCAGCTCTGAAGCCCCACAAACGCTGAGCACACGAGTTACTCCCCAGGGCTGGTTGGGAAAGCAGTGGTGTGCAGGAGCATGAAGAGCTCTCACTGCTCTTTCTGCTCTCCTTGCTGAACACACACTCAGCAGAAAAATCAGTGTCCCGTAGCCCAGAAGCTCCTGTGAAGCCTCAGATTAGGACAAGCCCTGGTCTTTCTGCTCCACCCTCTGTGGGGATGTGCTTCATGCTCTAGCTGCAGTTCCTCTCTGTGTGCTCTGCCCATGGATGCCACAGAACATGCCACTGATTCCTCATTATCCATGGCTGTCCAGTGTGGAATTGGCCATTGGTTCCAGGCAGAGCTGGAGGAGTGGGCAGGAGCCAGAGGGGGCAGCCTGGGCAGGATCTGCCTCCAATCTGCAGTGCTGCATCCCTTGGGTGGGACCCTGAAGCTGAAGATGCCCAACACCTATTCCCAGTGCTCACTAGGGAGGGCTTTTGGAGTGTGTAACAGCTTCCTTGGAATTCTTCATTCTTATTGTATCAGGAAAAAAAATGAATGTCTGAATAGAGAAGTTGATCCCAGTCCTTCTGGGAGGGAAGGCTCCTTCAGTCCTTGTTCCTATCCTCATTCTCTGCCATGATTTGGGATGCTGTTGCTTACTCCTCTCTGTTCCTTGGGCATGTCCTGGCACACAAATGCATTTCTTAGCACACTGACCCTTGTGTTGGAAGTGCCATGCAGAGGAACTGATGACATGTCCAAAGACACTTGGGAAAGTATTGTGTCAGCAGGAATTACATCTTAAATTTTCTCCAGTGCTAATTATTGGTCCTGCCACAGGCCAGTCTTAGTTCTGGATTGCCTTTTTAAAGTGGTGATTTGTTTCCTTGGTCTTTCTCCACCTTTGTGCTTCAGTTTGTCCCTTGGTGGTTGTGCCCTTTTCAACATCTGCCCTGTTTGGTGTCCACAGAGAGCATGAATAGTCCTGCCCCTGCACATCACAGCCCTCTGAGGTGACAAGATGTTAAATTATTTTAAAATGTGGTTTCCTCCATTGTGCCCTTTCATGCACTTTTAAGGTTTCATGCAGGCAAAATTTAGCTGGTGCTTTTATTGTTCTCCTAACCTGACAGTGGGGTTAGAGCACAGAACTGGGTGTTTATGATGGTTTTGATGGGTGTTTAAGATAATCAGAGGGATGGAGCACCTCTCTTATGAGGACAGGAGCTGGAGTTTTTCAGCCTGGAGAAGACTCTGAGGAGACCTCATTGTGGCCTTCCACAGGCCACAATAGTGACAAGACCAGGGGCAATGGTTTTAAACTCAAAGAGGGCAGGTTTAGATTAGATGTTAGGAAGAAATTCTTTACCTGGTGGGTGGTGAGGCCCTGGCACAGCTGTGGCTGCCCCATCCCTGCAAGTGTCCAAGGCCAGGTTGGATGCAACCTGGGCTAGTGGAAGGTGTCCCTGCCTGTGGCAGGGGGGCTGAAACTGCATGTTCTTTAAGTTCCCTTCCAACATAAACCATTGTCATTCTATGATTTATAGGCTGGTTGGTTTTAGGGGGGTTTTTTTGACTGTGCAAGGAGTTTTCCTTATTGGCCATCTGGCCTGGGATTCCTCTAGTGGTCTGATGTTTGAAGGTTTCCTTCTATGGTTTGCTCTTAGTCATTTAGCTTCCAAATGATATGCTGATTTTTGGGCTGTTGGCTAAACTCTTTGGAATTGTGGGGCAGGAAGGCAGAGACTTATTGCTTGTATTTGATTAGGGGCTTTTTCTACACCTTGGTGATCTGCATCCCAATACCTTGGGAATGCCACTCCAGGCATCTGGCCCACTGCCCCAGCAGGTAATCCAGTGTTATGTTTACTGCTGGAAGGCTTTCAGAAGTGTGAGTTGCTGCTGTATTTCTAGAAGGGGCAGGAAGGGCTGTCTGTTTTCTCTAACACTGTGGTGCTCCTCGTGGGCTCATAAGCACTGTGGCACAGAGAGATCTGCAGATGCTTCTGGCCACACTCAGGCACTTCCAGCCCTTCCCAAGGTGGGTGTCTCTGGCTGGTGTTTGCTATTGGCTGTTTCTGAGGCTTCAGCCCATCAGAAACTTTAGTTTCAGGGACTGAAGTGGAATTTGAACTATCTGAATATAGTCCTTTGTGTCAAATCAAATGATTTGTTAAAGTGAGGCCAGATTTGTGGGGAGAATCAATCTTTTTTATTAGATCAACTGATGTGGAAAAAGCAGACAAACTTTCAGGCATAATAACCCTTCTCCTGGCCTGTGTTTGTATTGCAAGAATGAAGGGACCTGTCTGCCAGGGGAGACTGTGCTTTAGGATATGCATTCACTCTGTTCCTCAGCAGTCTTGGTCTGAACACAGACATGGGTGGCATTTTTGGGTATGCTTGTACAATTTTTGGGGTAGAAAACTTTGTCTCCCTCTGTGTTTGGACACTAGATGTTCCTACAGAACAAATAATGGGCTCTGCTCTGCAGCTGACTCATTGTATGAGTCTGGGGCTGATTATGGATTCCCTCTGTGCCTCAATTTCCATCTGTAAAATGTCACAGATGCCCACCATTCATAAATCGCTTTCAGATTTCCAGATGAGGTGCTGTGTAAGTGTAGAATAGCATTAGTTTATGCATATTGTGCTAGAGGATAATATAAAACACATGCAGCAGAAGAGCCTCACAGATGTCTCTCTTTCAACTGCAAAAGGCAAGGCCCGGGCTGATGATTTAGCACAGCACTAATTGGACTAAAATAGGAGATTGCTTTTGTACTGATGCAATTGTCACCATTAAAGTCCTCATTTACCAACAGTTTCTGGAGATAGCCCAGTTATTTCCTATTGGGGAGAACTGTAATGCCTTGAGTTTCAAAGCAGAGCGATTTACAGCAAACACCAACGTTTTTCCAGCATCCCCCACATGCTGTTCCTCACCCTCTGGAAAGGGCCTGGGCCATGCTTTACTTTGAATGTGCTTGGCCTCCAGCTGCACTTAGCACTTCTTTGCTGGCACATCCTAATCTCAAAGCAGAGGCATTTCAGTCATTCCCCGTGCCACTCCTGGGTGTTGCACACACAGGAATCCCCTTTATCGATAAGAAAAGCTGTTCAGCATTAAGTCAGTTCTCAAAGTTTAAAGGATTTGTGGCCTGTGATGGTTTGGGTTCAGGTAATTAACTCCGGTGAGGTGCTTGAGAGTGTCTTGCAGACACATTTCACAGAGAAAGATGAACTTAAACAGTTAAGAGCTTTGATTTGATGAAGTGCCCTTGAGTTTCTGTGTTGTGCTGTTGGGGCGAAACTCTCAGTGGTTATGAAACCTGGGAGCTCTTTGACTGCAGGAGAGTTATGGTTGTTCCTTCCAGTTGCAATCTGGCCCTGTGCTTGTTCTGAAGTGCCAAAATCATTGCTGTTGCCAGCAGTGTCACGTGGCAGCAGCGACTGTGCACCAAGCCTCTAAAGCTGTCCTCGAGCTGTGACATTTTAAAGCCCTGGTTGGAGCTTATTTGCCAGTGCATTGTTGCCTGGTGCTCAGAAGTGATGCTGAGCTGTCGTGGTGTGGGGTTGGAGGGGATGAAGGTGTCCCTGGGGATCTCCAGTTCCTTCTTGGTGTGTATTGCAGGCGAGTTGCGCCATTCCGGGTTTGTCCATTTTGGACTCTCCCCGTTCCTCACCAGTGCTCAGAGGGAGGGTCAAAATTCATTGTCAAATCCTCCACAGCTGGAAGAGTAACATAATATTGAGGCTGAGTGCGTGGGGTGACAGGCATGGGGAGAGCAGGTTGGCTGACACCCAGCCTTACCCAGTGCTTGCCATGTTCCAGGAAAAATCTTCCCTGATGCTGGGCCTTCATTCATGGGTCTAAACTTGCCATTTAAGGCTATTTTTAAGAGAGTTTCAAGGTGGGGGCAGCTAGAACCTCAAAATGAAGCTCCTCAAAGTGCCACCACCACCAGCACTTAGGGGACACTTACACTGTGATGTTCATTCTTGTGTTGATATCACAACTCAGAGAAAGCACAAACAGGTAAATAAGGGCTTGGTCCCATCAGAAAGTAAACAGATCCCTAGGTCTGGGAAACATTTAGTGAGTTTTGTGTTAAAATAACAGGGTGTAGGAATCCTGGAAAACATTTTCAGTGTGAATATCCTCTGATTTTTAGATCTAAAATGGGTTGGAGGTGTAACTATTTCAAGGAGTGAAAAATCTGAAGCTGAAACGTGCCTGGCTAACCCCACGCAGATATTTCCTTTAATAATTTTTCTTCCCCCAGTAGTTAACTAGGAAACAACAGCAAAACAAACCCAAACAAACAGCCCTTTGCACAGCCTTGTGCTCCCCACTGCTCTGATGCAAGAGTTACCTTGTTCTTCACGTTATGGGGACCAGATGATGTGAGGGATTTGCTGGGTCCCCTGACACCCGAGTGTCCCTGGGTGTCTCTGAGAACAAAATCACAGCTGCAGAGAGAGTAGAAGGGACTCCTCTTCCTGTTGCTCAATAAGGACCATTGCAGAGCTCAGGGGGATTTAGATAAAGGCCAGCAAAGGGTAATGAGCAGCATTCCTGCATCCTTGAGCCCTTTCAGTGCAGCTCCCAAGTGCTGAGTGATGGTCATTAGCCTTGTGCAGGGCTGGGGGGGCCCTGCAGAGCTCCAGGGAGGAGGGAAGTGTGGGAGAGTGGACAAACCACGGTGGGATAAACCTGAAGCTGAAATGTTGACATGGGAAACCAAACCTTTACAGAAGTGCCCCTGGCAATAGTAGTGATAGTAATTAACTGTAGAAAGCATGGGCAGATATAGTATTTTGATGTTCAGGGAGCCAAGTTCTGCTGAATTCAAACCATCCTTCTCAGTGGTTTAAACAACTGTTTTCCTTATTGGTATTTCAGCTAATTTTGGGCCGTGGCTAAAGGAAACCAGTGGTAAATGTTCTGGATGAGGAACAACTCGAGCTTGACTGAGCACCCTCAATGGCACATTTGTGGGTTACAGGGACTCAGTGCAGAGAGGGGTCCAAGCCTAGAGCTGCCCTGTAGCCTTGCAGGCAGAAGTAATAAAACTCCAAGCAGGGGTAGAATTGAAGGTCAGAAATCCAAACTGGAAACACGGTGCATATTTTCTGTACAATGGTTAACTTTGGATGCAGTTCACTAAGGAAACCTCGGTTGTCTGGCTCTGGAGTGTCTTTATGAAACACAAACTCCAGCTAAGCACACGTTGTTTGGCTGGAGACTGTGAGAGATTCTCTGACCTGTGATACACAGGTGCAGAACCAATATTGTGAGAGTCCCTCCAGGCTTCCCGGTGAGCCTGGATTGGAATGTTTCCTTTTGTCCTGTCTGCTTCCTTATTTCTTGTTACACTACTCCATATTTTGACTGCATTTCCCCCCTAATTGCTTCTCCCAGCAGGGAAAAGCAGTCTCTTTGTAAGGGATGTGAGACCATCTCAGCTCAAGATGAACTTTTGAGCATGGTGGAGTTCCCATGTGTTCTCCCACAGGGGTCAGGTCCCATGAAGTGTCTCTCCATGTCACAGTTCAGGGAGAAGGAGAGAAATTAGTCTGAGTCAGTGATGGTGGGTATGAGATGCTGGATTTTGGCACAGTGAGGACTGGACCAGCTCCTTCCCCTGTGGGCTCTGTGCCCTCAGCTTCCTTGGCAGGGAGACATGTGGATCCCTCCTGCCAATTTGGGGCCTGTCTTGCTGTGAGAGATTTGTAATACATGTTGTTCATACACCACCTATGTATCTTTATTTTCTGTCTTTTTATGTGCTTTGTCTGCTTTGCTGCCATGCACTGACACAGTGGTGAGTCAGGGGAGGGTTTTCTGGTGCAGTATCAAAAGTCCTGAGCACCCACAGCACTGCCAGCAGCCCTTGGAGCACCATGTTCAGCAGCTCCATAGTCAGCAAGGCTTTAGCAAACTCAAGTCTTTATTATTGTGTAACTTCAGTCTTTGGGCTACATTAGTAAAATGTCCTTGGTGTTTCTAAAAATAAATGTAATACATTTCTAGCCAAACATGTTGCATCAAAATCCAGCTTTTCCCTGCTAAACTTTCCTCTGGCAGATAAAGATGGACTGACCGTGGATCTCACCACTGATGGTTGCCTGTGAATAAATGATGGGGATCCAATTCCATGTGCACAGGCCTCACCAGCAGAAGGGCTGTGAAAGAACACCAATCCTGAGAGCAATTGTGGATAAAATTAGGGAGTGGTGTGGGACACTGCATGTGTGAAATTTTAAATAAAACAATGTGAGCGATGTGAGCTGTTTCAGAATAGACCTGGGTGAATAATGGAGGTTTTTTGGGTTTGTTTGCCAAATGAAAACAATTGGAAAGAAAAATGATTTGGGAGAATCTGAGAGATGGAAATTTTTGAGGTTTTGACACAATGTAATAACTAAAATATGGGTTTGGGTCAACTGAAATCGTTTCATTTGACCAAACTAAACCATTTAGTTTTACTTAGGACTAGTTTCACTTAGGACTGTTTAATTATTCATCTAATTTTTAATTTAATTGAGATTTGAAATAAATGCTATTTCATAACTTAAGACTGAAACATGTCATTCAGAAAGTATGAACAGTCATTTAAGAAAAAAAAACCCTGGAGAGAATATTGCAAAAATTTAGAAAATTGGACACTTTTTTTTTTTCACTTGAGACAATGCACTGAATTTTATGTAGCTTCTCGAATGGGAGTTGGTATCCAAAAGTGCATTTTGTGGTAAACTTCCTTTTCACTTAGTTTTGCTGAGGTTTTTCTTACAGACATTTCAAAATCACAGAATATCATGATAATGAAAAAATATTTATTGCTTATTCAGGGGGAAAAAAGCCTTTTCCTGTTTAACAAGGTAGAAGAAAGTAGACACAAAAGTGAAGTATGAACACTTTACAAGCAGAAAAGGATCAGATAGCAGTTCTCATAAGAAAGGAAATTTGAGCTGCTTTTTAAAGATAGCCAGTAAAGTTAAGGGTAAGGGTTGTTATAATAGAGATATGAGAGAGATTATAAATGGGGGAATTTTGGCAGTGATCAGGGTCTCCTTGCAGAGATGGTGAATTATCTGGAATGAAGGTAAAAAGGCAAAAATATTCTGTAGGTGTTCTGTTTCATATTGATAGGCAACCTATAACTCACAATTTCCAGGTGAAAATAAAACTTCCCAGCCCGCCAAATCCTGATGTGAAAACTCTGGGAAAGTACAAGTCCTTGTTGTCAATGAGACCATCTTTAAATGTCTCTGAGCCCCCAGTTCCTGATCTGTGAGGGGCTTTAATTCTGCTCCTGCTGAGGGGGGTTATTGTGGGGCTCTGTCAGTGCTGCTCTGGAACTCGGGATTAGAGGAACTGTGTTTTCCGAGGGAGCCTGTGGGTTTTTGTAGTTGTTTGGCACAGAAAGGGGGCAAGAAGGAAGGTGGTCTCTCTCCCTCCTCCCTCCTTCCTTCCACACTTCCCCATGGATGAGACACAGCCTCACTCAGCACAAGGGCACGTGCTCAGGGGGTGAGGTGAGGTTGTGGCCAGGTTGGAGCCTGCAATGTTTGCAGGTCAGCCAGGACACAGAATTCCCCTCTGGACACATGGGTTGGGAATGGACCAGCAGCTCCTCTCTTGGTTGGGTGCCTTGGCCAGTCTATCCCAGTGTCCCAGCTCTGACAGACCCTGCCCAGACCCTTTCCTCCCCTGTCTTTGCCAAAAGGTGAATATTTGCAATGCTCACAGCAAGTAAATATCATGGCAGTAAACAGAGTCTTCTTCATGATCCTACACTAAACAACACTCTGAGAGCTTCCCCTTGCAGAGAAACAATCCTGCTCCAGTTTACCATGGACAGGGCTGGTGGGAGCCCTTCCCTCCTGCACTTCCCCAAACCTTTGATTCCCAAAACTTTGCTCCTCAGACCAGAGGCTACTGGGTGACACAAGTGTTCATCCTCTCCGTGGCTGCTGTCAGCCCTTTGCCTCTCACGTGCTCAAACCCCATGACAGAGCTACGGACACGACCGGTTCTAAACAACTACAATTAATATAGTCTATCTGGCCAACATCTGACTCTCATTAGAGGAAATGTGTTGAAAAAAACAGATCCCAGGTTGGCTGTGATTTATGGCTCGGGCCTGCTATCCTTCACAGGCACTGGCGAAAGCTTTTGCAAAGGGCCAGAACATAAACTACTTAAGGAAACTCAGTAACCATGTAAAAAGGCTGGAAGGGTCAGATCAGACAAATTAAAGAGAGGTGGAGATGCAGGCCCAGGCTGGCTGTCCCCCACTGAGGGCCACCTAGGTAAGCACGGGAGATCTGTGTTCGTGTTTCTGCTGTGGAATTTGGTTTGAAATTCCTTCTGTGCCAGTGTCTGAAAGTGCCACTGCTTTTTTTCTGGCTGAACTGTGAGCCTGTGTGTGGCAGTGAGGGGATGGAAGGGTCAGTGGTCTGGTGGGTTCTCTCAGGAGTGTCCAAATGTAACATGTCTGGTGTGTGAGATCCCGGGTGCTCCCTGAGTTGACAGTGCAAGCTGTACTTCCCACTTCCCTTGGGAGTTTCCAGCTTCATCCTTTTCTCTTTGCAAAGAAACATGGTTACCTGGGCTAATTTAGACTAATCCTCTTCCAGATTTGCTCAGAGGCTACTCTGAACTCGTACAGGGGAAACTGCTAAGGAAAGCTGGTCTCCTGCTTGCTTTGGCAGACAAAACCTCCTTCAGACTGGGCCTGCTTGAGTTGTGTGTCACTGATTTTTATGGCAGTGCCCCCCAAACCATAACTGTGGTGTGCACAAGCCCTGCTCTGGGCAGTGCTGGCGGGGCAGTTGCAGGCACAGTGAGAGCTGTGGGGTTTCATGGAGCTGCTGTTGCATTCCCGGGGCTCCAACGTGGGCTGTTGGCATGGCCATGAGGCAGCTCTGGTTTGCTCCTCCTGCCCTGGGGATAACCCAGTTTGTCCTCTTTGTGCATTTCTGAGCAGTGCAATGGAGGTGGTGGACTTAATTAGAGGGAGAGAGAAGAGCTGCCAGGCGAGTTGTCTGACAAAAATCAAATATCTAATTTCTTTCTCTGTGTAAATGTTACATTTGGTCCTTTTTCATGCTCTGACCTCGGATCCTTTACATTAAACTAACAATGGATGAAAGGAAAGTGAGACTTGGAGGAGGAAAGTGTGTTGTTTAGAGTCTGAGCAGGTTGAAGCATGAGCTGCAAATGTGATTCTTATGTCCCCAAGCCTGACTCTGTGCTACGCCCCATTGCATTGCAAGGTTGAAGTTTCTTGTAATGGCAAAATACAGCCTTGAAAAAACTGGCTGCAAAGAATTTATTTGTTTAAACAAAGGCTTTGTGATTCCAGAATTCTCTCCCCTTTCATATGCTATAAACCACCTCCTCCGCCTCCCCTCTGAAACATGAATTTTGGAGTAATCCATCAAGAAAAAGAGAGACAGAGCCTTGATCCCTTGACTTCAGTTGAGCTGTGCAATTTATATCTACTGAGCATCTGGCTGTAGGGAAACCAAAAGCTCTTTTAATATTCTGCAGAGACTCTGGGTATACAAATGAGCGTGGGCTGTCGGAGCTGAGAAATGGGGCAGAGATGCCAAGAGGTTTCTTTGCTGTTTTGCACAAAACTGACCTACGACCCCATGGTGAAAGTTGGGCTGGTTTTTTTTTTAATCCCCTCAGTGCCCCTGTGATAAGTGTGCTGGGCTCATCAGAGCCCAGTTGGTAAGGAGCTGTTATCACACCTTCCCTGTTACGATCTGAGCGAGGAGTTTGGACACTTGTGGGACTTTCTGCCTCGAGCAGCTGAAACGTGCAACTGTTTAATCATGAAATTATGCAAAGCAGGGATGCCAAGTTAGCAGGGCACCTGAAGCCAGTCATTCACTGCTGTAGGTCACTTGTAGGAGTGTATCCAGAGTGGAAGCTGCAGGCAAAAGGACCCGATCCCAGCTGGCAAAGCTGCAGCTCTGGAGGTGCTGGCTCAGCCTTTAACCAAAGATGGGGCAAATGTGGCACCTTTTGGGTCAGGGGTCACTGCTGGCATGGGCTTCATGCCTGGTTATTTTCCAGCATGTGAAGTCTACCACATCTCTGCTACCTTGCACTTTTCCATCCCTCCAGTTGCATTGCAGCCAGAGAGGGGGAATGGGAAGGGAAAGGTGGCTCGGACAGTAACAGTGAGACGTGGTGG
Organism: Manacus vitellinus; assembly: GCF_001715985.3. Classification (NCBI taxonomy): domain Eukaryota; kingdom Metazoa; phylum Chordata; class Aves; order Passeriformes; family Pipridae; genus Manacus; species Manacus vitellinus. The sequence continues at coordinate 4,411,597 of NW_021940460.1, forward strand.
AGACAGACTGGGTGTCATGGAATATGCTGGTAACTGTCCCGTGTTCATTATCTCAATTATTTATCCTCCCTGCTGGAATATTTCTAAAACAAATCCTACCATGTGTTTTGAGGTTGGGATTCAGAGAGTGAAATCACAACTCCTTTCTCAGAGTTTAGCTGGAAAAATACAAATCTGCCAACGAGGAATATAAGGGAAATAAACTGTGGTTCTGTGTAGCAACAAGTGATGGATTTCTGCAGATATGGAAAGCGTCTGCTCTGGAGTCCCAGGTCACAGAGTGTGTGCATTTGCCCCAGTGTTATATTTGTTCCATGAGGAGTAATGATGTGAGATTCTCAAGGTCATTTTAATAACTCAGATTGCTTTCACCCTGATCAGAAAATTCAGCTTCACAGCCCCAGGCCTTGGATCCACCAACCATCAGGATTAGACACTAAATACTTCAGTGCATCATAGCCAGGGAAGATATTTATTAGCCTGATTTGTCACCACCATTCTCAGGCTTTCTGCAAGGACAGATAATGATCCCAGACCTTGAAGCAGTCCCTGGTGAGTGAGCTCTGAATGTAGTTTCTGAAACTGCAGTCCTGGGCATTCATCTCTGTGTTTGAAAGCATCATTCATCTCTTGGTCAGCTAAATAACTGTCACAAGGATTTGTTGGCAGGATGTTTGCCTTAGTAAGAAGATCTTTGGCATTAGGACATCCACTTTCTGGATTATTTAAATGTCTTTTGGGTCCAGGCTAAGTACCCTGGGTGTGGATCTGGGTTTCCAGGCATTTCACAACAGAAAGGATCAGAGTTCAAATCCAGCTTGAATTTAAGTAGTTCTTTTTCTGACCTGGGCTGTGTTCTCTGTATGTTTTGACAGGCATCACTGACATGGAGATGATATTAGTACAAATCTCACATGCAGTGATACTGCTGCTTTCTCCTCCCTTCTGTCATTTTGTTAATTTAAATCTAACTTTTTCTGCTGCAAATGCACCTGAGAGGGCTCTTTGAGACACTCTTAGAGAGCAGAGAGAGCTGCTGGACTGGTGCTGTTCCTGCTCCCTGTCCAGCAGAGACAAGCAGAGTGTCCTTCCCCCTGGGAGCTGGTTGATTCACCCCAGTGCAGAGGGGTAGTACAAACCCCTTTTTATGAGCTGGACTCTCCAAAGGGAGCTTAAATGATCAATCCATCTCAAATTATGCACAGAGATGGTTTTCAGACAGCTCAAGTCAATCTCTCTAAACCTGTGGGAGTTATTAATACGTGCAAGCCAGCAGGAGGGAGAGTAGGGCTCCGTATTTTATTTGCTCTGTAACACATCTGGTACATCTTTTGGCTCCTGGGAGCAGTGGATTTATTCAGTCTTATCTTTCTGTGGGGATGAGCAAGATCAAAAGCCTGAAGCTGGTTACATGCAGAACGTAATTCCCTGTTTTGCACACCACAAACAGATCCAGACCAAACAAGCCTCACCCGTTTCCTTCCCTCTGGGACAGTGCACTTATGGCTCTTGTGTATTCATGGGCCAATTCAAGCCAAAAATATTGTCCAAGATCTATTGCAGAGAATAAAAATAAACAACTGTTGGGTAAAAGAAAGCCCTGTCAGTATTGACCTGTGAGGAAATCCCTCCATCTGAGTGTTCCTGAAGCATCAGATGCTTTGTCTGCAAAATGTTGTGTATTATGAGGTGGAAGCTCTATGTCTGGCTCCTTTGGGAAGCTGCACAGCTCCTCACAGAGGGCCAGTGAGAGAATTCCTTTGGAAGATTTATGCAGTGGGTGATTGGTTGCTGTTAGCACTCAAGCAATCTTCTTAGCCTGTAAATCACCAGGGTGGAAGAGCTGAGCTCCCTGGCCCTCCAAGCCATGTGCTCAAATCTTTTCATGGCTGAGAGCCATTGGTAGGTGCCACATGCTTCATAAACCCAGCAAATGTCTGTGGGTGAAGACTGGAGAGATTCCTCAGAGCTCCTTGTGCAACAGGGGACAAAGCTGGATGGGGGAACAGCTGAATCCAAGTGTTGGGGTGATGTTTAGTCAAGCCAAAATCCATGTTCACCCATTCCTTGCCATAGGGAGGCACTGGACATGGCACCCTACATTGTTATAACCTCAGCCTGAGCTGTACCTGAATGGTCTATTTTGGCTCAAGAATTACAGTTTTATGTCCCCAGCCCTATGGAAATGAAATTAAATTAAATACACCAGAATTAAATACTTCTATGGCCAGTCAATGAAAACCAGATCTGGCCCTTTAGGAGCACAAAACACACACAGAGATGTGTTTCTCCTCTGTGGGATGTGAGATGACAGTGATTCCTCACCTGAACATGGATGGTTTATTCTCTGAAATACTTTATGCTGTCATGATAGGTGAGTGGTCCAGGCTGGAAAGCTTCTCTGAGGGCTGGGAATGGGCAGTTCCACACTACTGCAAAGCACTGGGAAAGCACCTTGTTGATTAAACCTCAGTTCAGGGCTTTATCCTCCTTCACTCACTTTAACATTGCAGAGATGAAAACAGAGGCAAAGCAGCAGGCCTTCTGTTTAGATAAGGGATGTCCTTTGTGTTGAGCAATCATTTAACCTGCACTCAGAGCCCATTCTGGTAATGTTTGCTCTCACTGAGGCCTCCTGTCAGGACTCCTTTGGTGGCTGCTGCCTATCAGTTGCTTCCATGCAGCAAAGTGAGATGGAAACCACTTCATGCTGCAGCTCTGGGCTGCATCAGAGCCCTTGGGTCTGCCTTGGATCTTCTGGCTGTCACTGAGACAGCTGACTTGTTGTGGGAGTGGTAACAGGTCCCGGGAGCCCAGGGATGGAGCAGGAGGGGTGGGCATTTTGTATGTTCATTTCTTTCCTTGGTGTTTGACCAGGACAATGCTATAGGAGAGGGTCCTAAATGGAGTGGTGGTGGTGCAGCCTGGTGTGCTGTGAGGTGGGAGCACATGGCACACCAGCATGCCCCAGGGGCAGAACAAGTGTCTCTGCTGATGACAGCAAGTCATGCTGGTTGGCACAGTGAAAAGTCTTAAATCTGATTTTTATTTCATCTGCCTTCTACCTATTGGGAACTTAATTTCCCTCTCTGCCCCACCAAACATCCCCAAACAAGGTTCATGTAACGTGGCTGTGGCTGTTGACCTGTGCAGTGGACTTGAATACTTATTTTTGCCCTATAGCTGATCTTGACTCACTTTGGATCAAAGGGATCAGGGTCTGCAAACTGAAGCTGTGGATTAAAATGCAAAGTCCATGGAAGTTTTACATCCCTCTGTTTTGTTCCCTCCAGAATGCATGAACTGCACGAGGCTGGCGGACATGACCGAGAGGCTGAACACGCTTGAGGCCAAGGTAAGGACCTGCCTTTATTCTGCTGTTTGGCAAAAATTTCCAAGAGCTTCTGGTGCAAAACAGGTTGAATTGGCAGCCCTGGAGAGATCAGGTGTCTGCTCTTCCACCCACAGTGAGGAACACGCTGTGGGGGTGGTTCTGCCCCAGGAAATGAGGCAGCACCGCTGTACACGTGGGCATCACTCACCTCCAGCCTGGCTCCTGCCCCTTCCCATACAGGTTTGAACAGTTTCTCCTTAGCCTGCTCTTCAAGTGTAATCCACTCCTGCTTTTTCATCCCTTTCCTGAAAGATGGGAGGCTCTCATGCATGCCTTAGTGGAGACAAATGTTAAGGGGAGACCTTCACGTTGTGGTTTTTTTTCTGCAAATCATTTTAATTTCTACCTACTGGGATTCAGATAAATTGTTCCAGTCAGGCAACAAAGCAGCTGAGTCAGCATTCCCCTTTGATCTGTGGTCCCTCCTGTGACAGCCCACTCCTGGCTGTTAGTTATCGTGCTTTGGTCCTTGTAAGGCATTTGCTGCTGTTATTATTCATTAACTGATGCTTATCAATGACATAAAAGAATTTGGGGAGAAACCTTTGAGGAGGGAGGTGGTGGTTGTATGGGGTTTTGAGGCCAGTGCATGATATTATGGTAATGTGGGAATTGTTTGTGCTGAAGTGAAGTGAGCAATGTTGTCTGGAACTTCATCAAAGCCTTCACGGTTATATTTCATTACAGGAAAATGAAGGGGTGGGGGGAATGAAATTCTGGGGAGCAGAATTATTGGAGTGAAAACAACTGGTGTAGTGCAGAGGACAAAGGTGAGCTGGATTGTTTTCTGAGCAGCAGGAGCTGCAGGTGGGTGTCCTTTGGCAGGGGGAGAGAGGGGCTGGGGACTGACCTCTGCGTGTGCAGTCCCGAATGCAAGTGAGACACGGGACTGGCTTCAGAGACACGTAAATCAGCCCTCCCCTGCTCAGCCTGTGGCCAGCTGTACCTTTCTTCACTTTCCAGGATTTTCTGTGTCTGGCTCTCTGGAACATGACAACCAAAGTCTGTCCTGACATCAGCGCGCCCGCACCGAGCCGGCTTGGGCAGCTCTGCGTTTGTGTCTGTAACGTGTGAGGGGTGCTGGAACACCAGCTGGGGCCTGCAGGGCTCTGTGGAGGGAGAAGGGGGTCCCACCTGCCCCATTCCCCTTGGGAGGTTTGCATGTGCTGTGTTGCATCTCTGATTTAGTGCTGCACTCAGGCAGTTCGTGTTGTTGCTGGGATGGGTTTCCTTCTGACTTCCCTCTGCTCCCACACAGACCCAAGCTGGGAGCAGGCTCATCAAAGGGTTTAATTTCGTGGAGGGAAATGAGTTATTGCCTTCTGTTGTGAGAGACTGTGTCTCTGCAAGGAGACCTTCTGCAGCACAGCCCAGCAAGGCCCTTATCAATCTTTTGGCTTCCACTTTGTTTGAAAAGCTGTGGATGCTGTGCAAAAATGGACTGGAGCAATTAAATGGAGAGTGAAGTAACAGTACACGAATGCTGGTGCTGGACACAAGAGAAATATGCTGATTCTTCTTTTTTCAAGGTTAATTTAAGTTCAGTTTGATCTATGTAGCAGTCTAATGAACTCAGTTATTATTCAATAATAGCTGGCACCATTAAAAAGGTGCTTGCATTTGTTTGGTATTGTCTGCATTCCTGTTCTGGATTTTGGAGAAAGATCCCTGTTTTGCTGGATGATCTGGATGTGAAGTTGTCTCTCAACTCTCCAAACTGTCTTCTTGTAAAGTCTGGTTTCACCACAACAACCTGTTCCAAGGAAGACAGGAGTGATGGGATGGGATGGGATGGGCACACTCACCTCTGCCAGTGTTGGAGACTGTTTCACCCCTGATTTTTGCAGTCCTGTTCTGCAAAGGCAGATGTGGAATTTCATCCTTCCCATGGGCAGAGCTGGATTTTCCTGCCACAGTCCTGCTCCCTCTGGGGACAGCTGAAGGGCTTTTCTGCTTTTGCTCTTTTGAACTTCAGCCCAGCATGGCCATGGTGAGCTCAGAGAATGGCAATGGGCAAGACCAGCCTGTGGTTTCTTCCTTCCTCACTTTTCTTCAGCTTTTATAGCAGCCCCCCTAAAATTGAGGATATAACCAGAAATGGTCTCATCTTTCTTATTACAAGGGTGAGTTGGTTCATCCAACTTGTAAGATCAGTGCCCAAATGAGGTAATAAAAGTAACCCTCTGATTTTAGTTATATGAGAGCTGGATCAGAAGGTGAGAAGCAAAAATAAAACCAGAGCAAATGGAATGAAAAGTGACTCATTAGGGTCCAGTGCTTATATTGCCCTTGGGGAGGAGAGAGACTGAGACATGTGCACAGAACAAACCCTTCACATGCCTTACACTTTCCTCAGCAGTGCTCTTGGTTGTCCTTGTGGCTGTGGGAGAGGTTTGTGCAGGGAGGGAGGTGAAGGCAGACGGAGTCAGGCTCCCATTTCCATCCTCATCTCTTGTTCCCAGCTGCCATGTCATCTCCATTTGCTCCATCCCAGACCCACTGAGTGCCAGAGATGTAAAAGCTTCATTGATGGCATTGAACTTGAAACCTCCAGGCCACAGGAATCTACCTCAGGGAGGATGGTGTTGACCTGGGGGTCCAGGACAAGAAAATGTGTGGGCTGGAAGAAAACCAGCCTCTCCCCAAGCCCCAACATGCCAAACCTTATTTCTCTCCTATGACATCTTACTTGACATCCCTCCAGCACCCCCTGGCCCTGTGAGGGGCCTCCTTGTAGGGAGGGCACCATGACCCCTGCTTTTAGGAATGGTTTCACTTAGGCCAGCACGGTGTCTTAGTGGGAAGTGTGTACAGTGCTTCCTGAATTTCCTGAGCCTGATGCTGCCCTCCTGTGTCACAGGATGAGCCCAGACAAACTCCTTCTAGGCTCAAGAGAGCAGCACTGATGCCCAGGGCTGGCAGGGGAACAAGCAGGGCTGGTAGGGGAACAGGTAGATCTGGCAGGGGAGCAGGCAACTGCCTACAAATTTCTGCTCAGTTTGTTCACCCAGTTTCTCTTAATAAGCTCCACCACAGAGCTATGATATTAGTCCCAGGTTTTGGTTGGAGCTGGAATGCAACACTTGAGCTGAGCTGGTAAAACCCAGCCTTGTCTCCTGACACCACTTTTGGGAAGCTCGTGGCATTTCCCTCACAGCTTTAGTGCTGGGAGATAACATTACATCTCCAGTGTCTGATTGATTCATCGTGTGATTGATAAAGGACATGCATATTTTTTGCATGAAAACAGTCCTTGTAATGTGGTTTCCCCACACAAGATTCTGAAAGGTTTTAAAGAAAATCTTTGCACCGTGCACAGAATTAGATCAATACATTGCTATTTATCTGAAATCAGCTCATTTGTTTAGGACAGATTACCCACAGCACCTTCACTACCCCGTGGCTTTGGATTGTTATTTGGAGTTTTAATGTGACCATTGTATGAAATGTTTCTGTATCTCCCCCTTCTTCCAAGCAGTTAGATGAAATACTGGCAGCTGTCTGGGATGTTTTATGGGGATTGTCTTTTCTTTCTCTGATAGACAATAAAACAATTCCCTGCTGTAGTGGAGAAACATTTGGAAGATAGCAAATGTTTCCCGGTGCTGTGACATGGCTGAAAAATTGGGAGGGAAACCAGAGCTGCTTGGCTGTGAGGCTGCTGCTGATTCCACAGAGTGGACATGAGTAGTTGCTTGATACTTGAAGGACTTGCATGGATTTTCCATGTTCTGCATGTGATACAGAACACTAGCAGTTAGTTATTTTCTTTGTTTTCTGAACAGGAAGGTGTCTTACTTAATTCCTAAGGTTTCCTAATGAGCCTGTGCAGAATCTGCCTCTCCAGCTTCAGCAATTTGAATTTGAGGACATTGAATTTAAGGAGTATTGGGGCTGTTTCACAGGTAGCTGTATAATAACTGGCTGGTTTCCAGTAGCAATGACAACCTTAAATCCCTGTAAAATTTCTAACTTAATGCTGAGTTTCTGTAGGTCAGTTAATGAATCAAATATCCCTAAGAATAAAATGCAACTTCCTGACTGATTCTTGCTAAGGGGAACCATGAACCAAAACTGAATTTTGTGTCAATATTTGTATCTGAACTTTATCTCTTGGTCTTTTGCTAACCTGCAGTAATCCTGATTATGATTAAACCACTTGAGGCAGTTTGGGTACTGGCCCTTCTCTCATTTGGGCATCCTACTGTCTGTCAGAATGACAGTTAAAATCCTTTCTTTCTCAAGTCTAGAAATTTTTGGACCTTATTTCTTATCACTGTTGGATTGAAGAAGCAATCTGTCCCCTAAGACTGTTCCACGTGTTTGGCCAACGCTGTAAATCGTCTGCCAGAACAACAAAAAGGCTGCAAAGACCTCCTTGTCCACCATCCCCTCCCACAAAGTCTTTTAGTTACAAGTTTGGCATTTTTAGTCTAATAGGTTTTAATATTTTCATAAAGTAATTTTGAAAAATTCTCTTTTTCCTATGACAGGGAACTTAATTTGCCAAGCAAATCCTATGGTGTGTTTAGTACCTGGGAATGTTGTGTACAAGCTTTGTTTTTTTAAAAGAAATACTTTTGTGGCCAAACAGTAGGTTTTGGTAAGGGAGGTGTTGAGGAGCCTAAGAAATATAAGTACCCAAACACGCAAACTTCCACTTGATTCTAATCAGAAATTCTCGTGGAGCTTCATAAGGGAAATATAATCTTAACATAAAGATTACTTTGGGTCCTCTTTTTTTTTCAGCTCACACCAAGGTGAGCCAGGAAAGGTCCAAGCCCCTCATCTTCTCCTGTTGTGCTGCTCTTCTTGCAGCTTGCAGAGCCCAGTAGAGCACATGGGGCATCTGAGCCTGTTTGAGTCTGAGGATGTGAATCCCTCAGAGCTGAGGGCTCCTCACTTGGTGGGAAGGAGAGCTGATCCCAAAGCTATTGCTGGGAACAGGTGGTACTTTGTCAAGACTGAGTTCACCTCAGGCTGGCCTGGCTCCATGTCCTACACTCCCACATCCCCAGCAGGTGACAAGCAATACACTGGGCAGAGCAGAATGATGTGATTTTGAGGGTGGGAGGTTATAGCCCTGATGGATTTTTATCAGGTGTTTTAATGTGATTTCACTCTGAGCTCCCTTGTGTGCTTCACTCTGCAGTGAGCTCCTAGCACAGCATGGGAGGAGTGCTGGATCCTCTCCTCACCCAGCTGCTTCCCTGGCTCTCACCCCTCAGGGTGCAGTGCTGGCTGCAGGGCTCTCCGAGGCGACTCCCACTGTGGAGCAGACTCAGGGAAGCTCCCTGGGTGCCTCAGAGGACCACGGCCAGTCCTTCCCTTCCTGCTGCTCTCTCAAGCAAAGCCTTGAGGGCTGATGATCTGCTGAACAGTGCTGTGTTTCACCTGAACCTGTAGGGTAGCCTGTGCTTTTGTGTCTGCTCTGCTCTGGTTCCCCTCCAGAAGGTACCGCTGAGGAAACAGTCGCTTTTTCCACCCTCGTTTTTGGAAATCCTGTGAAACTGTTTGTAGAAAGAACAAGAACTGTGCTACCTGTGGTTTCATAGAAGCCTTTGGTCCATGTTTCTGTCTTCCATTCATTAGCTGATGACATAAACCTCACCTTTTGCTCTACATTGAGTCACCACAATGACATCAGCTATGGCTCTCCCCATAATTTATCAGTGCAGCAAAAACTCCTCCATGCACTAATTATCTTGTCCCCTTTGGCCAAAGCCTCTGAGCTGTTATAAGGATGAAGTCACCCAGGTTCTCCCTGGGCACCCAGTTCATCAGATTTTAGTGGACTTTTATTGAATGTCTTTTGGCTTTTGAAACCAAGCACTTGTGTCTGCACTGGAGCCTCATGTTTGCTGTGAGAGACACCGTTCTCCATCAGATTTTGCAAAACTCCCTTTTAGATCTGCATCTTGATGAATGATTAAAAAACTTCTATATTGCCAAAGAATTTGCTATAAAGAAAGGTATGTCCAACAAGTTATGCAATTACCATTATTAATCAGCTTGTGTCTTTACAAGATCAAGGGAATCTTATTTTACACTGGAATTTTTAGCTGATGAGCTGGATTCGTGCAGTATCTTTTCCTCCTCTTTAGAGTGGGATGGAGGGGAGTTCATTCCTCCAATGCTTCAAGAGACCAAATATCTATCCCCTGTTTATTAATTAATAATATCCATCTGGATTTTTATCCAAAGAAAAAGCATTCTGAGCCCTGTTGTATCAATTTTAAAATCTTTGGAAGCCTGGCTGTTCTTTCCTTGTTTTTAGCACCTACCTAGTTACAGCACATCAGGAATGTGAGCGGAGGACAGATGATGGATGGGAGGAGGCCGTGCTTGTGAAATCTTCTTTTTGATGAGTGGGAAAAACCAAAATAGGGTTCTTGAAAGCCACTGCAAGCCAAAACCAAAAGTCCTCTGACACTGAACATCCCCAGAAGATGAAAACCGTCCTCCCATTTCCATTGTCCCTGGCCTGAGCTTTTGATCTGATGCAAGGAATGTGGTATGTGTGTGAAGTCTAGAAAGTTTATGCTGGCAAATGGAGAAGGAGGAGGTGGGTTGAGTAAGCTGGGACTGAGCTTCAGGCACAGAGCGCTCGTGTCCCTGCAGAGGGCCCTGTTCAGGGCCGAGCCCGGCGGCCCCGGGGTGGGTTCTGCCGGCGCCAGCCCTGAGCTCCCAGGCCAGGCCTCGTCCTCCTCGTTCCCCGGGTGTTCACACGGAGCCGGCGCTGGACCCGGCTCCCGCTGCGCTGTTGGCAGGAGACATGGCCCCATTTCAGTCCTTTCCAGCCTTCTGACCCAGTTCAGCTGCGTCTGAGCCGTGGGGCCCGGAAACCAGAGACAAGCCCTGGTGCCGCTGGGGCTTCTGCCAGAGGCTCCAGTTCAGCGTGTCCAGTTGGGCTCAGATTTGACTTTTTCCTTCCATATGTGCAGAAAGACAAAAGCCTGAGTGTTTTGCTGAGTTGAGGCCACCCTTCAACTCAGACAACACAGCCCAAGGTGGAGAGGGAAGGATTTCTTGTCTTCTGTTGGAAATCTGCTCTCCTGGCACCACAGGCAGCAGCCACAGCTGCTGTCCTTCAGCTCCTTCTCTGTCCCTGCCCTGCCTGGGTGACTGACATTACCCATGGCATCAAGACATGGCATGAGGATATTTTCTGCTTCCATTCTTTATAGAGGCAGAACTTTTGTGTTGGAAGTGGTAATAGCAACAGAGGTGGGCTCTGCTTGCCATGAGGATTCCCAGTGGAAACCACACGTTCTTCCCTCGGTGTTATCCCTCTCTCTACCTCAACCTTATTGACTAGAAAATACCAAGATTTTAATACTGAGACTTTAATCCATTGCACATTTTGCTAATTTGCTTTCTGGCTGTGAGCCTCTGTGGTATCATTTTCCACCAGTTTACTCAGAGGACTAGAAACTTCCTTTTTTTTTCTTTAATGAAAGTGGGAATGCTCCTTGAGTCCCTTGACTACGGCAATGGCAGCCTTAAGAAAAACAGAACGTGACAGAAAAGAGATGAATGGCTCCAGTGCTATTGCAATAATGTGTAAGGAGCCCATTTGTGCTATGTGCTGTGTGAGCTATGAGAGGACACTCCTTGCTGAAAGAGCTGTGGATAGCTTGAGATTTTTGAATGTGACTAAATCCCTGGTGCTTTTCCTTCTTTAGTTTGGCTCCGTGGATCTCACGGATGTGAGAGCTCTCTTCTTTCTGCTTTATTTCTTTTGGGCACTTCTTCAGTCCTAATCATAAAAACTAGAATTTCTCAGCAATTTCAAGTCTGGAGACTTCCTGACCTCTATCATTTCATGCCCAGGGAAAATAAACTTGTTACTACGGTTTGAACTTTAATGACTGCAAAGTATATATAGTCAATTTATAAAAGCACATACTGGATTATTCTGTGCATGCCTTTAAAGCTTTTACAGCATTTATCAGCAGAGAGCTCATTTAAAACATGTTGTTTTAATGAAAAGGATACCATTGCCACTGTTTTGTGTTGATTATGTGGTAACACATTTTTATTATCACCCATAAAAGTGATTTGGAGCCGTTCCACTCCAGATGCGACCTTCAGCAGAGCTGTGCTAGCGCTGCTCGTGCTGCCCAGGAGGGCCACAGGCCCCTCCAGCTTGCTGGGCTCTGACCTCCACTGCCTTGATTTAATATCACTCTTCCCCCAGCTCTGCTGGGCTGTGGCAAAACACTGCTCAGAACAGCCCTTGTGTGTCCCTTCCTCGCAGCAGGAGCATCCCAACCCTGCCCTGGCTGCAGCCCCTCGGATCTGCCACCTCCAGGGTTAGTTTTCCCTCTGTGGCTCAGAAGATTTTGGCAACGTCCAGGTCCTTGCTGGGGAAGTAAGAGGATGATATAGTAAATAGTATAAAGTGATTCAGAAAAGGTCTTCAGCACACACTCAAGTCCCATGTCAGTGGGAATTAGGCACGGCTGTGGTAAGGCACATGCTCGAGTGTTTGTTAAACTGATAACACGTTTCCTTGAGGGTCTGACAGATAAATCACTGGGTAGGAGCACAGAGTGCAAGGGGCAGAAGCAATTCCCTCCTTGCCTGGTGTCAGAGAAGCCTGGTGACTAAAAGCACTGTGACCTTACTCCTTTTTGCTTTACTCAGAAAGCAGGACTCTAGGTCTGTGAATAAAGATCCTTGCAATAAAGGAAGAATTTTGCCTGTTTGCAAGGCTGACATTCAGTTCCCTTGCCCCTAACCCAGCTCCCAGTTTAATTAGTTTCTGATTCACCCCCATCAGGCCAGTACATTCTGCAGGAAGTTCATCATTTCTGGCGCTGCTGCAATCCTGGCTCTCCCCAGGCCTTGCAATAAAGAAGTGATAAACCTTGTAATAATTGCAAGTTAAAAAACAAACAAGCAGAGCCAAGTCACTCTCATTTATAATTGCAGTGTGACTTCATTATGTAAAGACAACACAGTGTGCAAAAGCTGAAACTTCTAGGGATTTAATGGAAAGTTTGAGCCATATTCTCTTTTATTTGCCTTATCCCTAAATCAGTGTTGCTTAGGTGGTTTTCGAACAGGAAAAGCTGATGCTGTAACAAACCCCAGTGCTGCACTCCCAGAACAATTTTCCCAGGTGAGTTTGTGTGTAGGAAGCAGAGTTTGCTGGAGGTGCTGGAGTCTTGGATCTAAACTCTGGTTCTAGAAACCTCAGCCCTGCTCCTGCCTGATGGGTGTCCTGTGTCCATCCTGGGCAGGGATCCCTCCAGCTGCAAGGGGAGGGGCAGGGTGGCTGCTCATCCCAGGCATGGCCAGTGCAGGGACTGCCAACCCTTTGGCTGCCCCACTGGGACAGTGGCTGCTGCCCTTGGCCTCTGTTTATCTTCTGCCTGGCTGGAAAATCCATTTGCTGCAGGGCCCAGGGGTTTGGCATTCCAGGCTTAGACTTTTCCAGGAGAAATCCGTAGACTACTTTGTTATGCCACCCTTGCTAGTGGCTGGGAAGGCAGAGGGATGAAGCATTTAGATTAAAATAGAAAATTCATTATATTTTAAAAATCCTTATTTTGTGAAAAGTTTCATTTAAAATGTTGATTATAAAGGGCAATGAATGTTCTGCTGACCTTCACTTTAATGGAGTTTCTCAGTGGGCAGAGCCAACCTGGGTCCTCCGTCCTTCTGCTTTTTGTGGACATTTAAGCTTTTTGCAGCCATGTGAGAGACAAACTCCCAGTTTCATACAGGGGAGCACAGCTTAATGAACAGTCTGAATCATGTGTAGGAAGTGGTGTCACTCTTCCTAGGAGTGTAGGTTGTAAATGGCCTAAATAGCTCAGGGATGCCCACTGGGATGTGGGTTTATTTGAAGGTAGTGTTTGCAAGGTGTAGAAACAGCTGTGAGTTTTAGTAATATCCTATTACTTCTAAGCTGAGCTCTTTGAGGAAATAGCTTGCTTTTTTTTTTTTAATTTTCTTCAAAGTTAAAGCACTTCAACTCTTTAAAAGCTTCATCTTCTCCATCATCTTTAATTTGGTCAGTATTTGTGTGCTTCACTTACAGCCAGTGCTTGTGCTCAGTTTGCTACCCTGGGCCTCCAGGTACTGCCCTTCACTTTGTCCCAGCTTTCAGTAATTTCTGATCCTGTGACTCTGGCTTTGAACACATAACCCAGGGAAATGCTGTGTCCCCTGGCACCAGCTTTGGTCCCAGGGTTCATGTTTCTTACCAGGGAGACAATCCCACACGAGTCTCTCTGGAGGCAGTGAAGTCCTGCTCTCCAAGGAGGGTGTGTGACCCTGTTACAATGAACACAACACCTTCACATCCCAATTGCTGCCACTGTCCAGAAAACCCATAAAGCTTTACCACCAAAATCCCACTGTTTGGGACACAGAGTTATTCCCAGCTCCTGCTGGCAAGGAGAGGAGTTTCAAGACCTCTTCAGGAATAGAGGCCATGTATGAAACCATCCAGCTGACCATGTTTGCATTCCTGTGTCCTGGTGCAGATCCTCCTGCTCGAGGCTGCGGAGCGAAGCCCATCCCTGGAAAACAACCTGCCCATCACCGGGACCACGGCCACGTGGTATGATGATCTGCTGCCAGATGCCTTTCCCCTCCTCAATCCTGGGACTGTCCTGAGAAAAACAGTGGGATCTGCTGGTAAGTCTAACCTGCTCTTCACCAAATCACCCATCCCACATACACACAATTCCTGCAGGGTGACTAAAAACGAGGCCATGTCAACCTGCCCTGCTGTTGGAAGCTGCAGAGGAGAGGGCTTGGAAGGTCTCTGCCCTTCCTTGAGTTCAGCCAGCTCAGAGCACCATGTTCTTGGAAGAAAGTAGCAAAATTCAGAGACTAATATCTCTTTCCAGCTGTGATGGCCTGTGACAGCCTCGATTTCTGTTGGCACAAGGATCCACCCAGAGCTGAATCCTGGTCTCTGGGAAGTTTGAATTCTGTTAACCTCAGCAGGGCCACTGTGCCTCCCTGTGTGTTTCAGTTGTTTGTTTTAAGTTCAGAAAATATGGATTTTGAGGCCTGGATAGATTGAAACATTCCTGAGGAAACTCCAGAGAGCCATCAGGAGCACAGTGGGACAGTTCAGACTCACCTACTGAGCTCTGACTGCAGCGTTTCCCCATCTGGGAGCAGTGCTGGGGGTAGAGGACTGGGCTGCACGGGTAATTCTTGGGTTTATTAGGACAAAAAGCTTTCCCATGAATAGCAACATCAGTTGCAGTCTGCTTTATATTTTCTAAATTTGCCATAAACACAATGGGCTGTTTTATGATCCCTCTTGTGGCATGGAAAAAAAGTACACTTATAAGAAACTCTCCCTCTGAGCCCACTTGGCTAGACAGATCCCCACGCATTGAATTTCCTTGACCTTGGCATCTTTTTTCAAGATCCCTGCTCTCTGCTTCCAAAGGCCTGTCTGTCTGTTGCTTTGCTTGCTCCCAGAGTAGTTCTTTATTCTCTTTAGGACCTACTTTGCTTTTTTCTTCTCTTTTTTTTTTTTTCTTCCCTTTTAATTTTTCGGACCGAGCAGTTTATTATGGCAGCCCTTCATGACTGCAGCAGACTTGGAGCAACCAACACAGTCCAGATGTCGTCCATGTTTATGATCTGACATGATGCCACAACGTGGAGGGAGGTTCACTAACAATATGTTCTGCAAAGTATTTTCAGAGCCACAGCAACAGCTGCCAGGAACTGAATTAGAGCAGTTTCCCCCAGTGTCCATTACAGGCTCCTTCTGCCTTCTCCATGTCATTTATTTGTGCTGTCACAGTATCTCTGCACCTGCACTTTGTTGTACTAAAGTCAGTCCAGTGAAATGCTGGTGATTGTCCCTCCCACTCAAAGTCATGATCGTGCCTCTCTGAGCACAGAGCAGTGACTGCCTCTCGCCCAGGCTTTTGGAAAGCAGAGCAGCTCTCCTGGAGCACTTGCAGCAGGGCGACCCCATGGAGCAGCACCAGCACCCCTGCAGCACATCCAGGAGGTAGCTGGTGGTCACCTCCAACAGGCAGGTGATGCTGCCTGAGCTGTGTGTGAGCCTGTCGTGTCAGCCAACCCTCCAGCTGTGTGTGTGCTACCAGGTGTAGTCCTTGCTCACTGTTCCCCTTTGTTTTTCTAGCCTTGATTTATTTAACCTAGTGTGGAATAACAACTCCAGTGTAATCACTGGGAGTCAGGAATGCACTGGACCGTTTCGAGCCAGGACAGTGTCTTTCAGCAATTAGAAATAATCAGTTAAGTTGCTTATTGACATGTGGTTCCCTGCTGAACCCCCTGCCTGACCTCTGTGGGCATCAATCCTTGCCTGGCTAAGGAGCTGTGGGGATATTTCATGGATCTGGGTCCACATTTGGCTTCCTTCCCTCCCCACACTCATCTGTATCTCCAATTCAAACCCAGCCACAAAAACTCCCTGTGGATTTTGGTGAAGTGCAGGGAATTCCATGCAAATAGTTTAGGATGGAGGGGAACTGCCCATTTTGGATGATTTCAACGCTGTGCTGTGACTTGTTGCCCAAAGCTGCCCCCAGGTTCTCCTACAGAGCTCGCAGACCTCAGGAGATCTTTCAACAAGTGGGATATTAGAGTAGGTGGAATTCAAACCTGAGTGTGGAAAGCCAAGCCCCTCTCCCTTCCACTCCCTTCCCCGGCGTCTTTGTGAAACATTCCCTACTTTGCCCTGCTTCTGGGTGCTCAGCCAAAATAAATCCAAGTCCTAGCTTGTGTGCCACCAGCTTTCTCTGCCAGGTGGACCAAGAGCAGAACACTGAGGCCTGCCAGGAGGGTGGTTGACATGGATGGGATGCTGGGAATGCTGGGAGTGATTGGGGTGACCTTGTGGCTCTGGGTTGGCTGATGCCTCTCCAGGCCGAGGTCCAGGAAAACTTGCTACTGTTTATGAGGGGAATTATTTCTTCTGTGAGTGACAGGGCTGAGAACAGACAATCATTTAAAAGCAATCAGTGCTGTTGAGACAGCTGCACCACTGGCCTTTCTGATCAGCTTGTTAATCAACAGGATACATTTTTCTGAGTATTAAGAAAATATATATACTCTGGCTGAGCCAGTTGGCAGCAAGAGACCTAATTTTTCATCCTCTCTCTTTTTTCTCTCTCTTTTTAATTTTTTTTATTATTATTATTTCTTTTACCCTGTCCTTCTTTACCAGAGCCCAAAGGACACAGAGGTGCTGAGGAGCAGCTGATACCTCAGGGTAAGTTAATGGTTTCTGCTGTTTCTCTTTCAAAGCCCAAACAGTTGTTATGCCCAGTCCTGTACATGACATGTCCCAAAAAGCAGAAGGGTGCTGAGGCCAGGAACCCTCAGAGATTTGAAGCCTCACAGATAGAGAGGCTGGGTTTGTTCTTCGGGTTTTATCTGATCATGGACTGCTTTGGTTAGAGAGGCCAAACACCAGCTCTGTCATCTCTGAGACACTCATTTCCCAGCACACAGGGCATGGAAAGCCAGGTCACTGGAGCACATGTGGCCAGAGCCAGCAGGGCATGTGCTGAGTGATGGGAGAAAACTCTTATTACCTTACTAGTTTTGCCTGCCAGGGGCACTGAGGTCCACTGGGGATGCTCAGGGCATGGCTTTGCTGAGCTCCATGTGAACAGAGCTCCTGGGTCTACATTTGCCTTCCTTCCCTCCCCACACCCATCTGTATCTCCAAATCAAACCCACCCTGCTCCTGTACAGGGAAAACCCTGGGGAGGAGAGGGGAGCAGATGGTGTGTTGCAGGTTAATGACAGGACCAGGAAGAAAATCCAGGCACATCTGATTTGGTTTCCAGCAGTAGAATACTCACACTCTCCCTTTTAAAAAATATTTTTCCTGTGGCCTTTTGCTTCATATTTTTGGAGGATAAACACTTGCCATGGGCCTGAGCTCTCTGAAAGCAATGCCACTGCAGCAGAGCTGATTTATGCCAGCTGAAGATTTGGCCTATTCATCTCCCTCCCCCCTTTTCCCTGAATCCTTCCCTCTTTCTTCTCCCTTTTGCACTTGTCTCTTTTATGCTGGTAACACCATTTGTCACCAGTGTGAGCATTTGCCTGACACATTACTCAGTGCTGCTTCTCCCAGCCTTTCCCTCAGCGCTTTCCCCTCCAGGGGAGGAAGTGCCACTTTCTCTAAAGCTCTGCTGCAGCAGAGTGATTGAGGATGCTGCAGGAAGGGATTGCTCCTGGTCTGCAGGAGTTCATGGGATTGAGTTATAAGGTTGAACTGAAGGATTGAGGCTGATTTATCTGAGTGAGGGAACGTTCTGACCCGCACTCAGCAGCACAGCGTGTTGTGCTTGCAAAACAGTTTCTCTTGTTCTTCCCTCTGTGCTGGAAAGAATTTGCTGCAATGAAGTTTCAGGTGTGTTGGAAGTTTTTGACAGGGGGAGAAGCTGTTTGCAATGCTGGGAACAAATGCTCTTGCTTTCTTAAATGGGCTCCTGATCACCTGCCTGAGCTTGCCAGGACAGCACCCACTGCCAGGTGAGACCCATTCTAAGAGCCCCTCATAGGAAAGTCTGCACTTTGTGTCCTGGGGATAAGCAAATCGATCCAAATTAAAACCTCACCTTAATTCCTTGTTCAATACCAAAATCAGATCTTTACTGATGACTGAATGCAGCAGAAGTACAGGCACACCCTGCCACACAAAGCCTTTGAGCCTCTTCAGTCTACCTGGTTTCACTGTGGGTTAGAGGTGGATAGATTTCATTTTTGTTAGAAAAAATAATTTGGACATCATTCCAAAATGGAAAAAAAAAAAAAAAGAAGAGAGGAAGGGGAATATTTCCAGGGGGTCTAATATTGGGGATTATTGCTTTGCTCTGAGAAATGAGGAGAGTTTGGATGAATGTCTGGGGTGACAAGGTTTTGTACCCCAGGTGGGCTGTCCCACACCTAGAGTGGGAACTGGATCCAAATGTGGGAGCTGCAAATCCAGTGAGCCTTGATTTTATTGTGTAGCCCTGCTCCCTGAGGTACCAGCTGTGAGGGTGTTAGTTGGCCAACTTCTTTCCTTTTCTCCTTCTCTGCTTCTGTTCCCATCCATGCTCTCCACCCCCACATGAAGCAGGTTCTCCTGGCACTGCTCTTGGAGGGTCCAGTACCTCTCCTGATACTGGGAAAGGAGAAAGACACTCCTTAAAACTGATCAAACTTCAAATTGCTCTGCTGGGTTATGGTCATATATAATACTGAAACTTGGAAATGGACTGAAACTTGAAAACTGAGTGTGCTGAACTTTGGACTCAGCCTGTTCTCCCTCTGGCTTTGGAGCTTGATCTGCCACTGCTTACAAATACTCTGAGCCCTTGGTAGCCCAGAAACCAGGAGCCTCTGACTCTCTTGGCTCTGACAGTCAATGCCTTTATTGTAACCATTAACCACTTAATCTGAGCAGACAGAGTAACTCAGCCACGTCTCCAAGGTATTAAAGGCTTCACTGCTGTTTGCACAGTGTTTAAGTGTCTCTCCACATGAGCCAAAGATGTGCAGTGTTTTTCTGAAAAACACCATCAAATTGCCGAGTGTTGTTATTATTTTGATAGTCTAGAGGGAACAACACTAAGATTTTATTCAGTGTCATCAGAAAGAGTCCCTTTCAGGTCACAAACACTGCCCTGCACCTTTTGTGGGCTCACTGGGGGTCTGAGTGGACTTGCCAAGGAACATCCCACTGGGCTGCAATTACTGTGCTACTGGTGCTTCCAGCAACCCTGGAACCGTGCTCAGCACCCTGTTTGTGGACATAAATTAATGCCATCTATTTACTTCAGAAGTGGGGGTGCAATAATTTCAGTTTGGGGTGAAAAAAGCATGTGCACAGCGTGGTGCATTTGTGAGGTGAATGAACACAGGAGAAACCAGGGAAACATCTTTGGTGCAGAATCTCTGGGTGATAGGTAGAGATCAGCCAGAGCAAGTGGGAGGCAGGGTTTGATTTGCTTTTGCAAATGTATTTTGTGTATTTTGATACATTGGGACTATCCTGGAGCTGGCTGAACCCAGCACAGGACAGGCAGAGCTTGCCTCAAGCTGCTCAGGCCTTGGGGAGGGCACAATGTGGGGGCTCAGTTCAGCTCTGCCCAGCACATCCCAGCTGGAGGTACACATCCTGCTGGCTTTTTGGGGAGGGCATTGTACATGGGGAAAAGCCTCTTTTTTTTAGGGATTGGAGGAATTAGAGGAGAAGCAAGGCCCAGTCTGGCTCTTCTGCTAGACAGCTCTTGCCACCAGTGCCACCCTGTCTGGGCACAGCTCCATTTCTCCTCCTGTGCATCTCTGAGTCTCTCTCCTCTGGTTTTGAGGAACTGCCCTCAAAATCTCCAACTAACCTCCTTTGTGAATGGTTTCAGGGCTGCCAGGACAGGTTGGCCCTCCAGGCCCAGTCGGACCAACTGGTCTCCCAGGACCACCAGGGCCAAAAGGAGAGAAGGGACAACCCGGAGAGAGGGGCCCAGCAGGGCCACCAGGTGAGTGCTGGAGGAGGGCAGTGCTACTGAGACAGGAGATGTTGCACTTTGTACAAACTGCCTGTGACAGCAGACCATCAAAGGCCAGACACACGAGATGCTGAGCATCTTCAGTTGGTATCAAATCCATTCCAGCGAGTCCCCTGGGCACTGAGATCAGCCAGGAGCTCTCAGGGCAGGCACCACCTGCACGAGCAATGACAGACCTTGGGATTTCCTGTGGAGCTGGAGAGAGCTTGTCCCAGAAAGCTGCAGAGCAGGATCATGTTTCCCCATCCTGCTCAGGAGCTGTAAGAAACAGCCTGTGACCTGTCAGCCTTTGGAGCAGAGTGTTCCCTGTTTAACCCCCTCACTGGGTGCCTGTTTTAACTCCCTTTTTTCTCCACCATTTGTGTCAAGCTGTCAGATGCCAGGATGTCAAACTAATGATGCTTTTGTATGTAAAGGGAAAAGGTTATGAGGCCATTCTTTCAGAGAACACTCCATTCCTGAGCTGGGAGACTTTCTTCATCCTCAAAATGTTCCTAAATGTTTTGATGAAGGAGATACTACACAATAGGTGCCAGACCTCGGGCTCTGTGCTCTCTGTGGCTGAAAGGCTGTGCCTTGTAAGTCTGAGCTTGGGAAAGATTTAAAACTCTGAGCGTGCCTTAAATGTGAGAGCAGCCCTGACTGCTTTTTGGCACTTTCTGGCAACCTCTCAATGGCCGAAGTCTGGCCAAGGACGTGTCTGCCTTTGGGTTTCTCAGTTTGCAACGAGAGCCTTCCAGCCCCACAGGAAGTGGGATCAGTCTGCTGCTGGACTGACTGTGTTTCCCTTGTTCTTCCTGTGCTTTCCTGGCAGTAAGGTGACATACAGGTGTACCTGGAGGGGAAGAGAAAGATTTGATTTCACACCTTGCTTTAGTTTCTTGCTCAGCCTCAGGGAGGGGGGAGATCTCCCTCTTTCAGGAATTAAGCCAAGTCAGGCTGTCTGCTTTGCAGGGGAAGATGCTAAACAAAAAAAGGGAAAATTGGGAAGCTGTTCCTGTTTCCCCCCACACCCCTAATTCCCACAACTGCAGTTTAGGACAGAAATCCTTTGTCTTTTTACTGCCTTTTTACAGGATAGCATCATTAGCACATCCCCAAATGCACTAACACATCCTCTCCTGCCTCTGCACAGGGCTGTTGGGACCTCAAGGACCAAGAGGACTTCCAGGAGAAACCGGGATCCCAGGTCCCCCAGGTCCTCCGGGGCCACCAGCCACCCCGAGCCTCCCTCTTACCTTCCAACAAGGGGTTCTCTACTCGCTCCAGCCCACAGCTGAAAAAGAAAGTAAGTTCCCTCCTCAGTTGCCATGTTTTCCTGGCACCTCAGCAGGCATGGAGCAGCTCAGCTCTTCCACCTCCTGGCCCTGCCAGGACCCTGGGAGCAGCTGGACAATCTGTCTCCACTGTGTGGGGCTCTTGGAAGTTCCTGTTCAAGATGAAACCCCTTAGAAGCTGGAGGGGTTCACCTCTCCAAAATGAAGAACTAAGTCACTGCTCTCCTAAAAACCAGTGAGAACAGGACTTGGGGGATTTTTTTCCCTGGTTTTCTAGGTCCATCACAGCTTTGAGGAGGCAACTTGGTGTCCTCTAAGCCTTCATCATGTGTGGCTGCTGGGAAGAGGGTCTGTAGGGAAATGAGAGAGCTCAGGTAGTGTCACCTGAGGGACAAGAGGCAGAGAAATGCAGAGTCTGGCTCAGGTGCTGCTGTTGGGAACCTCTTGGTGCCGCTGTTGTGGTGTGGGAGTGTCAGGGCTGCTCAGGAATCAGTAAGGACCAAAATTTGTAACTCTGGAATTATATAACAGAACAAGGACATCTGTTAAATGTGTCTCTTCCCCTGCCCCCGCAGCTGCATCTTCCACCTGCGTTTCTGGTGCTTCCACATGATCCCCCATCCACACAAAACACACACTGGAAAGCCCAGATTTGTCCCTTCCCTGTAACTGGAGGGTCAGGGGGTTTAAGAAATGTATTTATTTGATTTGTGCTGTGCAGGGCAAGAAAAGGCTTTCTAAGAAAGACACACCCTGCATTTGGGTTGGAGCACTCTCAGATTTGGGCTTGATTCTTCCAGTCCAGTCCTGTGTACCTGGCATCTAGTAAAGATAAAGCAGAGCTCAGCTGTGTCTCCACTTGGCTGGTAAATTCCTGGAGCCTCAGCTCCCATCTCCACTCCCCCAGACTTCAGCTGTGCCTCTTCCCAGCTTTACTGCTCATGTCCAGCTTCAAAGCTCAGTTGTCTTAGTTACAGCCAAGGATTAGTGAGTCTCCCCTTGTCTGACAGTTATCCAGAGCTCTCCTTTCCCTTCCACCCACTCTGCTCTCCAGACTCCCTTTCCTGAAAGTGAACAGATGTATTTTTAATTTGGGAAGAATTTTAACAGCTCCATTTCATATGCAGTTACTTAGAGCACATGGACAGGATGAATAATTGCAGTCCCACACTAAGAGTTTGAGAAAATATAAATTGATCTGCTGTGTTCATGAGTGTGGAACAAGGAAGTTTTGCATTACAGTCCCCTCACTCCTCACAGGATCACACCAAATGGTGCCAATCTGCATTCAGCCTTTTATTCCAAGTGATCCTTCAGGATCCTCCTTCCAATCACCCTTTAAATCAAACTCCTTCTTGCAAAGGAGTGAGTAAATGAAAAAATGTATAAAGCTATTGATTACACGGCCTTTCCAGCTGATGTGTCCCAAAATGGGAAGAGGATAAATGAGTGGATAATTATCTGTATTAACTCTGCCAGCATTGGGCAGCAACAGGCTCCCACATGGACTTGAGGAAATGAGTAAATGGTGACTGTTACATTTACATCCCTGGGCATCCCTCCTCCACACCTTGTGGATTTCTTGGTTTCCACAAGGAGTAGCCCAAAAATTTATGACAATTTTTCTTAATACAAACCTAACTACAAATATCTGTGAGGTCATGATAATGTTACAGCACTACCAAGCCCATTTTCTTACCAAACTTACCATTTTGCCCATGTATTGGCTGACTCTGCCCACCACAGGTTGCTGGGAAGCTGATCCTCTTTAAGCAATAAAGCTTAGCCTTGTAAATTCTGAGTAGATTAAAAAAAAATGTATTTACTGGTTTTGAATGGAGCACATCTGAAAACTATAAACACAAGATTCCAGCTGCTGACAGCAGAGGGAAGCATATTCCTGGTAATGGGCCTGTGCACCCATGGAGATGTGAGTTGTATCAGGTTATTTTTAGTAGCACAGTGTTTGGTTCTGCCTGGACATGGTTAATGCCTGTGCCTTTATTAATCACAAGTTCCTGCTGGCAATATTTATCAGCAGGCAGAAGCCAAAAATGGGGAGACAAATATTTTCTTGCAGTTTTGCTGTGCTGTGGTAAAAAAATTGGTCCCAGTTGTTTCCCTCCAGATCAGGTAGCAGAAAAAAATTAAGACAGGATTACTTCATTTCCATCCTGTCTCAACAAATCAAGCCTATAATGGGGGAATTTATCCCTTAGTCAGAAACCTTAGACCTAGGCCAGAAGCTGAACTGCTGTACCCCTGCTGGGGCTGCTGCTGCTGGGATCACTCCCTTTCTCTGCCACTTAAAAATGAGTGATCAGGTACCTGGTCTAGAGTCAGTTCAGACCTATTTCTTGTGCTAACACTGAGAGTTTTTAGGGAAAAGAAGGAGAAAAGAATGCAACTTTTGCTCTGTTGAAGGCTGTGTTTTCTTACATCTCAATGATTTCAGTTTGCAAAGGACAGGTGAGATAAAATTAAGAATCATCACAGTTGGAAAAGACCTCTGAGGTCAAGTCCAGCCACTAACTCAGCACCAGCACCATGTTCACCCCTAAATCATGTCCTCAAGTGCCACATCCACATGTTTTTAAACACTTCCAGGGATGGGGACTCCACCACTTCCCTGGGCAGCCTGTGCCAGTGCCTGAGGGGACAGCAAAGGGAAACTGAGGCCCAGTGGGCTGTCTGTGTGCCCAGCATAGGGCACAGCTCAGGGGTTTATGAAGTGACATCCCAGTGCCTGCTGCCATGGAAAGCCCTTCCTGAGGAAGGAGAACAGAGCAGAGGAAGTAAAGGGGAAGGAGAGGAGGAAGGGAACAGCATGTGATTGAGAAAACCAACTGTTCTCAAAGCCTGTACCCCTGGTTAGGCAGGTTTCCCTGTGTCCTTCAGGGCATTCCTGGGCTGGTTCAGGTTTCCCCTTTGCAGGATGGCTGTGCCCTCTTCCAGGGAATGTAGATGCTCCTACCTGACCAGGTCAGACTGGTTGCACTCTTCCTCTTGGCTTGGCCAGCAGCTGGAAAGCTCCTGGAGCAAATTGTATATCAAGGTCTTCTCAAACAAGGCAGACTTTCTGCTTTGGTGTATCCAGAAGCACAGAAACATCCAGCCCTGGAGCCCAGCAGGGCCTGGGTCAGTGCAGGAGATGGCTGAGAAGGGAATATTGTTGCTGCCATTTGATGCTATTTTGTGGCTGCCCTGATGGCCTCCAGCTGCAGAGAGCCCCAGAATGTCCCTCTGTTTATGAGGAGAAGGGATATTATAAGGAGGTACAAGTTCTTCCTGCTGCTTTACAAGAATATGGAGAAAGTCCCTTAAAAAAATGTGAGGGTTGTGTTTTAACACACTTGGATCCCATTTCATTGACAGTATGTTTCATTCAGAGCTGCTCCTGGAAGAAAACCTGGATCTGGGTGAGTTCTGCCTGGCCAGGCAGCTGAGGAAGGATCATGCCATGAGGCCAAAGCAGGAGCTGCTGAGCTCGAGGGCTGTTGATCAGAGCTCTCTTCTGTGTCACAATTATGGAATCACCTTTCATAAATAACGTTGAGTCAAATGTCAGGATGGGTGGATTTGTGGGAGTAACTCTGTCATCATAATAATGTACCATTTAGCTGGAATGTTTTGTAACCCAAATCCTTATCCCTGGCTTACCTCCAGCAGTAATTAAACCCTGGTTGTTTGCAGGCCATCCTCTGCCCCTCTCAGTGGATGTGCCTTTGATTTTGTTGACCACATGTACTTTAAAAACAAAAGGCTCTGCAACTGTTAATGCCTTCACTGCTGTTTGATGCTCATTTCCCAATTTCATCTTACTCCCAGGCTGTGATGGATTTTGACATGGTCAAATAAAACTCAAATTAATTGGATTACACACTTCACTGGGGTACCTTTCCTTCTGAACATGAAAACAGTCTCAGTTGTTTTGTTTCAGAGCTGTGAGGAAGGGAAGATGAATGGGTTTAGAAACAATACTCAAATAAATACCTGTTTGTATTCAGGCTTTAGGCACGAAATTTGGTTCTCAGAGGGATCTGGGTTGGATCTTGTGCTGCTCTGCTGCCAGGGAGGCATTGCAGAGATATCCTGTCATCCTTGGCAGTTAAAGCCATTTGACAGTTTTCCCTAGGAACTACTTTCAAACAACCAGCTGGAAAGGCCTCTCTGTCTTTGCCAACGCTCCAGAAGCTGAAAAGGCTTCATAATGTGTCTGCTAAAATTTCTGGAGAGTTCACCTTCTGACCTTTGGGCTGAACTCTGCAGAGTAAGCAAACACCCTCCTGATCTTCCTGGTGTCATTTGACATTTACAGTGAGACATTTTCAGTCTTTTACTGCAGAGGATTCCCCTGAATTT
Source organism: Manacus vitellinus (assembly GCF_001715985.3). Lineage (NCBI taxonomy): Eukaryota > Metazoa > Chordata > Aves > Passeriformes > Pipridae > Manacus > Manacus vitellinus. The sequence continues at coordinate 4,437,156 of NW_021940460.1, forward strand.
TACTGTGATGAGTTAAAGGGATGGGTGGAAGGAAACATGACTAAGTTTGAGGTCATGGGCAGGAGGAGATGGACATTATTTCTGCCTGGTGGTCTCCAGCTGTGGAAAATGTGGGCTTTTCAGAGGGTTTACTGTCCCAGTGGCCAGGAGGCAGCACCTTCATCCAGGTTAAATGCAACAGGAAATATGTTGTTGGTCCTACAGCACAGGTCAGGACAGGGGATTGCAAGTCTCAGCAGCACCAGGACATAGGGGTTCCCTTCCTTGTTTTATGATCATGTTGCCTTGGTTGTCCATGGAATTTTTGCCCCTGAGTTTCCTCAACTGTCCAGTAGTGTTGTGGGGTGCTCAGATAAAAGATGCTGCCATACAGGTACTCCCACAGGTTACTGGGATGCCACAGCACAGCTCCACAGGGAATAGGGTTGTTGAATATGGTTTTGGAATTGCAATAAATATTAAGGGTTGCTTTTTACATATAGTTGGGGTTTTTCTATTCAGATGCCAACTGACATGGTGACCCTATTGGCTCAAGGCTGAGGGAAGAGGGGACATCTACAGGCTGCTGATTTTTATTCCTAACAGGAGAGGACTGAGAAAGATGTGTTAAAACACAAAGCTCCTCCAATTCCTGCTGTTGGCTTTCCCTTCTCTGCTCTACTCCCATTTCCCTTCATTTCCCAGCAGTGACCCTGCCCAAGCTGGCCAGATGAACACCTAAAATAATCCTTAATGGGAGGAAAGTTTGCTGAGCACGTGGAGGGGGCAGAGCACACCCTCTCCCTGGGCTTTTCTGCATCCTTAGACACGGCATCTCCCCCCAGCACCTCCCCCAGGTGAGCTGGGCTGGGGGGATGTGCCAGGCTGGCTCAGCAGGTCACTGATGCCAGGCAGGAGGGACATCCAGATCCATCCTTGATTCCTCAGGTAGCCAGAAGCCAGTTGGGTCAGTTATTCAAGGGTAGGGTTATACAGGTGTGCAGGGACACCAAGTTTTTGATAGAAAGGACGACTCTCCCGTGGTTCTCAGAGGTGAGATGAGCAGCTCTGCAGGGTGAGGGGACACAACCCTTAGAGAGCAAAGGGCAAGTGCTCCAAGAGCCCAAATTTAGCATCGTGCAGCACTGCCTGCCCTTGGCCAGCAACAGGCGCCAGAGGATTTTGGAGAGCAGTCCTGTTTGCTGGACACTGACTCTGCTCCTTCCACAGATGGAGAAGCCCAGCTGGCCTCCACCGTCATCGACACCATCATGGCTGGGCTGCCCGGGCCACGGGGAGCCCCGGGGCCTGTGGGGCCACCAGGTAACACACGGGGCTGGGCTGCAGAGCTGGGCTGGGGGGGAAGAGGAGCAAGGGGGTTTCTGATGGAGAGTGAGATGCATGCAGGGAAGGCAGGTGGTCCTCAGTGGAAGGGCAGTAGTGGGTCCAGGAGTGGAAGGGTGGAAAGAACTAACCAGGCTTCTTATGTCTTGATAGTGGCAGATGGTTTTACCTTCAGCAGCACACGCCTTGAGAAGGGGCTGGTTAACAGACTGTCCTTAAGAATGGGTTGTCCAGGGAATTCCTTTGTGAGAGCAGAGTTGTTCTCACCACTGCTGCAATCCTGTTCTGTCTCTGTGGAGCTCCACCAAGCAAGGTCTGGCCAGCTGCTCTGTGATGTGTATGAAGACTTTGGAGCTGCTTTGAGCTATTCCAAACTTTCACCAATATAAATCAGAATCTGGGATGAAAATTCAGTGGCAAGTCTTCTCTCTGTGCTGATGGGTGGCTTAAATGATAATATTCCTGCACACATCAGCACTTCCCTGTATGATGCATATTTAGGAGTGAACTCCCATTAGTTGCAGAAAAGGCTTTTCCTTTCATTATGAGGGCCTTTCATTTACCCTTCAATTCCTTTATTCTTTGACTTAAACATTTGTATGGTGCATTAATGATTGAGGCTGATTCAGCTGTACTTGGTGTATAATGTCCACATTGTTTCATCTCAAGGGTTTTGACAACTAAAGCAGAGAGGAGTCTTGCTAAGTTCAGACTAAGCAAATATCCTGTCTCCCACTTGCAGGTATAATTGAACAGCTACTGTTGAGATATAATTATTTTTTCAAAAGGAATGAATCTGTTAAGTGACTGTGTAAAATAAGTTGACCTGTTTAGACAGTGTTTAACTCATCCTGGAAGCAGCTCTTCTGTGGCACAGACTTTAATTTACTGCCCCTGGAGTGAGGGAAGAACCAGAGAGCTTTGCTTTGCCCCAGTCAGCCTCTCTCCTGGCTATGGCCAAACTCCATCTCCTTTCTGACACACCAGAGACCAGTTGTATCAGGCTTGTGGCTTCCCTGCCACCCACGAGGCTGTTTCAGGAGCAGCACCTTGCTCTGATGTTGCTGTTTCACAAGTCTAGTTTAAGTTTTCTCAAAGGTTGCATTTTAAGCAATGGAAATGCAGAATGTTACTGACATCCTTCCTGCCTGTTTTCACCCTTTTTTTCCTCCCAGAGCTCTAACATCTTCCCTAGGGCATAGGGATGTATTATGTCAGGATTTGGTATCCAGCAATCCAGGGTGGAATGAAGGGCTCGTGGTGCAGTCGTGGGATCGAGGAAGGGCTCTCACCCACAACAGAACATGAAAGGAGGTGCATGCATTTGGAATTTAGGGTTCTTCCTTCTAAGTCTCCTTAAAATTGTCTCCAATTACAATTCCCACAGGGCCACCAGGTGCATCAGGACCCAAAGGGCCCCCAGGACCTATTGGAGCCCCTGGATCACAAGTAAGGTGCTTTAGTGCTTTGGGGTGAGGGATGGAGTCGGGGGTTAGGGGTGAAACATCATCTCGTTGCACAAAGAGGGAGAGGAGTTGAGAAGACTTAGACCTGCTGGTTTGTCCCCCATGAAATTCTGTGATTTAGTACCTTTTTCTCATCCTGGATTGTGCTGAGAGGTTGTGCTTTTCAGATTTTCCCTTAATCTTAACAACACATCTTGCTGTTGCTGTGTCAAAACATTTCATGTGGCCTCAGTTGATGCAAAGGATCTGACATGGGCTTTACTGACACAGTGATAGAAAAATACTGCATTTCTCGTGGAACACAGAAAAGAACAAAAATGCATCAGTGGGAATTCACCAATTCACCAGAGTGAATGTGTTAAGCCTGTTTTTTCAGACACAGCACTTTCTATTCAAGAAAAATATCACGAATTCCCATCAGTTTGATTATTTATTGATACAAACATTGTGGGGGGGAGATAATAACGGAGTGTGATAAACTCACTCAAAAGAATTTATGGTAGAAGAAAGGCAAAGTACTCACATAGATGGAAAAAGCTGGTTAAATGGAAAGAAGTGAAGTCATGATGAATAGTGAACTGCCAAACTACTCCAGATTGCGGTTGGCTGACACAAAGGGACTCAGTTTTGGGAAGAGTGTTGCTTAATGTGGAGGTAAACCAGTAACATCAAATATTTCAAGGGAATCTAACATGACTGAAGAGCACAGAGAAAGGTTAAGTAACTTAGCAGAGGGATGTAACTTAGATCCTGACAAGAGGAGGTTTGGAGTTGAAAATCGAGAGGTTTTCCCCACGCAATTTATTAACCACTTTAAGGAAGCATTGGACAACAGGTTAGTGAAAGTTTGCCAGTGTAGCAGAATCATTTCAATTAGGGAATGCTCTGGAGAACAATGAGAAACTCCAGATAGATGTGAACACAGTGGGAGATTTGGCAGCAAAATGACAGGCAGTTTAACGTGATTAAATATAAGGTAATTCACAATTCATAAGTACATTCTGAAGTAGAGTCTGGCTTTTTGACATGCAGCACACACTGTAAATCTTTTATTTTTCACAATGTGGAAGTTCTTGAGCATCCCTGTCTAACCAGGCACTGAAAGTCTGAAAGTCACTGTTGAGAGCTGTCAAGAGCAAAGGATCTCTGTGGACACTTGAGCTTTGTTCATGCTGCATGTTTGACATGGGGCCAAGATGGTTTGTGCCCTACCTCATTTGGCAGCCCTAATTAGCCTCCTAAACCAGGCCTGAGTCTCTGAATCTTTGGTGGGCCCAGAGGAGCTGTAGCTAAGCTGAGCTGCTGCTGGCAGCAGGCAAAGAGCAACATGTTAATGGTGAGCATTGCTGGCTCCCAGCTGGAACTGGGAGAGTGCTCCTCCTTTAGTCCCTAAAATCATGTGTGTCCAACCTCTTTGGGCCACTTAACCAGACACTGAGCTCCTCATAGCAATCCTAGAAAGCCCATTTCTCTGGATTCTGATGTGAGGGTTTGGGGGCCTGTTGATAACCAGGCTGGCTTAAATCACCAGGAGGGGAGCTCCAGGCTCATCTCTACACACTCCAAGACAATGTAGAAGTCACTCGAGGGGGAAAAAAAGATCTTGCACATGGTTATGGGGAGCTGACATGCTGAATATAAACAAACAATATTGGCCTCTCCCTCTCTGGTTATAACTGTGGCTTCACTGAGTGGATAAGTGAAGGATTTGGATCGATTTCTGCATAGCAGTTCAATTAGTAGAAATCTGGAGACTGTGCCCTTTTTAGCTGCTGGTGACTGCTTTATAGATTCATTCAACCCAGGGAGTAAAATTATTAGTAGAGATTGGGCTTAATTTGAAAATTGTTTATTAGGGTGAGTGAATAGCTTCAAAATAATTTCCACTGCAAAATCCAATTAATTTTCAGGTATGTGTGCTTGCTCCTGCCACCCACTGAGGCAATTAAGAAGTGGGGGAAAGCAGAGGGGATTTTTAAGCTAACCATACTACCTGTGTATTAATTTCTTCTTGGTAACTGAGAACAAGAACTGTCCTGTCATACTGACCCCTTAAAAATGTTACATCAGGGGCCTGCAATGCATTAAAAGACCCAAATAGAGGGATCTGCAGAAACTGCAGGGCTCGGGATGTCTGTGAACAGAGCTCCCACTGTATTTGCTGGAGGGTAAAAGAGAATCCAGCCCAAGTGCTTAATGGGTGTATGAGGTTTTAAGGAGCTGGGGATGCCTGGGAAATGTATTCACTACACCTACACAAAGGATGCCCAGTGGAAATTAATTCCTTCTCGTTCTGCATCTCTTCTAGGGCTTACCAGGATCTCCAGGACAACCTGGGCCAAAAGGATCCAAAGGAGACCGAGGAGAGAGAGTAAGGTTTTACATACACAGAGAGGTTCCCAGCAACACCTGGGGTGATGCCTCAGCAATCACAGACAGCACAGGTCTTTAAAATCTGCTGGGACTACAGCCACAAACAGTTTTAAATGCAGATTTTCTAGGTCTTCTGCAAGAATCAAAACAAGGGTTTGCTGCACAGATAAAGAGTCAAATTGCTTACAAATTCAGGTGTTCTCTAAACAGACTCAGGTAGCAAATATATGGTGTGTAAGAGCCTGTAGAAACCAACTTTCTTCTGCCAGCCAAAGCTCGTTACTGTGAAGTGTTTTTAGTGATCTGACTGAATTACCCCTTCTGTGGCACTAAAGGCTTTAAAAACTCATCAGACTTTTCCTCAATCGAAGTCATTCCCCAGGTCAAATGATGTCCTTAACATATTTGGATTATTACAGTAATGTTCTTAATATGTTTATGTGCTATACCTCAGTCCTTGATGGGCTGTCAAGTGCTGATAACTAAACATAGGAAAAAAAGGGCTGTTTGAATGTTATTTCCAAACTCATGAAGTTTAGGAAGTACCAGAGAAATATCTAACAAGGATATAAATGTATCAGGTTGCCAGTCCAGCATTCAAGCACTGGGAAGGGTTTCAAAGTGGCATTTGGGCAATTAGGTCTGCAAAATGTAGAAGTGGGCACAGAGGGACTGTGGAGGCTCACTCAGACCCCAGTGTGGGGCAGAGTCAAAGGAGGGAAGACAGACAAGGAGAAAAAACGTGGTTGGTACCTCTAAAATGATGGATGTCTGCAGTGTGGCTGCACTGACACAGCCTCGTGCCACAGCTGCAGGAAACAAAGTTGGCTTTTCTTCCAAGTGCCACTTTTGCTGTCCCACAGTTGGAAGTGGAGTGGCTGTAGGTGACATGAGTCCCTCATATGGCAGCATCTCCAGTTCTGCTCACTCTTCCAGTCCAACAGACAGAGGGATGCCTGAAAGAGCTAAGACAGACAAATGCAAATTGGATGACTTCCCAAATCCATGGGAATAACCAGCAACAGACCAGTGATGTTCCTCTGTCCTGGTGGGTGCAAGGGGAGCAGGTCCAAGGCCAGGTTTCACCCCTCCTGAGGCCCTTCCCATCAAGGGGCAGTAGATTCCAAGGGTGGAGCTCATAGGACTATTAAAAGCTCTGTTTTATTTTAGTTTGGGGTGCTTGGTCCTGTTCTTGTGTAAGAAATCACTTGCAGTTCCCTGAAAGACAATTTAAAGTGGTTGTTGGCAGTAATGTTTTTGTAACAGTTTCCTTGTGCAGATCAGCCCATTTGGGCAGGTCTTGGCTTTACTAATAGATTGCAGACTGATGTAATTCTGGGACTAGAATTTAAGGTTCTGATAGGGAGCAAAACCTTAACTGGTGAGACTGCAGCACAGGTTACCAATTACAGCTCAATATTAATTTTCAGTTAAAAAAAATAAAATTAAAGGGCGTGGAATATGGCAAAGTGTCATGTTTCCATACAGGAAACTGATAGCAGCTCTTCCTCAATGATTCATTTAAGATTTTGCTTTAGTTTGGGTTTGCCATATTATTAAGACTCTGCTTATTTTGTAACAAAAGCTTCTTGCACTGTGTCCATTCAGGGCAGACAAATCCTTTAGGCTTTGGTTTTGTTCCCTCCTTGTTAGGAATTCAGAATTGTAACTCTCCCTCTAGGTTTGGGACAAAAGAGATTTTTCAAATATCAAACTGTGTTGATAAATAGAAAAAATAAATTGTATTTCCTGCCTGTCCTCTGTTAGCATGGAAAGGGAAGCTGAACAGCTTTTTGTGTCAGAATTTCTGTAGGATGCTCTGTGTGCTTTTTTGTCTTGTGTGAGTGTGGCTTTGAATGCTGGTTTTGACAACTTACATGCTGCAATTTTGGGTTTGGTGGATACAAATTAGGGCTGGAGCAGAGGAGTTGTGCAGCTGCAAAGAAAAGCAGAGGAGGGTTTACAATATCTATTGAGAGTTGAGAAAATGTTATTATACATTCCTCCTGCTTAATCTCGGAGAGAATAGATGTGGAAGAGACCTGAAGCAGTCAGAGCACATCCCCTGGATGGCACTTCCCTGTGTGCTGCCCACAATCAGCCTCTGCTCATCCTACACAGTGCCAGGGAGGGCTGCTCCACATCAGTTCCAGGCAGAGGAGCAGCTACTGAGGGCCTGGGATAAAAGATATTTCCAACATCCAGCCTAAATATCCTTTGATCCCCTTTAAGCTGATAACATCCTTTCTGTCCCTCCTGGACATGGAGCACAGCCTGTTTATGTATTTTCAGGGTGTTGTTATGCTCCTCTCTGTGATTTTTTCCTCTTGTCTGTGCTTTTCACAAGCCTTACTCATTCCAGGGCAGAATCCAAGTATTTCCCTTTAGCACCTGGCAGAGTGGGCCTTCTTCCCACAGCTCTCCCTGTCCATAGGGGCCTTTGCCTGGTGCTGGCCCAGCACTCCATAGGAGCACAGCTCTCCATGGGAATGTTTGGGAGATGCCCCAGGCCCACTGGTTTTATACAAAGCAGCAGTTTGATGGACTCAAAACCAGCAACTCTCCCTTTCTGGCAAATGCTACAAAAATCTGCCACCAGATAGGTAATTTTTTTGGGGGAAAAAAGGGTGGGTTTGTTGCTGTGTATGTCTGGGGGGGAGAAGAGTCAGGGGAAATATGTGGCTGTTTCATTAATGGATTTCTATTGATGCTTTTATGTTTTGCCTCTTCTTCCCAAGCTCCTGCTTTCTCCCTAAATAATCTGTAACTGCTCTCCTGACCAGGGATTCTGCCCAGAGTGGGAAACCAGCACTGTGGAGGAAAACAGGGGGGAAAAAGGATGCTCAGTTCAATGACATTTCATTCTGCCCCAAACCAACACATACCTAGTTCAGACTGTTTCTATTAAAAAAAAAAAAAAAAGAACAAAAAACCCCCACTGAGAACAATGTGAAAATTAGCACAGCAGGAAAAAGAAACAAACCAACCAAAATCCAAAATATTGTACCTGTGTTTTGATCAGTAGCTGTCGGGGTTGGAGCAGGAGCAGATTAAAGCAGTGCTCGGTGGGAGCCCTGGGCTCTGTGTGCTGCCTGGGCCAGCAGAGGCCCATCAGTTTTACTAGAGAGAAGAATGTGGTGTCTTTGTAAGGAGCAAATCTGCAGCCAGATTCCTTCCTGGTATAATGTAACTGACTGCTGGAAAGTTCAAAAACCTGCTAATCGTCTTACAGGGAGGGCACTGAGCTGAGCAGCTCCACATCCAACCCAACCCCTCCAAAGCCTGATGGGATTTGGAGCTGATCCTTGACAGGAAACTATAACCCCCTTTTGCTGTCTCAAAGTGATAATGTCAAGGGAGAGGAATTTTTTCCCCATATTATCCCAAGTGTAAGGTTTTTCATTAAGCCATCTTAATTCCACTAGTGAAAATTACTCTGTGTTCTTGTCAAATGGCAAAGTATGTCCTAATGACACTGACTTTATTTCCAACAGGGGCAAGCAGGTCTGCCTGGAGAGAGGGGCATTAAGGGATCTCCTGTAAGTGATGCACTTGTGGGTGGGTGCAAGGCTCAGGTGGGGTTGGTGGCACTGTAAGTGCCACTGTGGCTGGTTCAGCCAGCTCTCACACACACTCAGGTCAGCTGTCCCCAGCTCAGACATTTGTTCAATAGACAACCTCACCTTAATGAATTCCTCTGCAAATGAAACATAATCCTCCTGAGTGTAAAAATGCCACAGTCAGGAAAGCATCACACCAGCAGAGGAGATTGCTTTGCCTGAAGGTCTTCTCTGGCCAAACCTGAGCAGACAGAAGCTCTCCCAGGCCCAGGAGGTTCCTGCCACTACCAGAGCCCAAAGGTGGGCACAGTTAAACAGCTCGAAGTACATCAGCTGCTCTCAATTCCCTCTTGCACCTTGGTTTGCCAAGCTGAGCTGGAAACCCTTTAATAACATTAAGAGATGGCCCCACAAATGATTTTTTTGGCTGTACCTGAACAGATGCACAAAGGGGATGTCTGCACATATGGTTCAGTGCAAACAAAGCAGTGGCAGTGAAGAGCTAGTGGAGTTGGGGTTTTTTGGCTGGCAGCATCCAGAGAGGTCCTAGGGCCACTGGGAGGTTTCTCATCTCTCTTCTTGAGTTCCACACCTCATTTCATACAATTCACACAACCTTTTCTTCAGTCCTTCCTCTCATTCTCACCCCTGCTTTGCAACTATCTCAGGGATGTCCAACAGGCTTGAGGAGCTCGGGCATTTCCACTCTGTCTTATTCACTGGTTTATTAGTCTTTTTTTATGTTTAGCTTGTGGTTTAATCTCTCCATGTCATCTGTTCTTTGGGAAGTGTCTGAACGTCCTGGTTGGGTGGGACACAGGACTAATATTCACAGTGGAGGGATCTTTGCTCAAGAAAAGCTTAATGAGCATCTTCAGAGGCAGAAAGTGATGTGACTAATTAATGGCAGCAGGATGGAGGATTTTTGACTTCTAAATCAAAGATGAACACATGCCTGTTTGGGGGAAAGAGTCATTTATCTGTGGTTTAGCCCAAAGTGTTGCTCATGAGAGCTCCATGAGATGTACAAGGCCTTGTTGGGGCCCAGGCCATGGCAGAAGGGCCCCTTGGCCACTGCTGGGCAAGTTTATCCCTGTTAGAAATGGTGGTGACCTCTGAGAAGCTCCAGGGCAAAGCTCAGGAGAGCACTTTGGCCGCTGGCATGAAGTGCCAGTCAGTTTATTTTCTGCTGGTGAAATGCTTCTGCTCCTTTGGTGGGAAAGGATCCAAGTGATCCTGGACAGAGTTCACAGCCACATGTAAACAAGTTTCTGTTTCTTGTTTGTTTTAGGGTGAACCAGGCAAGAAGGGTGAGGAAGGTGACAAAGGTGCTGATGTAAGTGTGTGTTTCTACTGGTTTATTTTCCTTTTTGTCTCCTTAATGTCCTTCAACCATATTCCCTTTCTGTGGGTTTGTGGGGGCAAGGTGACCCAGTTAAAAGTGCAGAGCAAGTGGTGACATGAACCTTGGGTTTGAACTTATTACCTGCCAGAAATGCTGGTCTGTGGGGTTTCCTTGGCCATGTTGTCACCATGTTCTCTGAACACCTCAGTCCCCACCAGCAGTTCTGTCACATGGAGCTGCTACAAGGTAGGGAATTCTCCCTCAGTGTCCCTCCCACATACTGAGGGACATGATCTATTCTCTCCCAGAAGAGATCAAACTGCGTGTACAGAGCACTGGAGTTCTCACATCTCTGCTCTCTTGCCCTAAAATACTTCCCAACATCTCTCTGTCATAACTAAGGCAACAAAGGGAATAAAATACAGCTACAGCCTGAATGTACGTGGAAGTATGTGGGCAGGTTTCAGGCAGCACATGGCCCAGCCAGGAGCTCTTTGAAGAAGGTCTGAAGTCCACCAGGGTGGGCTCACATGGCACTTTTCCAGTTTATAAGGGAGCAACAAGATGGGGCCAGGCACATGTCCCAGTTTCCTGCTGTAACAACCAAGAGAAAGCCCAGGTAACTCAGTGATGTTCAAAGGAAATGTCAGGCAAGAGACAAACCTGTTTTCCAGGTGGTTCAGCAGAGTTGTTAACACAAGTTGCACAGCCTAAAGGTTTGACAGGAACATCCACCCTGGGTTTGGCCCATGGTAGAAGAAGAAACCAAACTGAAAGGCACAGCTTTGGGTCAGGGCTCTGCAAGCATGGGGTATGACTGAGGAGGTGTTCTTCAAACAGGGATTTCTCTTGCATCCCTACTCAACCCTTGTAGGTCATGTCCTTTTTCACATCTTTTCATTTTTAAACATCCACACTGCCTAGTTTGGTGCTCTGGAAGCAACACTATGAACAAGAAGCCTCTTCTGCAACATCCTCCAGTGTTGGTTTTGTTTTCCTTTCTTGCAGGGGGAAGGTGTTCAGCAGCTCCGAGAGGCTCTGAAGATTTTAGCTGAGAGGGTATTAATTCTTGAGCACATGATAGGAATTCATGGTAAGCGTCGCTGAGGTTTCTTTTTCTAGAGAACCAGGGGCTCTGTTGATGATTAAACATCCTCCCAATCTCCTGAGCTCTCTGTCTGGTGTCTGTTCAAGCCAGGGTTTCAAACCTAGGTACCCATCAGGACTTACAGGATGCAGTTGAGGACCTAGAGCTTCCACCAGCTGCTCTCTCTGGCTTTACAGTAGCAGGTGAAATGACCCTTACAGTGATTTTTTTTACAATTCAGACAGCCAAGTCACGAGCAGCAGCTCAAGCCATGTGGCACAGATCACCTACCAGCTTCCCAGGGAGCTGCTTGTTCAGGTCTTTAGGCCAGATCATTTAATCCTGTTAACAGCATCTTCCAAGTGACTTGAACACCAGTGAGCCTTGTGCAGCTCTGCACTTTGCAGAGAAAGCCCAAGCAGTGCTGCCATGTCACCCTGAGAATCAGTGATCTCTGAATGTTTTGTGATTGTAACTTATATAAAACCTATTTTCACAATCAGATTTAAAGGAAGTCCCACATGTTCTACACTCAGATTTTTAAAATGATCTATTGAGGTTTATATTTGCTCTCCCATCACTGGTACAGTGTGTAACATCATTTCTCAGTGTTTTCTTCCCTTAACCACAGTTTGGTCTTGGTGATTGGCACAGATCAGACTTTTCCTCTTGGGGTACCTGAGGATCAGTTCTCTCACAGCTTCCACAAGCTGCTGTGTCAGTTTTTCCCCTTTCAGGAACCCAGTAGAAGTGAAATGTAGTTTGGATCTGCTGTCCCAGCCTGTGAGGAACAAGGCTGTTCCTTGGCACTGACCCAGTCCCAGAGCACTTCTCTGTCTCACACTCTCCTTGGCACCTCATTCCTGGCCTTGCTTGTAAATTGAGCTGCTCACACCTCCCTTCAGATCAACACCCCCTTTTATTGGGAAGTGGCCTTTGGATATTGGTTCAGCCTATGGAAATGCTAAATAGCCAAAATGTCCAGCAGTTCTGCCCTACTGCACAGGAATAGGTGACCTTTAGGCAGCACCTCGAGGGCCCACAAGCCCCTTCTGGAGCCAGCAGTGCTGAGATGGAATTCTGCTGGACACTTCAAGGCCCACACAGTGTCTGGGCAGTGTTTTGTTGCATGGCTGGACTGGCCCTGCCCTGCCCTGTTCAGTGGCCTCGTGGCTCTCAGAGGCCCCAGGTGCCGTTTCCAAAAGCAATGGGCAGACACAGCACAAGCTTTTTGGAAACCATGAATCACAAGCCCATGATTTAACCACACTCACCCTGACCTTACCTCTGCATCAATCCTGCTTTGCTTCACATTTTCATTGCATTTTATACACCAAGGCTGGGAAAATATATTTTGATGCTGCTTTGCTTTGAGCTGGTGGAGGGACCTGGGAGATGCCCACTAGATTTCCTGGGCAGCAATCCATGTTCTCCAGGGAAGAGGGGAAAGGAAGCCAGTCCATAAGCACAGTGCAGGGTGTTTACAGGATCCAGGGCCTGGCTTTGACTTTGGACCTTCATTTATAGCAGTATAAAGCAAAAATTCAGCTCTTGGGAAGCCTGTGTAGACACAGGGGCTGGGACTGGGGGTTCACACGGCCCTGCCCCTGCAGAACTGCCTGGTTTACCTATTTTGTTACATTCTGTGTGGAAGTACAGCAGCAAACAAGGCATGTGCTGCTGTTGTTTTGAAACAGTCATTTCAGCAACTCGTTTTTATTGATATAAATATAGTTGCTGTTACTGCTTGGGATGGAGATGAGTTATTAAACCCATGTGTACTGCTATACCAGTGTAACTGCATCAGCAAGAAGGGATGTTTTTTAATTGTACACTTCAGTTAAGGTCATAGTTAAACACCTATATTGTATGACTTCAGTTTCTTTTTGTCCAATAACTATAGATAATTACATTCTTACTCTTTTGAAATAGTTTCATTCTTTAAGTTAACACGTATCTTAGCCCTACAAAAATACTGTTTAGAAAGGGAACTTGGAAAGTAAGGCATTTTCCCTTGTGCAAATATGTTCATCTTATGTATATGGTTAAGTAACCCCAAAAAACAAAGAGAAAAAGACATAAAATAACAAAAAATAATTACCTTGAGCACAGACCTCCCTGCACTGGAAGGCACCACAGAGGTTTCAGTCACCCAGCACCAACTATCTGGTTGTGTTCCCGCTGTAGGTGTGAAGGATTTGACCACAGGTCCTGGCCCAGCTCAGCCCAGCCCTAAAGCCCCACGCAGAAATGCCAATCCCATGCTCTCATTTTCCCAAGAACCTTCCCACTGAGCGTGGTTTCCAAAACCACAACCGAAGCAACAAGGCAAAACACACCAGCAAACAAACCCCTTCCCTGCAGGGGGAGGGCAGTTTGAGATGATCTGGCCTAGCAAAGCTGCAGAGCAGCCCAGCAGGACACAAGAAGGCCCAAATTGTCTGGCAGGGTTTGGTGCCAGCAGACAGGACACAAACCCTCCAGCAGCCAAAGGCTCCCTGGAAACAGAAATGCTGCCTTGTGGGATCAAACTAAGCCTGGGTGTCTGGCTGGGAAATTGGGCTCTTGGCAGGGAAACACAGAGACATGCAGCTCTGAAGGCAAAAGCAAGAAATTGGGGCATTAGAAACGGTGAGGCAGCATCGAGCCATCAGCATCTGCTGCTGAAGAGTGGCCTGGTCTGGTGGATATTTAGCTTTGTTTAGCTGAAGTAAGAGCAGGGTGGTGTTACCTGGAGGCATTGCAGGAGAAGGGACAGCTGACATCTATTCCCAGCTTTATTGCTAATTTGGCTGCAGCCCTAAGGTGGATCAATCCTTTTGTTCAATCATTTCAGGGCCTCAAAACATCCTCCTTTTTACAAGGAGTGAAATGGTCCTTAAACCCCCAGAAGCATCACTTCCCAGTGACCACCTGGCCTCATCCTCCAGCACAGGACCTGTGGGCAGTGCTGAGTAGCTGTGAAAGCCCAACTAAAATTATAATCAGTGAAAGAACAGAGTTTTAGAAATGAAACTACACATGAGAACAAGGCCTGCTGGGCCACGTGCAGGATGAGCACTGACCCCAGGCAGAGCAGAGAGAAAATATCTACTCCAGGAGTAGTGTGATGGCAGCAAACTGTAGCCCCACAATTGCTTCCTGGCTGGAAAGACAGCAGGAGGGACCCCAGTGCTTCCAGAGGAGGTATCTCCCAGAAGGGCCCCTGCCTGTGTTCCGTAGCCTCCCCTGTTAAATAGTGCTCTCCCGTGACTTTCTCTCCTTACAGACTCTTTGTCTTCCATTGAGCCAGGCTCTGGACAGGATGTGATCCCGGGCTCCCCCCTGAGAACCAGCATCAAGATCAAGCGTGGAGGCCCCCGGCAGCCCCAGCCCTACCAGATCCTCTCCTCGCTGCTGGAGGACGGAGAAGCCAAGAGGAGAAGCAACCGGATGAAGTAGGAGCGGCCGTGTTCTCCCTGCCGGTCTCCAGTTCCAGATACAGTATCCCAGTGCTCATTGCAGACTGCAGAGGGAGGGGGTAGGAGGCTGCAGTGTTGGCAGCTGGGTTTCCTTACCTGGCTAATGCTGTGCCCTTATTGCAGGGAATGTCTTATCCATAGCTCAGAGAGGGTTTTCCTTGACTTTGTTGTTTTGCCTTTGGAATACCAGCTGGCAGGTATCTCAGAAGCTGCCTACAGCAATGACACCTCCTGGCTGTGTCTCAAGAGTTTAATCCTCCCCTTCTTTCCTCACTGCCCTTGACAGTGACTCAGTAAAGCTCTGCTTAACTGGCCAAGACAATCCATCCCACCCAGACTCAAAGCCAAGCCTCAGCCTTGTTCCTTGATGTAGTTGGAGGCATCTGCTTTTATTTCATGTGTTGGTACTGGCTTCCAGGTGGAGGTACCACCTCCACAGGCCATGAAAGCATGACCTGCAAGGATGTCTTTTAAGCAAAGAAACAAATTAGAAAATCCAAAGAACATTTAAAAGTGTTTCTCTGAAATGTCAGGTGCCTCTCTGGACTTTAGCATCAAAATCTTGGCTTTTCATGTTGCCAATTGCACCTGAGTGACATTATTTCTGTTTGTGGCTGGCTAAGCAAGGACTTTTGATGCAAATGTTCGTGGCAACATTGACTTTCTATCTATCTTCAGTGAAATTACACTGTTTCTGTGAAAATACAGAGCAGTTTGCATGAGATATGATGGAATTGTGCAAGAATTTTCCCATACTGTGTTCAGCTTGTGCATACATCCAGAGATAATTAATTTAAGTGGTGGCAATAACTATTCACAGAAAAGGATATTTTGCAATTGTTTCTTAATCCTACAGCAATAAGGAAAAATGTTTTCACAGTGTTTTGTTTTAATCTTGTGAGTAAATCCTTGCCATTTGAATCTGGAGACAGTGTAGTAGCAAACCACAGCCTAAACAATTAGTGTCTTGTCAAGAGCTTATCTTGCACTGGATAAACAGAGAGTCATTTTACTTTTTGCAATAACTTGTTATTTTAGGGGAAGTACCAGCTTCCAGGTTTAAGGAGTTGAACCTGCCCTTCAGTGACAAATGAATCACTCCACCTGCTGTGCTAACCAGGTTGGACAAGCTGAAGTCATTTATGTAGACAGTGAGTTTTGTTAGAAGGGTGAGATTAACCAACAGAACTGATGGTTACTGTTTTTTAATTTTTACTTCCCCTCTTCTGACAGTTTGCAAATTCAGCCCAGGACAAAAGTGATCAAGTTGAGTTTGTGTTTGTCATAAGTCAGGTCCATTGGTCCCATTGTATCTGGTTCCTGTGCAAGACAGTTTGTCTGAACAAGGTGAGCTGTCCTGCTGCAGAATGTCTGTCAGAAGGTGCTGCAAAGACCAACACTGTCCATTTATTCAGCAGCCCAAGTGATCTTCCCAAGGCCAAGCCAGAAGCCTGTGGTTCACTGGAAATGAGGCTAAAAATGAGGAGCTCAGCCAGCCCAACATTAGCCACACATTAAATTGACTTTCCATATACACTGTGAACATGATGTACCCACAGAGATATCCAAGCCAAAACTTTCCTCTGAAGAACCTGAGCAGGTCTTCAGGATTGCTGAATTCACTGTATGTCTTCCCTTGGCCCTGCTCTTTGGAAATCCAGCCAGAGATCCCAAACCAGGTGAAACAGCTTAAATTAATGCTGAGAAAGCACCAGAAAGATGTCTTTTACTTCTGGAACTAAGTAACAAACAGCAGTGGTTTAGGCTGGCTTGGAGGCAGCAGGAATTCATGCCCTTGCCCTGCTTTTGCATCTTCCCTGTGCTTGGCCAGTGCCAGTGGTGGGGTTCATTCAGCTGCCAGCCCACCTGGGTCAGCTTGTGCTGCTGATCAAGTTTTCCAGGGGACATTTCAAAGAAACAAACCCAGAGTGTTGCAAAAGCTTGGAGAGTTCCTTGCCTGCACTCTGAGTTACAGCTGGAGCATGATATGGTCAGAGGACAAGAAAACAAGTAAAACTGCCCAAGTTAAGCAGGTACTGACCTCCAGCAGTCCTTTTGGGATAATGAAATAAAGTCTCTTTGGAAGCATCTCAGTTTCAAATCCAGCAGTAACCCTAAATCCAGTGTAACTCTAAGTTCAGGATGTTTATGGTGCTGTACAGAGCCCATGTCCCGGCATCCACTACTGGGAGGGCAGTGGCTCTTTTGGTGGGCAGCTGAGCCTGGTGCAGCCACTGGAACTTATTATTCTTGGAATAATCTTTCCATTTAATAATTAAATGTGCCCAAAAAAAGATGTTTCCCCATTTACAGGCAGATCACTGTGTAGGAATTGGGAAGTACTTGGTTACCTCTTTGTTGAATCAGGACCATCTTGGTTGTGGATCACATGGACGCTCCAGGACATCACTTGGGGCTTCCAGGAGATAACTCCTTGTGCCAACATGTTGGTGTTGGAAAATCAGGCCTGGAGACTGAGGAGAAATCTCAGTTCACTCTAAACTTGTACCCTGGGCAGACTGGTGCCAGCTATAGTTGATGCCACATTAACAACGTGCCCTCACAGCAGTTTCAGGAACCAAACCAAAGCAAAGCAATCTTTAAAAAGGGAAATGGTGAAACTCAGTTTCACTGGTCCTGTAGGTACAGGGCTGAGTTTGGGGAAGGGGGAACACAAGGAGGCCATTTTCACTTCCCTGACGTTTTGGAGGCTTCCCACTGAAGTGAAAGAGAAATCTTTCTCCCTCTGAGTTTGTCTTCTGAACTCAAAGCTGTTTCATGAGCTTGGTGGGTGCTGAGGCTTTAGTCACTCCTATTGCTGAGGCATTCATATTGATGAGGGGGTTGGATTTTATACTCTTTAAAACAAATTACTGGTAAGATGAAAGGAAAATTTAATGGAAGTTGTTTGCAATTAATCCTGCCAAGTCAATTGTCAAAAGGCTGGTTAAGTTTGGGTTGAGAGCATTTTAATTACTGACGTTTCCAGATTTCTGCATGAGCTCTGTAATTTTTTCTCCCCATACTTTTTGCTTTCTTTAGCTCCATCTCTCTGATGAGGTACTGTATCTTTAATTGGGGGGCAGTAGGATTATACCAAATGGACTTTCTCTCTCCACTGGGGTTTCGTTCCTCTCTACTTACACAAGGATTGGATCACACTGTTGTGCCACCCCATTTAATTATGTTTTAAAGGTGAACACAGCCTCACACACTGACATTAATGATATTGATGACTAAGCAAACCACTCCAACCACATTTTCCATCATAGGCAGGATACTGAGGTTCATTTCAGCCAGGGCATATAAATGCTTCTTGCCATGTCTATGTAACTTAGAAAGGGGATTTATCTTGAATGCGTGCTCATTTAGAAATATATTTTAATTGAAATGTTTAGTGCTTTATCTTACATACATACTGTGCAATACCATAGTGTGTTCTTTCCCTTTTTTATTTTTTTTCCTAAGACTTTTTTTTTTAAATTCTTAATGTTTGTTTGAGCTCCAGTGTGTTTTTGACTTGGATCAATTCCTTGCCCTCAGCTAACCAGAAGCAGAAACATTGCACAACCAAAAACTCTTTGCAACTCGTGCACCCTCGTGTTCACCAGCAGCCTGGTACCCTGGGAGGCAGGGAATGCTTCTCTCCAGAGTATCTCATTTGCACTTACTGTAAGGAATTGATAGTAACCCAGGGAAATAGGAATAAAATAGAGAGGAGAGCCCTCACTGCTCCCACCAAACTCCTCAGGCATTTTGCCATCACCTTTCAGAGAACAGGCCTTAAAAACCAGATGCTGGTGAGGTTTGGTGGGGCAGAGCTTGTGGCTCCCCAGAGGCTCTCTGGGCTGGGCTCACTGCCATGAGCTGTTGTAATGTAGGACCCTGAGCACTGTGACAAAGGCTTCCAAAAGACAATCAGCTTCTGGAATTACTTCTCAATACAGTTGTTGCAAATCCATCCTCCTCCACATTTACAGCTGCTGCCTTGCTCGAGATGACATTCCACTGGGGGTTTGGGGGTGTAGGGGGTTAAACTACTCAGTCTGTGATGTCTTGGTTCCCTGTGAAACCAAGGGTTCAAAGGTGCTATAACTGTTCACAAGGCACATTCCCATCCACAGAAGGAAATGGTAACTTTTTCACCAGTTATTTTACATGGTATCTTTTTTATTTATATCAGTGTGTTTCGTATGTGTGCAAATGGTCCTGGCTTCTCTCATGGGGATCAGCTTTACAACCATTTGGTCTTTTATAGGGCAGCCATACACAGTATCTTGCAATCATGTGTAATTTCTTAACTTAGAGCAAGAATAAATCTCGTCTGACAGGATGAACTCATTTATGGCAGGCTTTAATGTTTGTTGTAAACACAACCTGTTTGTTCCACCTCTTGCATGGTTACTTATCTGTTTTCATATTGCTATGTTATTGTTCAAAATATCTATTTCTCTTTATTTGCTATGGGGTTTGTTACTGTATATGGAATGTTTTGTATTCAGCATTTTCTTTCGGAGCAGAGTGGGAACAGTATTCAAGGACCCACAAATACCAAAGACCTTTCATGTAATGCACTGAGAAATAAACTTACTGTAAATGAATATCTTGTCAGGTGTCCTCTATTTGCAAAGTTCAGGGCAAGTTCAAGCAAATTGCAGCCTGAAGTCAGGGCAGCTGGTTTTCCTTCCTGCCAGCTCAGCTTTCCCTGGTTGTATATTTGCAGGTCTCCTAAAAAACAAGATGTGCATGAAGGCCCTGCTTCTGGTCACCTTCCATGGGGGTGGAGGGGCAAAAAGGGCCCAGTTTCCCTGCCCTCAGTGGGACTGACTCCTCTGAAGGTGTCTGAGATCAGCCTCCAGGACACACTCAGTCACCCCTCTGCATTCCCAGCCCCACCAGCCAAACACAGGGGCACATCCCACCCTCCTGGGGAGGTGTTCAGCTCCTAAACTAAAGGCAGCCCAGGTGAGCCTTCGGGTAATGTCACCTCTGAGCATCTTCTTTGCACTGCAGAGCGAGGCACTACCTGGACCTGGCAGATGCTTCCTGCAGGGACAGCCCTCGTGTTCCTGCAGGAGTTTTCTGTCAGTACAGATCCAGGATCACAGCTCTGCCTTGGCTCAGAGAGGGCACTCAGAGGGCAGGTAGTGCAGCAGAGGAACAAGGCAGAGAGGGAATTCTGCAGTGCTTACCAGCATGAATTAAACCCTGTTGTTATTTGTAACTTGCCATGAGTTTCCTCACAGTTCAAGGAGTTGAGTTGGCTCAGCTAAGACAGCAAGGGCTGCCTGGGCCCCCTCCCTGAATTCCCCTGGTACCTCCAGGTGTTTCCCTCCTCCTTTGAGTGTTCTCTGAATGTGCCTCTGGGCTCATGGAGACCCCTGGAGTCATCTCCTATGACAATTCAAACTATCAGAGGAGGACATGGGTGGGGACCTGTTTAACCTTCCTACACTGGGAACAACTTCCCATTTGGATGCAACACCCCTCTGTTTGCAAAGGGAGGCTCTCCTCTCTGTAGGAGAGGACCTGGGCTGCTTCTTCACAGATGTGCCAGTTCTGGTTTCTGAACTTGTTTTTCATATCCTAACAAAAACAGGAGATATGGAAATGCCAGCCAGTTTTTCCCCCACTGATCAGATTACACTCAGATATGCAGATACCAATGGTGCAGCAAAGGCTAAGCCTTGTAAACACTGAGAAATGTCCACAGAGCCAAGGCCTCAGCTTCACACAGCTCTTTGCATCGCTGATGAGGACATCCTCAAGGTTACTCGATGCCAAACATTCCCATGCAGCACTTCTCTGGGTCTCTCAGGGTGTATTTATCTTGGTTTTTGAGTCCTAACACCTCCAACTCCGATATATTTATCCTTGCAAAAAGTCCTCTGAGGGAAGGCAGTTCTGTTAATCACCACTGTACAGATTGGGAGTTGCTGGATAAAAGGCTAAATTAATTTCTTGGGACATTTGTGGCTGTGCTGGTCTGCCAGGCACCAAATTAGCATCAGGCCCATGTTGGTCTCTGGGCCATTATGGCCACTGATTGTAATCACAGCAAGGGGAACTGACTCCTCCTAACACTTAATGCAGCACAAGAAAATCAATGGCAGAGGGGAACAGACTGAACTTGCAGCAGGAGCTGATTAAAAGAAAACTATTTATTCACAAACAAAACACAGCTACTCTTTGAGTTCTCTGCCTTAACTCTTCATTAACCATGTTCTCAGCAGCAGGTTGCTCTACACCTTCCTTTTTACAGGCAGACAAGCACAAATGCCCAAGACTGGCCCCAACCATTCACACAGTTGGAATTGCTGCCACATTTCAGCCTGGGGGTGGGGAAATCAGTGAGCCTGAAACCAGAACAAACTCAACTTAAACTTCCCAAGCAACCGTATGGCCAGAAAAGCAACTTTAGACTACACTGTATAAAGGAAAATAATCAGGGAGATTATATTTCCCTATTTACCAGTGTTACCTCTCTAAGAACAGTTCACCAAAAATGGTGACAAGCTGGTTCAAATATGGATTGAAAAAAAATTGACTGCTCCAGACTTAAGGACAGTTTGCTTGGCATCCAAGAGAGCCTGGGACTGCTCAGGCCTGACTTTGTTGTCTCTGAGCCTCTTCATGGGAGAAACAGAGAGAACAGGACAGGTCTTCCACTCCACATCCCACTCTTAGGACAGGGTCAAACACCCTTGGATAAAGCTGATCTGATTTTTTTGATCCAATGGCAAACTAAACAAGACACCTTCTCTGTGACTGGGCAACTAAAGGTGTATCAGCCACGGCTGGCAGGGAAAGCACAGCAGGGCCCTCTTTTACTGATGATGAGAAGGAACTTTTCTAACAAAGGATATAGCACAGCTTTTACTGCTAGACAGTTTTCACATGAAGACTTTCCCCTCCTAAATATACATGAGAGTGTGTGTATTCCAGCTGAGAGCAGCATCCATCCAGGAGAGCCACACCAGATCCTCAGACTGGGAGAACCAGTGACCACAAAGCCTCTGGCCCTGCCTGTGCTGTGCATGACCCAGCTCAGCACTGGAGGGGTCTGTGCTCTGCAGCCTCTCCACAGATCACCAGTGCCTGGAGACGAGGTCTTTGGACCTCCACACTGACAAGTGGCTGCCCTGAGCACCCCTCCAGCACACACAGCCTTTGTGCAGCTCCCAGAGGCCACAGCTGTCAGAGCAGCCTGTGGGAAAGGGCTGTCCAGGGTGGAAAACTTCTGCCATCCAGATTTTGGCCTGAGACTGGCCACATACCAAGGCAATCCAGAGCTGCCCTGCTGATCATGGGCTACTGTGGGAGAAAGGAAAGGCTGAGTCAGAGGGCCCAGGATGGGCCTGTGGCAAATCTGTGGGACTGCACCAAGGAAAACCTGATTTATGTGTAACTGGATGGAGTTAATGTTCAGCCAGCACCGTTCTATGACAGCTAAACTTTAGACTTAGTTCAGAAAACACACTGGCTGAGAGCTCAGCAGAGCACAGAAGGAACCTGGCAGCCACCTTCAACCTCAGAACCATCTTCAGAAATGGATGGGGCCTGGGTCTACCTGGTGACAGGAGGATGTGGGTTTATTGGGGAGAAGATCGTAGAGCTCCTGTCTGAACAAGACTACATCAAAGAAGTCAGAGTTTTTGATTCAGTAGCAAAAGGAGAAGTAGAATATCTCACCACAGGTAAGAAAAGAGCATCAGCATCTATTTGGTGGCCAGAACCCTCCCTTTCATGGCAGATGGAATAATGCAGGAGATGCCACAGTTACAGGCACGGGGTTAAAGGGACTGGATAAAGAACAACTTCCAGCTCTGAAAGGTTTTTCAGCACAGGACTAAATCAAAGAAAAAAAAGATCCATAGCCTGTACCCTCCAGAGATGTCACAGGAGGATCTAAGTCCCCACACAGGGATCAGTTGTAAGGAGCAATGTGCACCCTGAGTACGTGACAGGGAAACTTGGCTGCCCAGTTGCTTCTGCTCAACCAGTCTGACTGACAGCAAAGGGACACAAAAACATCCTCCTGAACTGCTCCAACCAGTCACCAAATCTGAAAGATAAAAATCCTGACAATAATAGAAGAGAAACTCAGCATCTGCTGCAGGTATTGTGAAATAAATTATGGAAATAATTGGGAGAAACCTACAGCAGCCTTCCTGTGCATATGAAGGAAGAGGTGAGTCTCAGTAAACACTTTCAGAGATACTAAATTAATCCATTTGATCATATTCTGAGAGCTGCCTTCATCCAGGGTTGAGTACAGCGAGATACATTGGGGGAAAACAACCTGTTTTACTGGATTCAGGAACACCCAAGCAAAACAAGCCAAGGCAGCTCAGGTAATGGTGGGCTGGGTCCCCTCTGTCTGACTGCCCAGACCTTCAGCCTGCTTTGAGAGAGGCAAAAGTGATAAGGGAGGTCCCATCTGTGGGGAGATATTAATAGAAGAGACACTTAGAGCAAGTTAAGACTCCCAGGGAAATATGACTATCAGAAACCCTCCCTGGCAGATGAACTCAGCAGACTGGCTTCCCCAGGTTTCAGGGAGCCAATTGCCTTTAAAGCACCCATAATTGAAGAAAAAGCTGTTTAAACCATAGAGAGGTGCCAGAATCCAGGCTCCAGGAGTGGTCTGTGTCCTGACACCGCAGCAAACAAGGCAGGAGCAGCCTGAGGGGCCATCCCAACCCCATCCCTCTGCCCCAAGGCAGACCAGCCCTGCAGATGTTTGTCTGTCCTGTCCCCAGGCCACCTCAGGCAGCCCATTTATCTCTGCAGCACCAGGCCACCGCTGTGGTACAGCCTAATCTGCACTTGGAGTCCTTCATTTCTCATCCACCCTTAGAATAGGTGTTACACCATTACTGCAATTTTTTTAACAACAACCCCCTCCTTCCACTCCATACTGGTTTCTCCTTTTGGCTAAATGAGCATTCCCTCCTTCCTCCTCCACTCCAGCAGTACCTCAGGCACTGGTGTTGCTCCTTCCTGGAAGAGGGGCATTGAGGTTTGGGCAGAGAGATCAGTTGTGGCCTTCCCACTGCTGTGTAAAGCTGATGGATTTGTGCCTTCCATCCTGGAATACCTCCTCCTGTTTCCCCTGTCACTACAGCGATGCCTTTTTCCCACTCACAAGGACCCTGCCAACAGGCAACAGCTCCTGAGCTGCCCTGGCCCAATTTAACCCTTTCATGAAGACCTGCTGCCTCTTCCCTGCTCAGCCCAAAAACTTCTCTTTGTTCCTATCAAACTTCCCCTTTCTTTTCCAGCCTCTCTGAGTTACACGCAGCTCATTCTCTAATCCTCCAGTCCCTCCCTGTCTGATGTTATCTGCTGATTTAATGAACAAATCAACCAGATTCTTGATGAAAACAATAAAAAAAAAGACTCAAATACAGGAGAGCCCCAGGGCAGGCACCTACCACAGCTGGCAATTCCATGGGAACTGTAATTCCCCTGGCTTTGTGCTCTCCCTAATGGGGCTCATTTAGCCCTGTGTTTTCCTGACCAGAACGACACAGAGTTTCCAAAGCCCTCCTAAAATCAAGATAGATGGCATCAACCTGTTCCACAATATCCCTGCAGCCTGTTACTTTGTCATGAGAACAAAGGAGGTTTATCTGACTTGATTTGTTCTTGACAAATCCTTGTCAGCTGCTGCTGTTCTCCTTATTACCCCACAGGTGCTCACACACATGTCGTTTTAGTGTGTGCTCCTGGATTTCCTGGGGTTGAAATCAAAATATTCTGGAATTTCCTGGCTCTTCTTCACCTCCTTTCTAGGCACAGGTGTTTCATTTGCTCTACTGCAGTTTCCCAGTGCCTTCAAAAGTTCTCCAAAGTAGCTGATAATGCAACAGGGCTGCAGTTACACCCATCACCTCCTTATAGCTCTTATCAATCTGAAAATTTCTCATGGCTGCCTTACACAGCTGCCTTAAGACAGATGATGCAAAAAAGACTATTTAACACTTCAACCTGATGGGTTCCAGGTTTTCCCAAACCACAGAGCAGGAGAAAAATCCCCCCAAGAGTCTGCTGACACCCTGGTCCTCTGGGCAATTGTTTTACCCCTGCTACATGGACAACTCCTTTCTTTTCCCCCTCTATTCTCACTGAAGCAACTCTGTGCTTTAATACTGAATTATTTTTAGTATTATCATTCAATATTAATTAAGAATATTGAGTGTGAGTGAGTCCACCAAATCTTGGCTATGCCAATGAAGAAAGTGGCCTGACCCTTTTGTAGAATTCCAGCCTCCTCCTCCATCCCATGCTGCTCAGAAAACATTCAGAGCTGCTGTGTTGGATTCTGTCCCTCCCTTTAGTTCATGAGGAACAACCCTGTTCTCTTCCCCCCTTTTCCTGGTAGTTCTTCAGTGAGGGTTTCCATGTCATAACACTCCCACAGCTGCAGCCACAGACCCTTCCCTGAGCTGCTCATGTGTAGGATCCTTCAGAAATCCCTGCCCTGATCCCGGGATACACTGGGCTCTCCAGACAGCCCAGGGCAGAGGAGACTTCTCCTTCCCAAAGCAATCCTGTGACTGCATTATTGCCAATCCCCAAGGAGTATGGCCTCCTAACCCCAGCTCCTTGCTGGCCTGTTCCCAACTACACGAAAGGAAAAAGGGAAAAATCCTACTCAAACATTGCAACACTGTCTCAAAGCAAGAAAATTAGTAGTAGATGCCAAGAGTAGCTATGTATGGAAAGCTATGTCGAGGAAGAAGGAGGGGGAGAAAGGAGATAGGGGGAAAATTCCTTCTGAGTGGCTCAAAGAGAGGAATTTCCTATGAAACTTTTAATACCTGTTACGTTATTTTCCCCTCCCATCTACAGTGTTTGCAATTTAAATAAAGCTCTGTGCAATGTCCCTTGAACTCCCCTGGTGTTATTCCCAGCAACCCCTAAAAATCCTCTGTCAGAAGGAAAGTGTTCAGCAAGAAAAAAAGTGTCCAGCTTCCCAAATCCCCAGGGACTGGAGCAGCCCTGTGACCAGCTGCAGCTCTGGGCCAAGTGTCTCCTGCTCTCAGCACCATCCTTGGATGCAGACAGGGGATTTGCAATGACAGACACAGCTCTTCTGGCCCACTGTTCATGCAGAGTGCTGTGCTGAATCAAACCAGATGCACATCTGGCTTCTTGGGGCTCGGAACCAGGGACGAATTTCCCCCTGGCGTGACGTGTTCCGTCGGTACAGTCACGGCCTTGCCCTGCAGACAGCAAAGCTTTGCACGCAGGATCCTGGCTCTGCAGGAAGGTGAGGATGTTGGTTTGTACTTTTTTTTTTCCCCTCCTTGCATCTCTGGTCCTGTTCTTTTCCCCCAGCCACCACCCGTGTGACGGCGGTGAAAGGAGACGTGCGGGACTACAAGGCGCTCCTGGCCGCCATGCAGGGGGTGCACGTGGTGATCCACACGGCTGCCCTCGTGGACTACAGAGGCACAGTGCCCTTCTGGGAGATGAGAGCCGTCAATGTGGGGGGTAAGCTCTGGAAAACGAGGAATTAAACCCGGCCTTAGCTTCCTCACACACCCTGGTGCAGTCACACTGTGACTGTGAGGAACACCCGCTCGGGTTTTGCGCTCCCTCGCTTCAGTTCCTGAGGAATAACCCTGTCCTCTTCTCACTTCGGCCTGGTAGTTCTTCACTGAGGGTTTCCATGTCATAACACTCCCACAGCTGCAGCCACAGACCCTTCCCTGAGCTGCTCCTGTGGAGGATCCCTCAGAAATCCCTGCCCTGTCCTGAATTCCATGCACACCACTCTACTGCGAGATGGGAAAGGTGCCCAGGACCTTTTTTTTTCCAGTGGGCAAGTTTCTGCCCTTGCTCCTCTGTCCTTGCTCAGGGTAGGTCATGCTGCTCCTCATCCCAAAACATCAGCTCTGGGCTCAGTTATTATACAGCTGTTCTGGTCCAGGGTATAACCTTCCCTAATAAGGGATCCAGAACATGCCCACAGTGGTAAGAAACTGTTTAGTGTGTGACAAGGACGACAATTAAAAGTTAAACCCTGTTCTAGGCATCTTCCCAGGGATAAAAAAAAGCCCTGTATACACCTGCACAAGGCTGTACACATTGAACTGCACCCACTAGAAGGGAGTGACATTATTTTAATCACAGTCAGAGTTCCCAAATAGGTACACGTGCCACTGAGAGCTCCACACCTCGTCCTTCCGACCACCAAGAGCCAGGTTTGTGTTCAGTGCAAGATCTGCTTAAAGAAAATTTGTTCATAAATCCAGGAAATAAGCACAGGCTGTAAAAATAATGAAATCCCTATTACAGCAGCAATTCCAGTGGCACCTCAGGCTGTTAGCTACTAAAATAGTCATTAACCAAAGGGAAAGGATTTAATTTTTTTTTTATATGTATATCTCAAACCCGGTTACTGCTTAGGGCTTCTACTATTTGCTGATACATTCGAGGGTAACATTTAAATTCTTCTTGCTGTTTTCAAAACCAGATGCTTTTAAGAGCCTGTGTTGTGCTCTTTGTGTACTGAGAATATTCAGAGCCTGAGGCTTCCCACTGCCTTGTAATGGCCTTGTGAGACCTTCCTCTTCACTGTGCTTGCTGTGAGCAAGGTACTTCAGCACAGGCAGGTTTCTAGAGAACACTGGGCACTCCCCTCTTCAGCAAACCAAACCTCTTGCAGATGTTTGTGACATTCCCAGAAAACCACACAGGCAAAGATTTTCCAGCGTGACTGAGTGTCCCTCAGGGGCACAGTTTGGGATGGCTTAACAGGAGCCTGTCCTGCATTTCTGCCTCCCCTTGGAGGAGGCACTTCTTCTCCCTTCACGTAAACCTCCCTAAATCTCCTCCACACAGACCTGCTGCCCTCATCAGGACTTCTTCAAATCCCAAAGGGAGAGAGTAGTCTAAACTTTTCTGTCAAAATCATAGCAGATGAAAGAACAAAAAATAGTATTTGATACCTGCTGCAGACTTCATGGAAAAAAATAGGGTCAGAACAGGTCAAGTATATAATCCTCTAGCTGGCTCCTCTGTGCAGCTCAGGCCGCAGAATTTCATCCAATTATTGCCTTAAGCCCAACAATTTGTGGCTAAATTGGACCAATCCTTTTCAAAAGACTTGTTGCCTCCAATTAAGGGTGCAAGTTAATGGGCTATCTATCATGTCTTTCAGCAAGCCATAACAATGCTGAGGAGTGGTGGTGTGGCTGTGGTTAATTCCCATTTCTGGCAAAAATTTACATCTTCTGCTTTGATTCTCTCCTCTGTTTCAACCACTGGCTGCCGAATCCTGTTACAGTCTTGTTGACTGGATTGAAGAATTCTCTTCTGCAAGAATTATTTTTTCCATCTAGTCACTTAAAGACTTTTTAATCTGCTTTTTGTTAAGCTGAATGGGTTTTAACTCAGCTGTTTCCAGTGATGTTTCTCAGCAGGGGTTCTCAGTTAACTTTACATATTGTGATAGGCTCATGGAGAAGCAGACTGATCCTTTTCCACCAGGACTTCACACTGATTTATGCCCTCTGAAATTATCCTAAACTCAGGATTTCCCTGGTAATTTCAGATTATGCCTTTAACAACAAAGAGAACAGGAATCACAAGCCTTCCCACACAAGATCTGCAGGGAGGTTCAGGGGCAGAGTCAGATTAGCCAAGTATAAATACTATGGAGGTTTCTGGAAACCAACCCTATGAGCTGCTCCCTTTAAGATCTGCCCTATCAGATTTGGAGGCCCTCAGAATGCAGCCATGGTTATGCTGTTGTCACTGAGATTCTCACAGATCAGCTTGAATCAAAATCACAATGAATGCAAAAACCACCCCTGGAAGAGTCAGAAATATCTGAACCCACAGAACACCCCAAACCAACCAAACCAAAGCCACACACACCAACCCACAGGTTCAGCCAGACCAACTTTCCTTAAACCAAACCATGCTCTGGATTCATCTGTTTTTCCTGTGGACTTGTGGGCTGCCCCTACAATCTTATTTCAAATTCTGCAGCTCTCAAGGGCCTGCTGCAATGGTTTCACCCTATAGCACCCTGCAGGGCTTCTATAGAGCCACACATGCAACTAAAACACTGAGCCTTTTGCCAGAAGGCTGCAATTCACCCAGCAGTCTGTCCACAAATCAAAAAAAAAGGATGGAAAACAAAGAGTTCTGCTCTGCCAAGCTGTCAGCTTCCTTTTTGTTAGCAACTAGAAAGTGCAAGTTAAGTCAGTGGCCAAGGGCCATAGAGGTTAAGCCACATTAAAGCTACAGATGGAACTGCTACTCCTATCCATTCCCATGCAAACACACCCGAGGAACCACAGCCCTGACCTGTGGCTTTGCATCTTTCCAGCCACAATAAAGCTGGATCTGCTCCAAGTGTCAGCATCCCAAGCCCGGGAATCTCTTTTGAGTGGCACAAGAGAAACCAAGCCAAGGTGGTTAACATTTGTCCTTCCTGAACAAGAGGAATCAAGGCAAAGTGTTTGATGTCTGTCCTTCCCAACCTGCCCCACAGGTACTGAAAATGTGTTGAGGGCCTGCCGTGCCCTGGATGTTCCATACCTTGTCCACACGAGCTCTGTGGCCGCGGTGGGACCCAACACCTCGTGTGAGCCCATGTTCAGGTGAGGAAGAGCAAATCTTCTCCATCCTTCTGGATTTCCAGTTAAACAGCAATGAAACTGCAACCAGATGGAGAATTTAGCTGTGGCTACGAAGGAGATACATGTTGCCCTTCCTGTCTGTTCCTCTTCTCTTCCTTGAAAATCCTTCCTTGCCGCTCTTCCCTTTTGGGAACCAGCTCTTCCCGACCTGAGCCTGGCCAGCTGTGAGAGCAGTGACTGAAAGGGTTGGGTGGGAGCTGAATGGCCCAGCTGCACCTCCAGGCTGTCCCCACGTGCACAGCCCTGCTCCTCTGAGCCCTAAAATCAGCGTCAGAGAAGGTCTCAGATGTTTGAGGTTTGGGCCGTGGTCAAGTTGCATCCTGCTGTCAGGTCACAGCTTTTGCTCTCCCCTTACAATCAGTCAACCCAAAGGGCAGGTGACCCTCTACTGCTGCCAGCACACTCTCCGTCCTCTTCCCAGCTCCACAGGGAATTGCCATTAAGCCTGTACCCATCTCCTGCTGTCAGATGTGGGCAAATCTCATGTAGCACTAACTCAGAAGAAAGTAATTTGGCCACACAGTCTCAGGGCACAGATGTATTGGTGTGAAGGTTCCCTGCAGCACTCAGGTGTATTTATACCCTTCTGTTACCTGGGCCTGACCTGTAAATTGTGTCCTTCTATCCCTCAAAATCCATTTTCCTGGCAACAAGCTCATGAGGGCTGATTCCTGGACTCCTGATGCCACTACTTTGGGTCACTGTGCTCAACCCATCTCCTCTGTGTGTGGCTCCCATGAGACCAACCCACAGACCCAGAAGAAGCAGCAGAGCTTCAGAAAACCCTCTGTGGCAAAGGTGGGATTTGCAGCAACACAAAGACAGTGGTCAAAATTACAATTCTGAGGGGTTTTTTTTGCTTACAGATCTTTGATCTCCAGACTTGACTGTCACAATCAGCTGCCACTCCCGCTCAGGGCTCAGCACTGGGACACCTTTGGTATTCCTGGGTCAGCAGGGCTGCTATTTCTGAAGACCAGGAGCTGAGGTTTTAGGTCGAATTTGAGGTCAGGTAGAAATATCTGCAGCCTGATATGTGCTATTGGAAGGGCCCTTGCTGGTTCCAAGCATGGTTGTAGCCACACAGGCCATGCTCAAACCACGGAAACTTGAGTGCAAGGGGAACTGGCTCAAAGTCAGGGTTTTTTTCTCTCCAGGCAGCCAGGCTGGGCACAGCTGGCTTAGTCGCTCCAGAAATCTGAGCCCAGCTAGAAAAGGCTGCTTAAGATATAACTTAAAATGACCTACAAGCCTAAATTTCACCCTCACAAGTAAGCTAAGGCATAACCCAGTTGTTTTGAAAAGTGTTTAAGTACCCAAATCTGTAGAATAAATGTCCAGCTTATGGGAAAAAAAAAAATCATGAGAGCAACAAATCACTTGGGACTACGAGCAACAGAGAGTCTGTGTCACTGCAAAGCCATGGAATTTGTTCATTAGCAAATCCAGGTCATTTCTAAAAATGAATGTAGATACAGGCACGTCCTTGTCAGTATTTTAGTCCTGAGACTGAAGAGACAGATGTGAATAGATGTCTTGAAAAAATCGACCTCAGATCTTGCCTGAGAGCACAGTCCTTTGGCTTGTAATGGCGGCACCAGTGGGGGCAAGCAAAACACAGCTGGGCTGAAGCTCGTGGAGTTACACCTGGACATCCTCTGCCCACCACATCCCAACCCTTCCCCACCACGAATGCAAATAAAAGCACACCTAGAGCCTCTGAGGCACTTGGCAGAACACACTCAGGTTCTGCCATTGAGCTGGGAGGAGGCTCAAGAGGGTGGCCTTCATCCTCCAGTGATTTTGATTCTAAACTAAGGGAATTACATAATGAGAGAAGGGTCAGCCCCCCCGTCAAAACTTACACCACGTGCCTCAACAGGGAGCCCAGGGATGGCTGGAGGGCAGTGAAATATGGCTCTGTTTTCCAGACTGAAAGCACCTTTTCCCTTGTCTTCTCATCTCCCCCTTCCCCACCCAACCTGTTCCACCCTCTCCCTCACAGCCCGCGATCCCGCCTGCCTTTCCCCTTTTTTCTCTGTGCCCCTTCTCCACCATTCCTCCTGTAATTTATTTAACTCCCTTTTACGTCGACACAGACAAAGCCCGGTGAGTCCCTGGCCGGGGCGATGGGTGCGGGGATGACGCTCACACCTCAGCATCCGACAGGAATAGAAAATGCCTCTGTCAGTCCCGATCCCCCCGGGACTGCCAGCGCTGAGATCCCTCCTGACAACGCTGCTCCGCTCTGATTAGCGTTCGGTTCTCTCTGATCGTTTTGAAAAGCAAGAGCATTGTGCTGAGCTCTTTGTTACTCCCGAGCTCGGGAGGGGAGGGGGAAGGCACACGAATGGAGCGCCGGGGTGGGTTCGCCCCCTTTGTGGAGCTGCTGCTTTTTAAAAGCTTTGCGAGGCAAGGAAAAAAAAATTGGACTGGGAAAAAAACCCAGCAATTAAAACTAGAACTTCTAGATAACCCCTCCTATTTGTCTTGGGCCTCTCCCGGGCTTGCAACAAACCTTGCACAATCTGTCTTTTGTCTCGCTTGTTTTTCGGTTTGTCTCTTGCTCATCACCTGTAAACACGGGGAAAGGGAGGATGGTTTTGTGCTAAAAGCCCAGGGTGTGCGAGGAGGCTGCATTTCTGATGCTCCTAATTTATTTCTGTTGCTGCAGCACAAGAAGCCCCTGGATCTCAGCTGGGATACCCGGCACACAACACACTGGGCTGCTGAACAGGCAGGAGCAAGGCAGCAGCATTATCCACGTTTTACACATGGAAATCTGAGCAGAGAAAAGGGAAAGCAAGTAGCCCAAGGTCAGACAGGGAGCCTGAGACAGAGCTGGCCCTCCCGGGGCCCAGTGTTTGACAAAAACACCTCTGCTGCAGATCTGCTGTGCGAACTCGCCACAGGCCACTCAACCCTTCCAAGAGGTGCATCCAAGCCCCATCTGCCAAAGGAGCAGGATAATTCCCCACTGCCCTGCATGGGGTGCCCCATGCCTGGCAGAGTGCTGGGTTTGCCCGGAGTGGATTTCTCTTAGAGAGCAAAATATAGATTAAATGAATTAAAAAACGGGAAGAAAGTCTCCTGCAGCACACAGAGGGAGAGAGAGCTGATCCATGCTAGTCACGGCAGCAGGGGAACAAGTGCCCACACAGTATTCATGGATGGTCCTTCCCAATGCTTCAAACAAGGTTTCTTCACTCCCCAGCCCCTCCAGAGCCCACTGGATTTGCTTAAGCAAATCCAAATTAGTGAAGAACTAGTCTGATCTAGAACCACTGGGACAAAACACCTTCAGCCTGGTGAGGAATAGAGCTGCTCTCTTGTTTCTCCTTGGAATTATTTCAGGCCCTGTGAGGCCAGTTACACTTTAGATCCCAAGGGTTTCCCCTTTGCAGCTGTGAGGTGGGAGGCTGGGGAGCACATTGTCTTCCACAGCCACAACCCAGTGTCCCCAGCACGGCTGGAGCCCTGCTTGCCCTTAATTGTGGGTCATTGCTTTGCCTTCCCCTCAAACTTAATTTGTTAGGGGAGATGAAGGAACAATCCCAGCACAAACCTGCTGATTGCAAGTCTTCCAGATCACCAGCAGCTCTATCACATCCCCAGCAAATGCCTCCCAACTTTAATCAACTCTGTGAGAAAATTAAGTAGTAGCTTCTCCTTTTAGTTTATGGCTCATGAGAGGCTTTTCTCTGCCTTTAATGAAAAAATGAAGCAGGATTGCTCTCATTTTTCCTGCCTTCCATCTTCTTATGCTCTTTTCACCTTGTTCAGCTTCTGTGAGTGGCTGAACAGTGTAACTCCACTGCCTTCTAATTTGCCCACTGGGATATTATTTGCTTCCGTCGCACTCTTGGACAAAACCAAACCCAGCTCTCAGAAATCAAACCAGTGCCCTCATGCCAACCTGGATGTGAACACCACAGACCACCTGGTGTTTCTTGGGGCCTTATTTCTCCCAGACTGCAGCAGGGATCTCAGATTCCCATAACTGCCAGCCAGTAGCAGTCCCCGGGCAGCAGGGACTGCAGAGGAAATCCCGCTGGGACAGATGTCTCCAAACCCTGTGGTCACTCACCATCTCTCCCAATGTGTTCCAGAGGAAATGAGGACACTGAGTACAGTGGGGAAGTGGAGCTGCCCTATGGGAAGACAAAAGCCATGGCAGAAAAACTTGTACTTGAAGCCAACGGAAAAAAGGTACCAAATCCAAGGGCAGCACCCCTGGAATTACAGTACAGGATGGGGAAAGGAGGGAGTTGGTTAAAAAGACCCCACAGCTCCTGTCTAAGTGTGTATCCAACTGCTGCCTTGATTTGATGCACAAACCACAATGTCCTAAGCTTCCCAAAGCCCAGTATTCCCACACCAGCAGGAAGCTGCCAAACTCTGGCAGGATCAAAGGATGCTTCCCTTTGAGCCTGTGCTTCAGCTCCAGCAGGACTGTGACTTTGGAAAGAGCTGTGCTAAATCAGGGTTGAAGAAACCAGGTTCACCTAGTTCATACTGCAAAAAAGTATAATTTCCAGGCATGTCTGAGTGACTTCAGAACCAAAAATATTGGTGCACCCAGAGTCAGCCCCCTACCTAAGGCAGCTGGCCAGTCTTTGAGAGTGCCAGGACAGTCAGCAGGCAGAGGAGTTCTTCTAGGGAATGAAGCAGAACATAAAAATGAGACCTGTGTCCTAAATCACTGCCTAGAGCATCCCTTCCCAAGTTACAGTTTGAGGCCACTCAGCTTGGTTGGTCTCCTCTGGTACCCGATTTTAGTTGTTGCAAAAACTCATCACAACTGCAGAAAAGTTCATGCCACCAGCACCCTCCATCCAGCACCTCCCAGGGAGCATGTGTGGGTGCAGGTGAGCAATGAAAAAAAAAGCAGAATCAAACTGGGCACCTCCTGGCATTTTTAGGCACCCAAACCGTGTCCCAAACATCCAGAGCACCTCTGCAAATGGCAGCTCCTCTAGGCCAGTATTCCCAGGTTTTGGGTTTATCCGGCAAACCCGCGGTGGAAGAATTTCACCTCTGAGTCCATCCCTCACTAACATCCCTCCCCCGTTTTCCAGCTGAGCCACGGTGGTAAGCTCACCACCTGCATCATCCGAGCCAACACCGTGTATGGGGAGAAGGCAGCGTTTCTCCAGGAGCTCTACAGGGGGGCCAAGGCCAGGAAGGGGGTCCTGAACTTCCTGGAGCCTGAGGACTCGGAGCGGAATCACACCTACGTGGGTGAGGGACTGAGCTCTCTGCCTGCTTCAGCCACAGGGGGTTTTACACATCACCTTAACCATAATCTTCCAAGGCAGAGAGATGAATGTGGTCAGTGAGCACAAATGTTCTTAAAGCCACAAAACTAAAGAATTTTTCAGGCAGCTGCTCACTATGACTGTTTTCCTGAGAAGGGTTTTCTTTTTTTTTTCCTTGGTAAATGTTTTAGGGGGTATATGGGGGGCAGAGAGAGAAATTCAGGTAATATTTTGAAAATGTTTTTGCTTTGAAAAGATACTTAATTTCTTCTTCATTAGAAGAAATCATCTTACCACTACTTGTCAAATTCCTTACAGAAAAGGCTGTGCTACATAAATGATTTTAGCAAGCACAAGAAACTACTCACAAAGCCTACAGGAGGAGTTTGTTGTGGTGCTGAATGCCTTTCAGGGGAGTACAACTCACCATTAAATCATGCAGGGGTTCAGTCATTTCCGTGCAGCACACTTAGATGTCTTTTCCCAAAAGTGCAGATAACAGTATTTTGAAAATGCTCTCAGAGACGAATCAGGCCCAGATAAATCAAGTGACTTCTTCAAAGGCTCACAGCAGAGCCAGGAATAAAACCCTCGAGCACTGACTCTCATTCATCCTCCTCTCACTACAAAACACTGCCCTTTCCCTTCACATGAACCAGGATCACGAGGCACATTAATTGTCCAGCTCAAAGAGGAGACCAAAGGTTTAAAGGATCTTGGAGGCCTGGATTAACTCCTCAGTCTCTCTACAGTGCAGCTGAGCACACCATGAGTGCTTCCCTGCTTCCCAGCACTGAGGCTGGCAGATCCAATGTACTCATTCTACAGTAAACAGGGAAATTCAGCTCCTCCTGAATACCTGTTTCTCTCCCCTCTTATTTCTCCAGGGAACGTTGCATGGATGCATGTCCTTGCAGCAAGGAACTTGCAGCTGAAACCAGGCTTGCTGGCAGGACAAGTGTACTATTCCTATGATGACACTCCAACCAGGAAAGGTTTCCTGGTCAGGCACCAGCTGCTGTCCACTGCAGACCCCTCGGTGAGACTGGGCTCCCACATCCCCTACTGGAAGATGTGGTTAATGATACAACTGCACAGGATAATCAGGGTCATCTTGTTGCCCTTCTGGAAGCCACAGCCTTTCCTAAACCTCCCTTTGCTGAACACAATAGTCACCACCTTCTCCTACGAGACAGACAAAGCCTCCAGGCATTTCGGGTACAAACCCCTGTTCACCTGGAACGAGAGCAGGCACAGAACTGCCCAGTGGCTGAGAGCAGCTGTGGGCAACCTGGAACCCCCCCAGCTCCCCGGGAAGAAGAACTGAACCCCACTTTTGGGGCGAGGAGATGGCTCAGCGCACCGGCAGGTTCCACCTGAGCTTCGCAGTACGTGCAGATCTCTGGCAGGAACTTTGCAAGCACAGAAATCCCGGTGCTGAGACAGAGAAGGAGCAAAACTCTGAGGCTGCAAATGCATACACCTGTCATGCCAAAATCTCAGCTATTTTGTGTTGTCCTGTGGAACACCAGGGTGCATTCGAAAGCTTCCTCTCTTGCAGCCACGTGGGCCTCAGTCACTGCCATGGTGCCACCACTGCATGGGGTCACTCCTGGGAACAGGACAGACAGGCTCAGGAGAGAAAGGGTACTCAAAAAACACCTTTTTCCTGAAATTAGTTAACCAGTTTTGTTCCACAGCCTAAGAAGCCATGGCCTCAGACAACTGGTGGGATGTCTGTACTGGCTCATACAGTAAAGGGTATTCTTTTGTATAAAAAGCAGACTTTTTTGTATGAAAAGTGATACTTTTGGGGAAGACGAGGAAAACCCAGCAAGTTCTTGTTCTGCTTTAGGGTTTAATAAACAGAAAAAAAAAATCAACTTCTTTTCCAGAACTACCTTTTGCAAGATGCTTCCTTATTTTTGACAAGTAGAATATTATATCTGTTTAGAAATATTACCCCTCTGAAAAGAAACCTCCAACCTCTTGTGCTAACAATGTATAGGCTTAGCTCCTAATTGCATGGATGGAGAACTGATGTCTACAAGCTCAAAGGTGGGGTTCATATATTTTTAAGTCTGTCCCAGCACTCCAGCAGCAAAGCAAAGCAGATTAAAGCCCACGTTCAGCTGCTGTGCTGGCAAACAGCAACTTCAAGTGAAGGCCTGAGGGGCTGCATTTATGCTAAATAACGTTTGAACTTCAGGAGGGAGAGGTCACTTCAGCTCATTCCGTGGCACTGCAGCTACACAGTCCATCTGGGAGCAGCGTTTCACAGATGATATTTTCCTAACACAGATGGGGACAGGCACTTCCAGAAAATTCACAGCAAAACTGTGGTTTCTATCAGTTTATCGGCTTCTCTATTTTTAAGACATACGGAGGGGCTGCTAAATCTACATTATGCACAGTTGAGATTTCAGTTTCCACTCGAGCTTGGAGGAATGGGGCATTTTTACAATGCTGGTTCAAATCTAAAATTAACTCTGTTGGTATCACACTTCTGTGTTCTGTGAATACATACCCATCTCAAGTGTTCCTAGAGTAAAAGTGTGCACAGGCACAAATCAAAGCTTATTTTAATTACGAGCACCCCAATAATCCTGGAAAAAGCAAGTTTCAGCATGGCATCCTTGACAGAAATGATCAAAATTTGCTTCCTGTTAGTCCCTGTAATTACCCAGGAAGGAAAGTGGAGCAATACAGCGTGAGCTGCCAAGTTACATTTGCCGAAACTCACTCTCACATTCACTCTTTTTCAAAACGAGCTTGCAAATCAGAAATCAGTCGCTCTGGTAATTCATTACTAACTTTATGTAACAAATAAATTCGGGCAAAACTGTTGCAGTCTGCTCACAGGGAATGTGAAAGGTTGAAGTAAGTGAGCAGCTTCCTACTGGTTTTTCCCCCTACCATTTGTGATTGGGGGGGGGGGGTTGTTTAAGGGAGTAATAAAATTTCTGGGGTTTCTATTTTTGCTAAAAGTCTCTTCGCAGTTTTTCTGCCATTATCCAAGGGGTAGCTGACAGCCCTTTAAGAATTCGATGAAGAAATCCGCCCTCGATCCCTCGCGCACATCGCCAGGGGCATCGCCCGGTGTGCCGGCGTTGACCTCAAAAGGTTTTTAGCGCTCCTGAAACGATGGATTTATCCTGCCAAAAAAAGAGCCACTGGGTGGAGCTGCGAGTCTGGGAACAGGTACCATCCTCGTGGGAGCCTGTGCTGCACCCGCTGGGCTTTAGGTGCTTTTTGAAAGAATTAAAATCCCTGCCCAGGCAGCGAGGCCGAAGGAGGGGTGGGAGCCTCTGCCCAGCCAGGTCTGGCCTCAGCCTGGGGCACTTGGAGTTCTGGACTTCCCTTGGCTGGCTGGAAGCAGTTTTATCTTCCCGTAGCCATGGAATCAAAGAGAATGGAGAAATTCATTTTTCCACTCGGAACTCGTTAGAAAAGAATAAAAGTTTGCTTTCTGTGTTTAAAAATAGAATTAAATCTGGCACCCCGAGCCCCGGGAACGCTTGCGCAAGAACAACACGCCGGTGCCTCCGGTCCCATTCAGAGCCCTGAGTGTGTTCCTTTGTGGGATTTGGAGCTGCTGGAGATATCAGATGGGAGAGTTGTCAAGCCCCAATACTATCCCAGAGATTAATGCCTTACAAGCTTGCCTGCTTTCAGAAACCTCGCTGGGAACCTCATCATGCTTTTGTTCCTGTCCTGCTCATCATCACCTCTGATTCTGATGCTTATCAGGATGCAGATGACATGCAGGATAAGCAGCAGGGATTTTCAAAGGTGGTTAAGTGCAGCATTTTTCAAAAGCATCTGAATTAGTTGGCTGCTCAGCTTTTTTTTCATACCTACCCACCTCCCAAG
Source organism: Manacus vitellinus (assembly GCF_001715985.3). Classification (NCBI taxonomy): domain Eukaryota; kingdom Metazoa; phylum Chordata; class Aves; order Passeriformes; family Pipridae; genus Manacus; species Manacus vitellinus. Next base: position 4,475,565 of record NW_021940460.1, read on the forward strand.
CTTTGACAAAAGCAAGTAGAGGATTCCCCTTCCCTGTTCATGGCAGAAATGGGGGGAAAAGTTAGACAGCAAAGCCTCTGTGCTGGTTTCCAAAAAGATGAGTAAGCTTCCTTTGGCTGCCCTGCCTTTTGGCTCCTCCAAGCTAATGCTGCAGCAGACTTCCTGTTAGATCCTTGATTTTATCAGATTATAACTTGTTTTCCCCTGGCAATGCTTTAATTCTTTCTACTGCATTGGGTTGTCATTGGCTTTTCTTTTCAGGGTCTCAGCACTATTATGTAACAGCAGCAGCAAGAAAAAAAAGAGAAAAGAAAAAAATATTTCAGATCTGTTTCTACTTCTGGAGAGGAGCCTTTGTGCACAATTACTCATCCAAGAGATTCAGCAGGTATAACTGCTTCCCCCAGGGGCTCCATTATATAATTGGATTTCAGCCATACAAATTAAATCCTATCTTACCCCTTAGTTAAGCCAGGCAGTAAGTATTTAATGCTAATATCCCTGACAACTATTGCAGGGAGAAGCAGAGCTGGAGCACAGAGGAGACAGATGCAGGCAATCTCTGCTGCAGGAGCAGGGAGGATGAGCAAGGAGTGCCCTGACAGAATGACAGACACCTGCTGTATTTTAAACATGGCTAAACTTCCCCAGGACAAGCTGGAGTTGTTGTCTGAGCTGGAACGTGGCTCTCCCTCTGTTTTCCATCCTGCAATATTCCCATGTGTGCGCCGGGCGCTCAGCCCCCAACACGCACACTTCAAAGAGCCACATGCCTAACCCTGTTTGAGTTTCTGTGGAAGCCTCTGTTCTTGTGCAATGTCTGAAGGAAGCGAATTTAGTAATATCACAACTCAAGCCAAACGCAAAACCAAGCAAAGGATCCCCAAATTAAAAAGAGAATCTCAACCCAGTTACTCATTCATCTGCATTTTCTGCCGCGTTCCGTCTTCTCCCGGCCTGTTCCTGTCAGACAAAGCCCTCTGGGCAGAGACCATCTCTTTTGGTGTCTGGTACATCAGTCACGGAGTTAGTGCATAGTAATAAAGGAAAACAGATTCCTGGTAGGAGTTAAACCAGTCAGTCTGGTACCGTAATTGGAACATAATCTCATATTGACAGTATTTAACACAGGATGTGCAGGGAACAGATGGCAGCAGGCCAGGCCTCCATCGGCCTGCAAATATTGGAAAGAGATTTTCCAAGTCCAGCTCCTGAGCCTCATCTCCGATGTCGGAAGCTTCCCTTCCCCGAGCGGGCCTTGAGCCACTGGCTAATCCTGGTTAAGGCCCCACAGGCTCCTCTGCTCCCGGCCCTGCAGACAGCCAGAGCTCCCACTGCCAACTGCCTCGGGAGCACTTAGAGAGGGAGCTGAAACAGCATCGAGGGCAAAAGTCTCCATAATCCATTGGTCCAAACAGTCCCAAACCTCGGGATACACCTGTGAGCCTCCCCCTGGCAGAGGGACCTGCCTGTGGCACCAGCACGACCCCACGTGCACCTTCAGTGCCAGGGCCACCCGCCCGTGTCACTGCGCTGCTGCTTTCCCCTGGAAAGGCCTCAGTCCTCCCATGATCTCCCAGGAACGTGCTGGCAACAGGGACTGATTCCTTTCTCCAAGCCCAAAACGCTGAGCTAAAGCAGGTGAAAGGAGAGGAAGCACATTCATTCCAAGGCTCATCCCGTGGTACAGAGTGCAGACACGGGCTCAGCTTTCCAAGGGGGTGGGAGAACCACACCGTGCTTCTCAGAGCTGCTACAGAAAGTTCAAATTGATTTTTCTCTGTTTCAGCAATTAATTCCCATTAATCAACTTACTGTACAATGCTGCGCTATAATTCACGAATTTTATGCACTATATGAATAAAATTGCACATATATTTTTATGTGATTTTCATTTAATTGAATTCCGGGGAGATTTATCTGCTGGGTTATTAATAAATCTTAATATGGCCTATAACATTCAATTGATATTTAATTAACCTGCAATAACTGCCTTGTAAAATGTAAATTAAATGCTTTATTTTTTCCAGGCGTATAACGTTAAATCAAATTCTTCGTTCTGCCAGTAAAACAAAAAAGAAGTGGGGGGGGGGGGAAAACCAAAGCTTAGACCTGAAAATATTTGATGTTTAAAGAGGTTCAAACTGGAAACCAGATCCCATGCTTTGTAATCAGTTCTTCTCTCGAGGAAGTACTTTTCCACTGTCTCCCCACCTTTAAAGATCACAGGAATTTGGGTGGATTTAGATGAAACATCAAAATCTCAGGAGGTTGGAAGAGAAGTGAGAGGCGCCCATTATTAATAATAAGGTTGCAAATTCCCATAGGTATTGTGGTATTTGGCATTTTTCTTAAAGTCTTGGCTCCTACAGTCACAAATGAGAATGTCAATTTTCATTTAAAAATAAAAAAAAAAAAAAAAAAGGAAAGATGTTAAAGCCCTTTGATAGGGGAAGTTTGCAAACCTGAATGTCAAAGGCATGAGAACTAAGAGACAAAAATACATAAAATTTGATCCTTATCTTTAAAAGTATCAGAACTTTTTGAGACTGAGGTGTTTGAAAACTGGGAGGTGGCAACAAATGATCAAAACAGCCTTTACAGGAAAAGATGAGAACAATCCAAATTATATTTTAAGATCAAACTGCTTTCCTCCCCCTCCCCTGGCAATTTACATAGATCTACATTAAATACTGCAAACTGCAAAAACAACTGGTTCTGATTTCCAAACCAGGATAGCTGGCTGCCTTTGCAAGGTGATGTGAAAACTTCAGGAGAGTATGACTGTCCAGAATTGATAAGCCTATAAAGTTTTACTGCTATAGCATCTAAACTTAGTATATCTTTCTTTTTTTTAATGCATGGAGTGGCCAATCTGTCTTACAATATTTTATTAAACAGGGTATTTCCACTGAAGGACAGTAACCCTCACTGTCTGTAATCTGTCTGCATTAGATCACTTTAAAAGGTATTAAATGAAAATCAAAAGTTAAATGTACCATGGATTTTAAAGGTGTCACGGCATGGAAGAATAAAGATGAAGAGAATGGATTCTGACTTGCAATGAATGAACAGAAATAAATCCAGAGCTTCTGTAATGGAAAGCCTGTCCCCCCTCACTGTTCATCCTCTGCTGTTCATCCACCTCCCTCCTGCACAACCCCCAGCCAGTGACCCCCCCGGCCCCACCCAGGGCAGTAATTCCACAAGGTAATTCCAGGAGGAGCTCCAATTCCACAAGGTAATTCCAGGAGGAGTTCCCGAGGGAGCTCTGAGGCAGCCCCAGCGTCCCAGGGCAGGAGGAGGGGATGTGATCCTGCATCCCACAGTCACTGCAGGGCTCCCTGCACTGCAGTGCTTCCAAAGGCACTGCTGACTGGCCCCAATTTTGCCACTCTGACACTTTGCAAGCAGCTCTGCTGCCTCGGAGAGGAGCAGCCAGAGCAGGGAGTCAGCACATGCAAGTGGCCTCCTGCTCACAGGAATTGCCTGGAATTCTGCAGCCCTGGGTTTAATCCCCAGCTCCAGCTCGGGCTCACTGGGTAATTTGCAGCAGGTTTCTCCCTTGCTCTCTCTTTCTCTCTCTCTCTCCCTCTGCATTTTATGAGTTTGGCAATCGATCAGGATTAGCCTTCTCTCTTCTTACCTTTCATCTTTCTAATGGAAGAGAACATATCCCACAAATGTGCTGTGTGGGATCTGCTGCCAGCTGTTGCTTGAGGGGAGAGAGCCCAGAGTGAGCCCAGCCTGAGCCTGGGGACCACAGCCTCTCCCCAGGACAGTTGTGTTTCACCCTCCTGGATAAACATGGACACATTAGGGGTTTTTTTTCCCCTTAAAGTGGGTTTCTAATAGAGCTGAATTAAGGCCTGACCATGGCTGACAGTTCACATTTATTTGAGGAGCAGTTTTTATCAGGCAAAGTCACCTGGGAGCTGCACCTGGAACAGCCACTGTGAGAGTCCCATCTACCCACAGACTGTTCCTAAAGATGCTCCCTGGAATTAAACCACAACATGAGGAGCAAATGTAATGGGTCAAAATCTGAGGGACTGCAAGTTTTCAAGCATGTTTAGGACTTAGGACCCGAGAGGCTCCCACAGAGATTTTAGCACTGAGTTTTCCTGAGCCCAGTGTAGGACTGCTGGGGGTCCCTGTGTGAACACCCAGACTCTCAGGGATATAAGAGCAGACCCACCATCACCTGAATTACTTCTCTGCTCTGCACACATGGCTATCCCATGGTCACACCCATGCCTGGTCCTAGTCCTAAACCCCTTTATGACCATGCCACCCCGCTCTTAAATCCCAGCTGGAATATCTTTTCTTTTGAGAAACACAGCAGGCTAAGTATTCCTGACGTGTCCAGGATGCTCAATGTCACCTTTTGTGCAGGACTCTCACAGCAACAGCCTCCCTGGGAGCAGAGGGAATCCACCTGCTTGGCAGATACACCAGGCAGCAAACCTGTCTCACAGCAGGTAACTGAGAAGCACAGCATCTACAGTCCTGCTGCTGATCCCACCAGGAGGAATCCCAGTCACTCACAAGGAGATAGGTACTGATGATGTGGGATCTCTAACATGAGACAGACACAGCAAGTTCTGCCCTTCTCAAAATTCACATCTGGGAAGGAGTAATGGAGCGAGAACCAGCCCCACGAGACACACCATGATCAGCCCATCTCAGCATGGGGCACAAGCTCTGGATCACTGTGATTCCAGGGATCAGGGGTTCAACACAAACCTCTCCTGGCTCTGGGTGGTGGTGCTGCACCGTGGCACCAGCACCAATACACACACCCTGCCCCGGGAGGAGAACTGGGGGTTTGAACCAAAGGGAATGAAGTGCCTGCTACATTTCAAAGGGATTTAGAAGCTCTGCTCCATCTCAGAAACCTCCCCAGACTTCCTGAGAGGCTGAACACGTGCTTGACATGACACCAGATAATGTTTGTGGGCTGTGGCATAGCTGGGGATTACTGCTCTGAAAAGGAGGACTTGCTGAAGTGGCTGTGGTTTAGGAAGGATTTGAAAGGGGAGAGGAGTACAGAGGGAAGCTGTTCTAGACAGTAAGTCACATAAGAGAAGGCTTAAAAACCGAGAGCAGGAGGAAATGAAGGGATCTGAAAAGGAAGGGATTTGGGATAAATGAGTGGAGGAGGAGGAGAAATGTCAGCTAGCAGCAAGATTACATTGGGCAACGTGTGAGCTCCTTCAGCCCTTCTTCATGGGGTGACTGGAGTGATGGGAAAGATGCACCAGTGAGCTCTGGGCTGGCTACTCGAGAAGAACAGGCAACTGCACACTAATGGTGGGAACTGAGGGAATTTAGTGAAATTATATCACAGCTTGCTCAAATCACAGAGTAACTGATGGTGGTAACTCATAACAGGCAACTCCAGCAGATACAGGGGCTCAAGCACCATGGCCCAGGTCAGGAGAGGTGTGGGGAGCAGCAGGAGGCTGAGAGATGGTGCCACTGGTGTAATGTTCACTCACCAGGCTGAATTAAACTCTGTTCATGGATTTTCCTGCACTAGTTTGCACTGGTTATCACAGATAAGCCACATTAATGCAACTCTGTTATGATGTTGGGAAACCTCAGTAATGGAAATTAACTGCTCTGCATGGAAGGATGAATGGAAGTTACACAACCCCTGGCCCTATTTCCGAGGAGCACAGCAAAGTTGAGTGGGTGCATTCAGATTTAATAGCTGTTATCAAAATCAAGGAAAGGACTTCTACTCAAAGGGTAACTGGGAGAAAAGCAAGGACTTGGGAGCATTGCACAACCCCAGCAGCTCTGGACTCACACCAACAACAGTAACTCCAGTGCTGGAACAATGCACCAGCTCAGTGCTCTGACACGAGGCCAAGGGGCTTACAAAACACCTCCAAACAGTTAATGTAAATCCATATTACCAGGCCTATTAATGGCCTGTCATTGCCTGTCTGCAGATCACTATGGTGTGCTCTACATTTCCTTAATCTAGTTATCCTTAACTGACATTTCCAGCGCTGGTGGGATTCCACAAGGCCCTAAAATCAGAAGGACTGACCTCTTCTCTGCCCATTGAATCACCATTCCCTCACCCTCTGGCCTCAGTTGCCTTTCCCACATGACGGGGACAACATCTTGTACCTTCACTGTAGCCATGGGACTTTTGTGTCCAGCTGCTTTGAGAGTTGAATAACTCAAGCAGACATGTTATTTTGAATTTCTTATTGTCTCAATTTAAATTTTAAACTGATTCTTACAATATTTCACACACACACACGACACAAAATGATCAAAAGACATTTACAGCTGGTTTTAAATGTGAGCCAGACCTTGCTGAAACCTGGTGTTTCTGCCCCATTTGCAGAGGACTTGGCAGGGAGGGCAGGAGAAAAGACTGCATTTCCCTTGTCTCGGCTCCCTTGTCTGTTAACGTGAAACCTAAAATACTCCCCTCCATTTTGGATCAATGTCACATAACCTCATTTCCTCAGCTTAGGAAAAAGCCTTAGATTTTATATGTTGCACTAAAATATGTCAGCAGTGCTCAGTTAATAAACAGTGCTAAATCAAAACCAGGCCCCAGTTCGTAGATCATGTGAGCTCTGTCAAACACGGGCAGTGATACCATGGCAGGGATGTAATGGACAGCCCCCTCAGCCTGGCCTTTATGGCTGTGAGAGAGAAAAACCTGGTGTTCAGTCACTTCTCATTCACCAGAGGCTGTCACACAATCTCTCACAGTTTTTTGGGTTATGTTTATTTTTCCTGGGGTTCCCAAGGGCCCTACCTTCTGATCCCCCTGCAAACCCTCCTGTGTGACTACCTAAAGGACTGACCTCTGAGTTACAGCCAAAACTCGAAGCTTTTACTGCACGATAGACCAGATCCTTACCTGATAAATCAGAATATCCCCCCATCAATTTACACCCCCAGAGGAAACAATTTTCTCAATTCAGGGGAACAACGGCTTGATTTTCTTCTCTGTGTTGACTTTTTCTGGGTGGTGACCCTGTTAAAGCCAAGAAACTTCTCTCCCTCTCATTTGTCAGCAGGACATCCCAGCAGCTCTTAGGGCTGTAATTCAGCACCTATGGCCAACCCAGCCTGGCAGCAACCCCCCCTACTATAACCAGCCACACTGCAGTTCCTATGGTGAAATTCAGGGAATTAATCCCATCAGGCAATCGCCTCCTAGAGATTGTCCTCATTAGTGGCACCCCCCTAACCAGCATCCTGAATTTTGTGGGAAAACAATCAGGAATATGTCTTAGAGGCTACCAAAAACGGTCACTCATTAGTCCCATGTTTCTGATGACCAGCATGAGCAGACTGAGACCTGCAAACTGACATTTACTGTCCCTCATACCCAAAACATGACCATTTACTGGGCACCTTTAGAGATTAATAATGAAAACACTCCTCTCTCACCCACCGCTGGAAAGAAAATGTTTTTGGAAAGCTGTTCCTGTCATTTGATAGTGTCCAGTTGTTCCATGAGAAAAGCCAGACCTCAAACCCACACGATGGTTCAGTTTTTCCCTTGGCAGTGCCCAGCTAGAGGCTGCTCAGTGTATCCATACACCTCTTGCTGCTGCTCCTGAAACCTGCCATGGATTAACACAGGGATGCCAGCAGGGAGCCAGAGCCAGGCACAGTCCAAGGCCACCTGAGTGTGGCTTTTAGGGGGACACCTGAGGCAGAAATCTCACACAAGTGTTGATCCAGCTAAAAATACTTGCAATGTTGCAGCAGGCTGAAATCCCACTGGAACCCCCATCTCTGGGGGAGAGGCAGGGCCATCTTAGTGCAAGAAGTCATCCCTGCCACTCACAACCAAAAAACAGCCACCTGAAAGTTGGTTTAAGTTTAAATTCCTGCTGCAGTGAATGGAGAGGGAAACTGGCACCTCTGCAGGGCCATTCATCCCATCCCAAGATGGTTATCTGGGACAGGGAGGGTGAATTGATGCTGGAGGTGCCAGTGTCTTTCGACAGGGACTATAAAAGGAGCCTTGATGATTATCTTGGAGCAGACACCTAACTTTTAGGCAGAGTCAGTTGAGGTGAATCTTTGTTGAGGTGAAATCAGTGGTGGTTTCGCCTCTGCCTTCAGTGGGGCAGGGTTTTCACCACGGTGATCTGAACAGATTAGAAAAGAAAAACGGAAAAGGGAAGCACATCTATAAGGGAATGAAATATTTATTTCCCCCCGATTCACAATTAAGATATAAAGAGATTAGGGGAATTCTTCACAGATGCAGAGTGGGCTTACATTGAACAAGAAAGGAGGCTTTGGAGCCTGCAAGCACAACTTGAGCTCCCAGCCACCCTGCCTTCCTCCCAGGAAAAGCATCATGCAAATGTGAGGAGGAAGGAATTGCGGTAGACATGCCATCTGGGAGGATGATGGACAACAAGCTGACTAGGAATAAATAGCAAAATATAATAAATTCCAAACCATGCCAACAGCAACTGTTGTGCTATGAATTAACAGTGCTATTAAATGTTTACGCACACACTTCTGTCAGCACCTGTCAGCATTTATGCAATACATACGTTGGCAAATCTGTATTACGTTATTTCTTGCAACTGATCTGCATTAATACTGCCCGTGCACATGTTCAAGCAAATTGCTACACTTCTTTTTGACCTATCCATGTGCAAAAGGTGCAGCAGTTCACAGGATTTTATGCCTATGCAGCAAATTCCGGGTTTATGCGCCAGGCAGCAGAGCAAGGCTGAGGGATAGAGGGCAGCAAAGGAAAGCGAAAGAGGAGCAGGGAAGAACAAGGGACCTGGAAAGCCTCCGGCAGGAGCAGGAGGATGCCCGAGGAGACGTGGTGGGCTCAGGGTAAAGCAAGGTTCACCCCAAACCGGATAAGAGAAGGGGAGTCACAATAATCCTCCCTGAACAGGAAGAAAAGGACAGGGGTGGGGGGAAGCCCCAAAATCCAGCCCTAAGCTGCAACCCCGAAAGAAAGGAGAACACATTTGTCCAGGCTCCTGCTGAGCTCGTGCTCAGAGAACAGTTATGCTACAGCCAGTAGGATGGACTGCAGTGCTCTCTGCACCCAGGCACCTCATTTAACTTTCCCCCTCAGATTCCCTCTTTCTGCTCTTCCCTCCCTTCCCCCAGCCCCGAGTGCAGGAGCTGGGGCGGAGGAGATAAAAATGTATAATTAAGGGAGTTGCCACTTGCTAAAGCTGGAGACTGCTGGAGCAAAAGAGAGGGTTTGTGGTGACAGGGCTAAATCTGGGACCCACCAGTGGTTGCTAATGATGAGAGCTGTGGTTGCTGTGCCACCCAGGCAGGAGAGGCGGAAAGACAAGCTTGAGATTGCAAAAGGAGCTTCCGTGCCCCACCTCTGCTCTGTGCCAGCGGATTTCGGGGGCTCAGGGATGTCAGGGATGCTGGCAGGGCTTTGGGACAGCCCAGCAGAGGCAGGAAGGGCAGTGAGAACGGGAACAGGGTCAGAACTGATGCTGGATCTGATCACTGCACGTGGACATGGCAGCTCCTCAGGCTGGTGCTGGAACTGGTGCTGCAGAGGAGGAGAGGGCACACAGTGCCTTGCAGGGCTGCTGCAGGACCGGGGAACTGTTCCTGTGCTCTCTCTCCCTCTGCCTGTGCAGAGACACTGTGAACTTTTGTCTTTTTGCACTCAATTTATTTGAAGGACCAAAAGCAGCAGCAGCCAAAACAGATATCTAAAAGAGGAAACTTTTCAAGCTGCTCCTCCTGGCCCCATCGAGAGGAATTTTTTTATTGAACCTGAAGCCACAGCAGAATCCCAGCCGTGGTGTGAGCTGTGGCAAGATGCAGGACAGGCAGACATCAGTGGGGTGCCACGGAACACCCCATCAAGCTCAGCTCAAACTCTTGAGCTGCAAAGGCCATTTGTGCTTAGCACAGACACCCACTGAAATCCAACAATGTGTGAGGGTATTGTATGGCCATTTCTCTTTGTGAATTAAACAGGATTCAAAGAGAAGAGGGAGTGAAAGGACTTACCCCAGCCATATTTACCCTCAGTCAACCACATTCCTTCATCAACTATATTCCTGTGTCTTTAAACACATGATTTTGGCTCAAACTAAAGGAGGGCTTTTATACTTTACATTCGAATTAACATGACAAGCGATTAGCAGATCATCAAGAATAAGACTTCTCTTAATAGCACTAATAAAAAGGGAGATATTTTTAATGCAGTTCCTAGGATTAATAATTGCCATTCTGATAGAGTCAGAATTTCCAGCATGAGCCATTCCCTCCATAGCCACAGGTGCAGATGGATGAAGCAGCTCAGACAAGCTGAATTTGATCACATTTTCCATGTAAAAGGGCACAGTAATTACAACTGATGAGGGTGCTGGAGCCAAAACACTGGGTCTTTGGTAGGGGAAAAAAAAACAGATTTGTAATCAACAGGGGTAGCCACAGGAGAAGTTTTAAAATCTTAATTTAAAAACACTTAGCAGTAGCATGCTATGCTCCTCCAGTTACTGAGCACCAGGACATTAGAGGAGAGTGTCCCTAGAAAGTGCTGCTATCCAGGGGACTCTTCAGCTTTGCTGGAATTTCCAGAGCTCACACACCTCAAACTCATGTTTTTTGCTTCTATTTAAGGAAGACACAGAGTATTGTAGTGCATCTCCAAGATTAAGTGGGAAAGTGAAGAGGCTGCTGTTTAAGATTCAGTTTTGAGCACTGAAGTCAGCCTGGAGGGATAACAAATCCATGTCCCCATCCTGGAGTTAGAACATCCTTGCAAAACAGAAGCATTAAGTTTAATAATATAAGTGTGGATTTGTGCCTTTAAATAGCATTTGCTTTGCTGAAAAGGATGCAAAGATCTTGTCTTGCTGACTGGTAAATCGATGGCAGTTAAAAGCTGAATTTCCAAACGAGTTCAGCCCCCAGCTCACAGAGCAGCTTTGTACCACAGAGCGATTTTTGTTTGTCTAAACGAGTGTTAAGATCCTTGGAAATCTTTACTCCTGGTTGTGGGTTCTGCATACTTTAAAACATGCCCCTGGTCTCTTCTAACACACTGAACCCCGAGGAGAAATACCAGCAGGGTTAGAAACCACCACCAGATATATTTTGAGCTTGATTGCCTGTATTATCTTAACACCCTGTTGCTCCAAAACCTCTGAAAAGGACATATCTCATCTTTCTATTGTTATTACACCCAAAGGATATGTCTACACCGCAGTGCTGAGATGCCCATGCCAGCTCCCAACAAGCTGGCTCTGGAGCTGGAGGCAGGAGAGCTCCAGCACATTTCCTCTGCAGGCTAATTTGGGCTGCTCCTGCCCCGCTGAAGGTGGCTGAGAAAAAGCAACGGGAGCTTGGCTTGACTCTTCTGGCAACACACAAATGCAACAGGGCAACCACTCCTGATTAGCTCGCTCCCACACCATCTGTTTTTCCAAGACTACATGGACTTTCTGGCACGGAGATTCCTGTTTGAGGATAGGAGCTTGTGTACAACAGTTTACCATAACCAGCAAAGCCGAGCTGACACTCCCTCCCTCAGAGACAGCAACAGTTTTGCTTGGGTTTTTTGTCTGTTTTTGGTAACCCTTTGCCTGTTTTGCATCGCTGGGTACCACCAGTATCACACTGCAGGGGAAGATTTCCGTGTTCCAGGCAGGTTTGCTGGCACAGAGTGGATTGTCTCATGGGTGTGAGGTATCAAGGCCAAGCTGATCAGAGGGAAAAGCTGATCCCCCAGAACCAAACAGGTCTCAGGCGTTTCTGCAGCAGCCCCTTTGGCTCCCGGGGGGAGCGGCAGCGCCGGAGCCTCCCCAGGCTGCAGGATGAGGGGGGTGAGGAGCTGCAGATCCCCCATTTCCACCCAGGAAGGCACAGCCCAGGGCAGGAGCCTGCACAGCTCCTCTCCTCACACTCCTTGCACGGCCTGGCAGCAGCAGAGCAGCCCTAACACAATGCAGAACCCAGGCCAAACCCCATAGCCACTCTGTCTGTCTAACTCTGTCTGGCAGTGGTGCAGTACATTATTACCTTCTGTAATTCCCCCAAGTTATTTAGGGCTGTCTCCTTATTATCTCGATATCTTGGCTCCCATAATAATTACAGACCCAGTTTTACAAGGGCAATTTTTTTTTTCTTGATTAGTTTCCAGGATTCTGTTGTTGCATCAAAGCCGTGCTCGTTTCTCTGTATTCCTGACAGATGTCTACTGGGGGAATTGCAGCATGGGCATGCAAAGAGGAAGCCATCTACGGTGAGATTGAGGAAACAAAGAACACTTCTGTGAATTTAAAGGAAAAAAGAGCCATTTCTCTGCACGTGAGCCTGTGCACACCCAGCTGGTCAGATGAAGACACACACACTTTGGCACTTGAGCTTCTGTCCATTCTCCCTCCTTTTGCTCATCCAGAGCAAAGCATTTTACAGAAGTGCTGTAAGAACATCCTCTCATCTGTGCAAGTTTAAGGAGCAATTAAACTGAATTTGCCATGTCTAATTTCTTACTCTTTCTGCTGAAACCCATTGTCTCTAGCCAAACCTCTCACAGACCTCTACAAAGGAGCTGGTCATTAATTGCACTTTCCATAGTCAGGAAACTTTGCCGAGAAGTAATGACGTGGCCATCTCAAAGCAACTTGGGAAGCAGTGGCTGGGCTGGGAATAAAGCAGAGCTCTGCAGAGTCCTTCCATCTTCACCACAAGCTCATGTGAGTGTTTGCTCTTCTCTAAACTCAGCCACCTCTGCCTGCTGCCTTCAGCAGGACTTGGCCAAGAATAAACAACAACAACAACAACAAAACACCCTGGTTATTTGTACAACAGCGGTGCCTAAAAAAATCCTAATTACCTCTAGCAGCGTGGTGCTTGCAGGCCTCAGGTGAGACTGGCACCCCATTGTGCAAGGTGTTACACAAAACACATTATAAAAAGATGGTCCCTACCCTGGAGAGTTTATAATCTAATTATGCAGGAGAAGGAGTGGGCGGAAACAAGTTCAGAGAGATAGAGTAAGTGATTCAATATCTCCCACAGCACAGCTCGCTAACAGTTTACTGCCCTCTGAACTGGTGCCTAAACCACACAGGTTCCCTCAGACATGAGGGTCCTGGTGGCCTCTGCCTTGAGGCTCCCAAGGAGTTGACAGAGAAACAACTCAGGGCTCTGAAGTGGCCTTGGAATGTGCCTCTGTTCTCCGTCACACAGAAGCCAGGCCCCAAACTGGGTGTCTGAAGCTCGGCAGTGGGAAGAGCCCCGGTGCCCCCAGGAGCTGTGCCTGGCAACCCCGTTTTCCCTCTGCCATGGGGGCACGTTTTTAGCCACTGCCAAAGGCAGAAGATGGGACTTGTTGGACAGAGAGCTCACTCTGGAATGGCAAATCCTCTATGTTAAGGACTGATGATGAGTAGATCAAACCGTGTGTCAAATAAATCACCCACTGAGTCCAGAGCCATACATGAAAATACAATTAGAGATTAGCCCATGGAGTGCATAACTGGCAATACGTCAGCTACAAATCATTTTAAAAGCATGTAGCTGATCTAGCCTCCTTAATTCCTTGAGTTGTTGATTCCAATTATCAGCAGCCAAGTAGCAAAAGGTTTTTTATCCCAGAAGATTTCTTACTTTTGGATACAATAAAAGTCAATTTATTCAATGATTACTGGGACATGGGCAGTTAATAGGTTGCGTCTGTTCTTTCTCCCCTCAGATACTTTAGAGTGGATCCATTAACACTTTTACAGACTAGACTTAAACAATAATAGTGCTGCTCCTTCTCTGGGGGTAACCAAACCAACCCACTTTTTGTACATACTCTGGGATGTTTTTTACTATTACAGCTCCAGAGGAATTTACATAATTGGTTATGAATAATTTGTAACTTGTCTAAGAGTCTCCATGTAGCTATCTGATTTACTACAGCTTCCCACTCCAGAACCAGCAGAAGATTTTAATACAGTTTTTAATTGCAAGATCATAATTTAAGCATATCAGTGCTGCTTAATGCAGACGGGACGTGAGACAAACTCCTCTGCACAGCCTCTCCCTGTACTGGGTATCCAGCTATGGCAGGATCCACAGGGCTCTGGGAAGGTTTTTGGGATCACCTGCAGGGCAGGGAGCAAACACCACTGCCTTCAGTGCAGACCTCTCTTCCCTCCTTTACGTGTTTGCTTCCAAATTATTGGCTTTTTGCAGGAAGAAAGGAGGAAAAGCCCCTGTTGTTTGGGCATTAGCCTTCTGCTGGGGGTGTGTGTGTTCAGGTGATACCTCTGTGCACCTTTGGTCACTCCTTTAGTCTGCCCACAAGAGCAATAGTATGTCCTCCCCTTGGCTAAGGCTGCTGGAACACAGGTAGGCAGCACCCCAGGGATGGCTGGATACTCTAGGACCAGGTTTACAGGGAAAACAAATTACCTTCACCAGAGCCAGGGTGCTGGAGGGAAGTGAAAACTTGGATTTTGAAAAAGGAATCCGTGCACTTAAACTAGTTAATGGCAAGTAATGGCATTCTCTGTCAGGAATCTGTCCCTGTCGTGCAGGCAGGGAGAGGTAAAACAATCTGATTTTGCGTAGATACAAATAGGTCTCTTGGCTGTACAAAAATCAGAGATCAATGCCAACCACTGAGACAGGATATGGAAGACCCAGCTTGAAAGCCAACCAAAAAAACTTCCCACCAGGATTTTAGCTTGTCTCAGGTATCCCTCTGCCCCTGTGGATGCTCTGGTGCCTTGGTGCTGATGTTCCCATGGGAGAGCTGGACCTAGAGCTGGGCAGTCACCTTTCCCCTGCACCTCATCCCACAGACCTTGCAGGAATCAGTTCCCTGCCACAACCTCCATCCAAAGTCACTGAGCGACACCGACTGACTGCACTGGCTCTGCTTCCTGAGAAAATGGCACTTAAAAAACCAGATTCCAAGCTTTCACTCAGTTGGAAGAAAGTATAAAGCACAAGACTGCAACAAACTTTCTCTCATTTTTTCCCTATATGATGTTTTTGCTTCAGCAAATGGAATTTAGGACTGGGACACTGAACCAAATTGTTTGCTCCCACAGGAAACCTCTTCATGTAACCCATTTAATTATTAATTATTTCTACCCCCCAGTTCAACAAAATCACTACATTTGATTAACTTAAAGCAACTGCTAATCTTCAGCTGACTCCAACTGGCTTTCAGAAGACAAAGGCCATGCTGATGTGCCTTACAAGGCACTGGTTTAATAAAAGGTGCTGTATCTCTTCCTACAAATTTCACTATGCAAAGGGTAAATAATTGCTTAAACTCAGTCTTTAGTCAAGAGAGCATAAGCTTCATTGAGACAAGTCCCCAGGGAGACTTAAGGATATGCCTAAATGCTTCCTCTGAATTGGGGACTGATCAACTTATGTGCCTTTGCTATGATAGGCCCTTTACTGTATTTTTTTCCTTCAGTTACACTTTCTTTTAAAAAAATTAATCCCATCAAACTACTAAAAGAACCACTTCGCTCCCTTCAAGTTTCTTCCCAACATGTATAAAAAAGATGGTTTATTGTCCTGAAACCAAAACCATTCCAGCCTGTCAAAACCTTTCTGTGAGGCGGCAGCGAGCTGAATAATACATTTCACATTAAATTACACAACTGTGTCATCGGGCTAACATTAAAGGTAAGTCATTAATAAAAAGAGAAAATAAAGTGGTCCTTAATTATACAAGACATTAAAAGGCTGAGTGTTTTGCTTCTGCAGCACACTCACTTTGTGAGAATAAACGTTTTAAGAGCAGTGTGAACTTTTCTCTGTGGAAATTACAGCTCCAAGATAATCCCTTGCACCAGCTAATGCAGCTACTGCTGCCAGACGTGTCCTCATGGCCCTCCTGACTCCCTGGTGCTGCCCCTGTGGCTGGAGCAGTTTGCAAACCCTCACAGGCTTTGCTTTTGTTTTGTTATTTACGGGGGAACATCTTCAAAAGGCTCAGGTGAAAGCACTTAATAGCTAAACCCCATTGATTTTCTGTAAAAATAGCACATCTTGGTGCTCTTGACAAACATCCAAAGACACTTTGGAAATTGGAGTCTAGCAGGATAAAGCCAAAGGAGCACAGAGGGAATGCAGGCACGGAAACCTGGGCGTTGGGGCCAGGTTCAGCCACAACAGGGACAGGCAGAGAGCCACTTGTGCCCCTCCTGCTCCCCAGCTCCCAGCTAAATCCACGCCTGGGAATGCCCCCAGCCCTGCTTCAGTAACTGGAACCCCATGGGGACAGGGTGCCTCCTGCAAATTTCCACACATAACACTTTCCTTACCCTCCAACCAACAGCAGAAACTCCTCGGAGCTGGAATTCCTATAGGAAAAATACAGATTTAAAGCCTTTGGGGACTGTCGTCATTTCTTTTCTGCCTGCAAAGTGCCTTTTCCCAGCAGAAAAGCAATCCTCTCTGCACTCCCTCCTGGCTCCTCCTTTCCCCTCCAGCTTCCAGAAATGCAAAGCTGCAATGCTGGGGCTGTGAATCCTCTGTCACCCCTCAGGGCCTGAGGGATGTGGCCCAGGACCAAGAGAAGCACCACTTTTGGTGGCTCCCTGGGTATCCCTGAGGTTCCCCTCCAAGCCTAGGCTAACTGGAGTGCTCTGGAGCAGGAGCCCTGGCACTCTTGTGCCCGTGGTTTGGTGCAGAGCAAGCCCTGCCCAGCTCCCATCAGATGCCCACAGTCACCATCGGGAACGTGCCACAGCAAAGGCTTGGGAAAAGAAGGGTTAAGGGCAGCCAGGAATATCCATGGCATGCTTGTACTAAGGATAACCCTCCTCTGCCCACAGAACCACGGGTAAGTGAAGCAACTTTGCATTAACCTGCTTTTGAGGACTCCAGTCAGGTAGGCTGCGGATCCTTCCCCGGGGGCGGGTGGAGCCCGGCTTCTCCAACGAAAACAAATTGGGAGGAAAATTTCCAAGGAAACATGAAAGGTTGTGAAAAGTGTTGGTTTGTGTGGAAAATTTTTGCCCTATTTTTCCTGAAAACCTAAATGCATAAAAACAAAAGTGTTTTGGCCGAACCCCTGAGTTTTTCGGTATTTGAATTTCTGAACCATAAAAAAAAAAAAACCAAAACCAAAAAAAAGGTGCTTTTCTTGGGAATGGCAGATCAAAAAAAAAAAATCCCCCCTAAAATTAATTTCCTTTTAGTTTGCATTTAAATTGTCTGCTTAATTATGGCACTAATTCTAGCTTTTTTCTTTTTTTAAGGAAACAAACTCTCCAGTGCTGCAGTTAAACCAAGATCCAGAAGATCTCTGTGTTGTGGATACAGCCTTTCATCAAGGAGACTAAAGTTTTCCATAAAGCTTCAATGCTGGGGAGCCATCTAAGGCTTTGACTCACGTAGCCAAATTGGCCAGGAATTAGTTTGTAAAGAAAACATCAGGGATTTAACCATATGCACACCCTGAATCAGGCATCTACAATCTAATCAACTGCTTTTCTTTCTGTAAATGCCAATGGAATATTTGGTACATATTAAAGGATGCTAATAAAATTTACAAGATGAAATGAGATTCGTGCCAGGGACACAGTGTCTGCCCCCCACCCCTCTGCACTTTCTGTGCTTCAGCAGCACAGCAGAACAAGATGGATGGGGGATATTGGAATTAGCTGGAAATCTGGAGGGGTGTCTGGGTGATTTCCTTGTGTGAAGGCACCCTCTCTCTGGTGCCTGCTAAGTCATCCTTGCCAAACATTATTTACCCCTGGAGCTAACAAAAAATGCTTTGAAGAGCAAGTCTCAGCATACCAAGTGTTAAATATTTCACATGTGCAGGGGTAGCCTTCACATTAAAAGATGTCTCCTTTACCTCGGAGTAATTAACGCATTTGAACTGTCCTGAGGTTAAAGAAAGAAAAAAAAAAAGGCATAAAACCAAAACAAAACAGAAAAACCCTCAACACCAAGTAAAGACCAGACAGCTGAAGTTCACCATGCAGTAGGTTCATCAGTGCTAACCCCAGCAGATTATGGGATGGGTTTGGTGGGTGTCCCTCACAGGGACAGCCCGAAGTCTGGGCTTCCCTTTGTTTCATATAAGCTTTGCTGAACTCAGAAATAGTCACTCCTGGCTAAAAAGAAAATAAAATAACCTTAAAGGGGGTGGTCTCCACCCCCCACACACACATAAAAACCATGAAGAGACACACACATGGAGAGGGCCAGCCAGGGTGAGCAGGACCAGCTACCACGGGGTATGGCAGAGCAGCACCTCCATCTATTCTTTTCCAGTGGCACATTGTGAAAACCACCTCGTGCCAAACCATCTCCCGTGCTCAGTCCTGTTGCCTGCCTGGCTCTCTTGGCAGCACAATTCCTGCTCCTCAGGAGCCATCAGCCAGGAGAAAGGAGCACATTTTTTAGGGAGTCTCCTGCTAAAACACCAACAGCGTGTTCTGGCTGCATTTCAGATCAACTTCCTTTCCACCTCTCACCCCCAGCCTTGGAAACTCTAAGTGGTGATTCATGTGCAGACACTGTTGTATTTTCATTATTATTAAACGCTTATTCCTGCCTGTCCATGGAGTGGTACAGGAATTACTGCAAGTAATTCCCCCAAAACGTCCACATGTCTGAGGGACACCTTTACTGGATGGGAGAGCAGAGGGCTGGGGACAGTGGCAATTACCCAGAATCACAGACAGAGCCTTGGGCTCTCACAGAGAACAACTTTGTGCTGGTGCAGCATTTTCCATCGTGGCCAAGAAGGAAATCAGTTGGGAAACCAAATAAATCATGGAGCCCTTGTCTGTGCAGGATGAGTGGAGCCCTTGGGACAGGACTTCCAGCAGGCAGATGAGGGTCTCCTGGAGCTTCCCGTGCTGCTGGGTCTGCAGGGAGGCTCTGGAGCCCACAGCAGCACCAAGGGATGGGCAGAGCACTGCTGGAGCCTCGGCAGCTGATCCATGGAGCAGCTCTGCCACCTGCATCCCTGCCAGGCCATTCCCGGAGCTGCACTCGGCAGGATTCCTGCAAGGCTGCTCCAGGGAGCAGAGCTGGCATTTGTGTGGCTGCCATTTCATCAGCAGAGTGGCACCAGAGTCTGTGTCCCTGACAGCTGATCAATGAGGAGGAATAGAATAATCAAATTGTGGTGTTTTACGGGGCCTTTAACCCAAGGACCTCAAATTCCTTTTCAGATGTGCATTAAACCCCAAATTCCACACGTGTGAAGGGGGTCACAAAGATCCAGATCACTGGAGCACTGACCCAGATCAAGGCACTGCAAACTCATCTTTGTTCTTGTATAAACGGGTGATCTGAGGTGCTGTGGACAGGTTAAGCGTCCTGGTTTAATTCCCAGTGATAGAAAGGGTAGGTTGAAAGCATGGAAAGGCTAAAACAGGATGGGTTCTCCAAGAAACAGTCCATTAAACCCAGCTGGAAATATCACAATGAAAGTGAAAATGGGCTGAAAACAAAAACACACTTGATGCCAGGCTTGAAGGTCATCCTTTATAAATCCTGAGAATCCAATGACAGACTTCACACAAAACAGGAATGTGGAGTGCCTTGGTGAAAGCAGCACCACCGATGCCTCAGCAGGGCCACGATCTCACCTTCTTTCAGTTCCCCCACCACAGAAATGTCCTCTAACTTCAAGGTGGAATGAAATTCAGGTGTCTAAACTCCCTGTGCTCTCATCTATCCCTGCACTCAAATCCCACACGTGGATCCAGGGTCAGCCCCAGCACACCAAGACGGAGCTTCACCCTCCCAATCCTTCACGGTGCTTTTTGCAGCAAGTCTGTCAGAGGGCTCAGATAAGGTATTATTTCCCTGAGCTTCCAATTCTGTACCACCGTGCCTGAGCAAGCTGCTCAGCTCAACAATTCTTGTTTCAAAGTTATAGAGGCCAAGCCTAGCTAATCTTTCTTTATAATTCATCCCCCAAATCCCTGAATAACTTTGGTTGCCCTACACTGCCCCTTCCTCGCTCTCCAATGTGCGACACGCTTCCCATAATGAGGTAACTAAACCCTCACACAATGGCCTACGTGTTTTATTCCACGTTCCCCACTGATTAATGCTGAATGCTTCCTTACAGAATATCCCCACGCTTCACACTTAATGCTCCAACATATATATAGTGCAATAACCTCCTTGCTTTTACTTTACAGCTGCCAATTTGTGCAGATGGCTGTAGTGTATTAGTCACCACCAATATTCCCCTCCTCCTCCTTCTCCTCCTCCTCCTCCTCCTCCTCCTCCCCACAGCCTTGTTCTTGGCCAGCATTTCACATGGCATTTCCTTTCAAGGTATCTCTGGCTATTTTTGGCCCGAGAGTTCCTGGTATATTAAATGCAATGAGCCACATCCTGGGCTGGTGTAAATCTGCGCAGCCCTAATTCGGTGAGTGGAGCTGTGCCAGCTCACATGAGTGGAAACAGGCCCATAAATCTGTTATCAGACCAATACATTAAGGCAGCTTATTTAAACTACTCCTGCTTGGCTTTTATTTATTTACAGGCAGCCCACAGCAGGTAAGGATGATGGTCCTGCACCAC
The DNA here is from genome assembly GCF_001715985.3 of Manacus vitellinus. Lineage (NCBI taxonomy): Eukaryota > Metazoa > Chordata > Aves > Passeriformes > Pipridae > Manacus > Manacus vitellinus. The sequence goes on from NW_021940460.1 coordinate 4,496,100, forward strand.
AATGACCAGGGATAAGGACAGACAGACAGACTGGTCAGCTCAGTTCCCCATTGCACCACCACAGCCAAGGACTGCTCTGGCATTACTGAAAAACCTTCTCTTTGGTCTCCTTTTGCCTGAACAGCAATTTGTATCAAGCCCCAAGTGGGTGAAGACCATTTTTATGTATAAGGGAAACAAAAGTGCAGCTAAAAGCGACCCTTGCCACACCTCCCCATCCTGAACTGCTTCCTGGCTGTGACATCCTCTATTTTCTGTCCAAAAGCCAATTTTTAACCAGTGTCTACCCTGGCCTTTCAGAGCAGCCTGTTTCATACAGAGTCTTCCCAAACTCTTGATAATGTGGCTCAGCAGCAGCTCCACATTCCATGGCTACAGCCTAGAGACACTGGAGAGGAGAAAGGCACAAGGGAAAAAACCCAACCCATTAGACTCTTGCCTGAGTTCCTTAATGTTTTGAGGTGAGTGATTTAGGCTGTAAGAAAAAGCCTCCTGACAACAAGATCTATTAGTGTATGGAATAATCTTCCAAAGGAAGTGATGGAAACATTGCTGCTTGGCACACAGCTAGTGTTTGTCCAGACTAGTTTTTAAATATACAATCCTGAATTGGCAGAGGAAAAGTCTAGTCGAGGTAGTTGCTCTTATCTATCTCCATATTCCAGGATAAATCAGGTCATCTCCTTTGTTCTAGTCTAAAAATTGAGGAATGCACTTAAAACAATTCATGCAGTTTTAATCAGCTATGATCTCCCTTTTATGATCCACATGGGTTGTATCTTATTAAATTAGATATATCTAGCTGTTCCTTTTTAATCATCAAGTTTCTCTAATATAAGGCAGCAGCCCTGTCTAGCAGAGCTGGCACAAACTGGGGCTGGGAACACCTCCGGGTCTCTCTCTGGCTGTGCCCCAGGTCCCAGGCAAGTAAATAAACCCCTCACTTAAAAATAAAATAAAATCACTCCCTAATTTGTTTTTGTCACTCAGAGAGCCTGGGACTGACTTTGAGAGGTCAAGAGTGTTCCTGGTTCTGGACAAAGTCACCAGCTGAGGGGAGCTGGGGTAAACTTCTTAAAGAGGAGGACTAGAAGGCATGTAGGTAGTACAGCACTTCTGTGGGATAAAAACATTTAAAAAAGACCATACTGCAGGCTGAATTAAGCCTGAGAAGCACTGCATCCTGAAAGAGAGTGGGAATTTCAGCCTGACTGTTATTTTGGAAGTGTAAATGATAGTTATAATGTTCCAGACTGGGAGGGAAGGTGAGTCCTGCAGTCCTCTGACGGGCAGCTGGAGAGTTTTGCTTTCAGAAATCCTGGTGGATGGCACCACACCAGGGGAAAAAAACAAACAAACAAAAAGGATAAAAAGGAACATGTGCTATTATAAAATTCCTTTCTACTAGAATGTGAGGTCTTCCTTCCAGCATTCCCAGTCCAGCATCCCTCCCCTCCCAGCTGAGGGATCACACACACAGTGTCAGTGAAGGCGATGACCGGAGGACCCCTCAGTGCTGCTCGTGCATCATCCCACGGGATGGAACATGGAAACAGCACTGGAACGTGGCACATTCCTGCCCTTTGCTCTCCCAAGGGCTTTGTGTGTGATCCCAGGCATGACACAAGTCCACACAACCCAAGTGAATGCCAAAGGGTGCAGGGATATGATTGCCTTTGTTTTGTACCCAGCACTGGGAGGTCCTGGACGAGGCCTCTCGGGGTGGATTTGTGCCCATCACCCTTCAGTGCAAGGAAACATCAACATGACAGAGCACCCTCTCATTTGCCTGCTCGTAAAACATTTGCCCTCAACAGATAAAACTTCAGGTAGGAGGCCCTATGAGATTTTGGCCATTTCTTATACTCTTTAAATTATTCCTTGAATTCACTGGAAAGAACTTTCTTAGCGACACAAAATTGTTCGAGAAGCAATAAATACACATTCAGATGAATGTAAAAAATGATAAATAAGATACAGAGCAGCCACTCCAGCAACTATAAATTCAGCCTTATTTTCTTTCTGAGGTCTCTATATCAGATCTTATCTCCTGTAGGAAACTGGTTTTCTTTCTCTCATCTCCCAAACACTCATCCATTGTTTTGAAAATGAAAAGCCCGACAGCAGAACAGGACGTCCTTACAAGAACATGTCTGATATGAGAAAGTCACAGTAACTCTTGTACTGCTTAGGATTCAAACCACTGAGTTCAGTCTGCACCCCTACTCAATGCTAAATTTGATCAAATTGTGATTAAAGAGGGTGCAGTGGGTCAGAATACAGGCAAGGTACAATGGATTTAATAGAGGGCACAGTCACATTTGGGGGCACTGAAGAGTTTTCTTGAGCAGGAATGAGGAATGAAAATCATGCACGTTTCCTTGAATAGTTATTTTGTAATCTACTCCTCGTGCTGGTAGGGGGTGTGAGCTGCTTCTGAGTATGATGGCAAGGGGACTTCATCAAATATATTAAAGCAGATGGAAGTCTTTTGGTTATCATTGATTCTGCTCCGTAGCTGCTTCTCGTGCAAAATAACTTAATTCCTAACTTGATATTCGAAAGGACAAATCTCCTCCTCCCCACTGAGGAGGCACTCACTGGTGTTTGTCTATTCTTGTTTTTCTATCTGGAGCACTATTGCATTTGGTAAAGTAGTTCTGCCCCTAAAGGTACACATATGGATCTGAGAGTTCTCTGGAAAACCAAAGCTATTGGGGGCTTCCTGAACTACTTGTTATCGCTTTGAAGCATCTGGCTCGTGGTCAGCTGTTTCATGTTACTGACTTCTACATTTGTTTCTGAAAAAATTAGCACAGCTTCCTTCAATGCTACATTCTGCAGCGGTTTTGGTTTTGATTGTAACATCTCGTTGTTCATCTCGAAATCAAAGTCATTTATGGAAGCTGCAGAATTTTAATGTTCCTCAGACTCAAAAGCATTTGTTTAACCACCAGCAGACAAGGAGATGAATAAGAGAGACTGTCTGCTCTTGATTTAGCAGGACCAGATTTTCAGAAGAGCTCAGCAACCACTGTCTGTCTTCAACACACTAACTCCTTTGGACAGCCTGGGTATTTATTACGGGGCTTAAATAATGAGAACAACCCTCATGAAAACCATGATCTTAGTGAACTGGACGGTTAATATGCACTACACATTCCTGCACTTCCATCTGAAGGAAGGGATTTATTCATAACTTCAACCTGCAATTTAAAAGCAGCTTTTGAGTCTCATTACTTCTGCATCAGTTTTATTTTCACTCAGAAGGCTCATCTACAGCACTGCTGAGCTGGGAGCCGTGTTTGAGAATCGCTGCCTCGTACGAAATGATATGCAGGACAAAAACAAAGAGACAGGATCTTCTTAGGTTACTTTTGTTTAAGCCCTACACAGAGAACAGAATAGATTAAAGCAGTGGGAAAATAAGAGATCAAGTCTTGTGATGTGGCACAGGGTGCTCCTTCCAGCCAACCGCACTTCATTTCGCTCCACTGATGCTGCCAAGTGGTTTTCTAGGACACCCCTGGGCAGAACTCATTGTAATAACTGGAGGAAATAAATTAATGGAGAATTACCGCAAGGTTCATCTAAGAGAAGTTTTGATAAACAACACTTCCAGGCTGAGATATTCAGCACAGCCTGAGGAATGTGGACTTTCCCACTGCTGTCGAACTGAACGGGCGTCTGTTCCTCTGAGTCGAGCTGGGAAGTGGCTGCCACAACCACCAAAAGCAATTCTGGATTTCAGGTGCAATCAGAGATCAAGAAGTGCCCTTAAACTGAAGACTTCTGACAAAGCAAGAGGTGAAACAAAAAGCATCTGAGCTATCCAGCTGGCACCGCTGCCAGGCTGAGCAAACCCCTGTGTCAGCCTCAGTCCAGAAAGCTGTGCAATCTTCAGATGGAGGAGACAGAAAAACAGACAAGTGGAATCACAGCCCAAATGCCACCACAGGCACAGAGAGATGGCCCACACATGTGCAAACCAGAACAAAAGTTTATAAAAATCTGGGCAAATGAAATACCATCATATTGCTTCTGCCTGGATTCTCCCCAGGCAATGCCCCCTCATGGCAAAGGGATGGCTCACTCCTGAGCATTACATTATTGAAGTCCTTTCCAGAGCAAGATTTAGGCAGACCTCAATTGGTGCTGGGCTGTAGGCTGGCTGGCTGTATGGACAAAGTGTTTTCCACTTGAAATGGTTTTGAAACCACCACCGACACCTGAGCAGCCACAGGTACATCAGGCACTTCTGTATTTTTAAAAGAGCAACACACACATACCTGGCACTCTGAACCCAGATCCTGCCTCATTTGTACCCACGGGATGCTGGTGAGGTCAGCAGGATTGCACAGGATAAACGAAGGTTGAAGTTGGCCTGTTTAAATTAGGATTTTTTTTTTAAACCTGTATATTCTTCCCATTGCTAAATCTTTTACAGAGGCTACTAAGGCAGAGAGCTGCTGAGCTAATCCTCTTTGACTCCCTGCCATCCTGGCAGGTACAGCAAAGCCTAAGGTAAAGTGGAGCATCAAAAGGAAAATTAATGTCTTCTAACAGCAATTAGAGGAAATTATTTAGATATAAATCTTGTTTTATATCTTCTCATACTTGTTTTTCAATCTTTCCCCTTTGATTTTTTTTTCCTTTCAGGCTTTTCAGAAAGAAACATTTAAAATCCATCCTGTAAACCAGTGGCATAATTAGCTGCATGTTACACCTGGTATTTTACTCTTCTGCAGAGTAATTCCTTTGAGCTTTTCTTTTTTACTGAGCCCCGAGGTCTCCCGAAACTGAATCTACTTGTTTCTCTCATCTGCTGGCTGACAGGAGTTTGAGGGGAACCAAAACCCGGGCAGGGGTTTGGGGGGTGCCCTCCCGACACCCTCTGGACCCCCCCGGCGGTGGCAGCGGGTGACCAGCGGTGCCGGGTGTGAGCAGAGGTGCCAGGCGTGCCCGGGCCTCCGAGGGCAGGGAAATGCTCCTCCTGGTTTGCCAGCACTTGGCCTGTGCTGTGAAGCAGCGCTTGTAACCTAATTGTACCGTGATAACATCAAACAGAGTCTCTGTGATCCAGCCCCTGGCACGCAGCCACCCTATCTGGGGTCCGATCTGACAAGGTTGCCGATTGATCAAATCATTATCTGCTGGTGTAGGTGTATCCTCCAGCACGAGCCAAATTCCTGCAGTTGCTGCTTCTCCTTTCTGGAGAGGATACAAGGCTCTGTCAGGCACCTTCCCCCGTGGAATTCCACTCATGGCTTCAGCAGCATCTCTTACAAATGCTGAGAGGGGCTCGTGTTCCCCCAGGGGAGGCTGCGCTTTCTGCTTCCCCAGTGGAGTTATTTTGCCCACAGTGTTATCACAGAAAACTCACAAAAACGAGACAAGAAAAACAGTTAGCTCCTCTCAGCAGCACAGCACAGAGACCTGTGTTCCTGGCACAGCTAAAGCTGCTGACCCTTCCAGTTTTTGCCACGTCCTCCAAGCCTGACTCACCTTGTGCAGAAAGTGGCGCTGGAACTTCTGGGCTCTGTTTCCACCTCCTTGTTACTACTCATGGGATGACTTGCTGGTAAAAATCCCAGTTATTGCACCTCTGCAATCCTGATCTCCACACACCCCCTCTCCCCTGACCTGGGCAAAAGGACATGCCTTCCCCTGGAAATGCATCCCTGTGACTGCCCACAAAGCACAAGAGCTCACTTTTACTATTCCCTCATACAGCACCAGGCTTCTTAAACTCTTTGCAGACAAGAGTTTTGGGGACAAGATTTCCCTCTGAGCAAGAACACCCAATTACTGCTGCTTTTGAATTGGACATTTGCCTCGAGCTACACCTAAAATGACCCGGACTGGAAGGCTGAGGATACTCAAGTTAGACCAGAACAAGGCCTGGTCTGCAGATCCTACCAGACAACCCATCATTTTGGGCAGCTTTGCTTTTGTTCCCATCCCAAGAGGGTGAGAAGAACAAGGTGGAGTCCAATGGCCATTTCTCAGAGAAAAAAAGGGTGGCAGTCACAGAATCACAGAATATCCTGAGTTGGGAGGGACCCACAAAGGATCATCCAAGTCCAGCTCCAGTCAAAGTCCAGCTCACACCGCAAAGCTCTACAGGGACCAGTTGTCATTAAGCCCTTGGTGCAGCCATTCAGTTTGTGACATATCCCATCTAATCATCCCAAAGGAATAAAGAAGACACAGGTGGATGTTTTTCCTGGGAACAAGCCTTTTCCTCCTTTTGTAACCTTCAATCTCAGAGCTAAAGAAAGGGCTTAGCAGGGGCAGGGGATGCTGCACTCATTTTATCACCACTGCTCCAGGTCAGCATTTCATCTGGTCACCTCGTGGCACTTCCCGGAGTCCTATTTCAAAGTGAGCTATCCAAGGTAATTTATTTGGTTTATATGCTTTATTTTATCCACATAAATCATGAAACAAAGTCCATAGGGAACAGGCACTCTATACTTATCATAATATGTAACTTAGTTCCCCAGAGACTGAGTATGTACAGAACAGCTAATAAATGGTTCAAAAAAAAAAACCCTGGGTCATTAAATCTTGTTTTATATCTTCTTGTTTCCATCAAAGTATGCAGGAGTGGAAATTCTCTTTCTAAGACAGGCTCCTACTTTTCAGCCAACTGGGAATAGAGCCAGCTGAAAAGAGAGAACCCCACATACAGCACTGACAGCTGTGCACAGAATTCATGAGCTCAAGAGACAGACTGCTGCAGAGACAGGTGTCCGAGATCTAAGTTTAGCTTGAAAGATTAAAACAGTATCTACTAAGAATGCATTTATTCTAATCCTCTCTGTGCTAGAAACTCCACACACATCACTGATGTGCTCAGCCTGCAAACACTCGGGATGTGTCTTTCTTCGGCAGGATTTTACCCCATTGTGTTCAGGGATAAAACAGGTTGGTGTCAACACCACAGAAGTGCACCAGGCCGGCAGGGAGATGTTCCTGCTGCCTGAGGAAGGGCTGTGAGCAGCCAGGAGGGTGACAGAGGAGGTGGGACCCAGGCTCTGCCCACCCTGGCAGCCAGCAACCCCACCCCAGATGTTCCCAACGCGGCGAGGATGCCTTATGTAAATAAGAGCTGGGAGGCACATCAGGTGTGGTTCTTGCAAGACAAATGTGCTTGGGAATTATGTATGATTCCATGTTTAGCTACCCTGGTACAGATCCAGGGTAATTCTTTTGATCTTAAGGCAGCACTGCTCTAAATACACATTAAGTGGAAGGATGTACCCACTGTCCTCACAAGAGGCAAAGGCAGAGCAGGACTTTGCACCTTCCCAGCAGAGCTGTGGGTTGGAAGGAAGCTCTTCCCCTCACTGGCCTAACTGGGTGAAGAATCCATTCCCTGCAACAACCACAGATAGAGCAGATTTTGATGCCTTAAGCTTGTAGTCTCTAAATTAGAGACAGCCTGGGAAGGCAGGAGATCCAGTTCTTAGATTCACAAGGAAGAAAGGATGAATCACATATTTAATATCATGTGATACAGTGCAGTTGCACATATGATTGTCCACCAATACAGATAGAAATTATAATATGTTAATACAAATAGAGTTTTATAATCTGGAGGACATCAAGGTGATAAAGTCAACACCAATAAACTCCACATCCTTCACTCAATAAAACAAGGGGCAGACACTCACCTTTGGAAAGCTACAGAGCAAAACTCCTGGGTTCATAATAAAAGATTTACAGATTCTTCCCCCTCAGTGATACAGGACATTTTGAACCAAAATGCAGGAATTTTTAGAAAAAATTTCACTCCCGAAGAAACAGGAGAAACAGAGGGCAGGCTATCCTAAAAGGGCAGAGTGACTCTTTAACCACAGGATTCCTCCACGTATCTCATTCCCACAGATCGAGGAGAATTCCCCGGTTTTGTTCAGGGAATGGAATTTCACGGCCATGGAAAATCTGCAAATACTTGTTTAATCCAGCACTTTCACATATCATTGGGAGACAACATATCATTGCTGAGATCTCATGGCAAAGCTGCTCCTAAGGCTATCACAGAGATTACTCGGTTGGCGCCGAGCGGCACGGAATTATAACACAGGGCTGGAACTGCCTGGCAATTCCTGCGAGCACAGTCATCTCCATCCTTGCATCATCAGCTCCACCAGGTAGCAGGTCATGTGATGGCTGCTCCACACAACGTGGGGGAGGACAGGAGGAGGGCAGGATGTTTTTAATTTATGTATTTAACATATCTGTAAATGGGCACCTGAGAACTGAAGCTGCGGAGCGACTTTTCCGCAGCCTCTGGGAAAACCTGTGCGGGGGATTGGCCGGGCAGAGAGGGGATGTGGAGGAGAGGAACAGGGCACAACTGCAGCCAGGAGATAAACCAGCCTAGGGGTGGTCACAACCACACAGCTGCTGGGTTTATAATTTGGAACATCCCCACAGAACACAGAAAAAAACCTCTGCTCGCTGGGGAAGAACCCTCCAAACCCATCACCCAGGATTTGCTCATGTTCTCCCACCGCTCCAGCATCCCCATCACCAAGGAAATTACAACAGTGAGTGTTGTCCCTACAAAAGCCCCATGGGGTAGGGAAGCACTGGCTGTCCCCACTGTGCAGAGAGGGACAGGAGGCATTTTGCCTCGGAATTCCCCATAGGAGTGTGGCAGATCTCCAGCATGTGCTGCTTTCACAGCAGGATCAGCTTTCCACGCCGGAGCATGGCTGGGAGGGGGAGCAGTGGGAACTCCATGGGCTGTACGTCAAAGCCTCCTCCCAGGGCTTTCCCACGAGCAGATGGCAAAGAGACTCCCAGTTAGCAACTCATCACAAAATGAAAAACATCTTCCCCTTCCCTCCTCATTCAGAGCAGCTCATGTGTTAACTTTTAGCTTTCTTTACAGGCTCCTCGGGGTTGGGCCTTTGGGTTTTTGTTTTGTTTTTTTTTTTCAGATTCCTCCCCTAATACAATAGGAGACACCAAGAAAAAAGAATGAAAAGAATAAAAAATCATCAGTCCAACATTGATATTCATGAACGTCGCTCGGGTTTCTGACAACTCAAGTGTGTTGGCCTTGCTGAGATTCCTCAGTAATTCTCAGCTGTTCCTACCCTCTCCCTGGATCACACCTGGGATCCCAGATCCTCACAGCCTCACCATGGCCTCAGGAGGGGTCCCCCACCTCGCTCCAGTGAGACCCTCCAAGAAGAGGTTTCCCCAGGTCTATGAGATTAAAACTCAAGGGGAAGCAGCACTAACATTTATTTGAAAGGGAGACAAACAGCCCAGGTAGTGAATCCAGCAGCTCTGTCCCAGGGTTAAACCCCAAGGGTCTCCTATCCAGGGCTGGGGACACCATTACCATCCTGCTCCACCCACCCCATGTCAACAGAGGAAACACAGACCCAATCCAGCCACCAGACTCCTTCTTTTCTCCTCCTCCTCAGTAGCATATTACAAGGCCACTAAATGAAAAGGAATGCTCTTTAATTCTGCAGCTTTCAGCCCTTCCCAAGTGCTGCTTCTTTACAGATTTCAAACCAGTTTGACAATACACGGCTCTTTGGGTGTACGTGTGAGTTTTGGAGCAATATTTAACAACTAAATTAGATGTATGTGTAAAATATCCACGAGGCTGTCTCGATTTTAGGCGGGGTCTTGTTATACGAGGGCGAGAACAAAGACCTTTATATTACAGCAGCAAGAGCAGCACACAGACCTGTGCCCAGGTAGAAGCCAACTAACAGCTCAGGCATTTTATGCAGCGTTTCATATTAAGCCACTCACATTCTTTTAAATTCCATTTTGTGTCGCCCCTGTTGGTTTTAAACCCTGCCATTCACGAGGCCCCAGGGGTAGAGGTCTGCAGGGCTGCTGTGGGGGAGGCTCTGCACAGGAGCATCACCACCCCAGACACAGCTCAGCGTCCTCCTGGGTCCTCTGTGCTCCCTGCAAGTCAGAAGGATCTCCACTGGCCAGAGGCCAGAGCCCTTCAAGCTGATGAGCACAGGGCCTGTTCAGAGCTGTGATCTGCCCTGTGTCCTCAGTTTGTTGAGTCACATCAATTTGCTGGGTTTCCTCTCCCATTAGAAGCACAGGCAAGTGCCGTTTTCTAAACATATTAACTCTGCTTTGTTGTGTAAACAGGAAGACAAGAGACTGGCCATTGCAGGCAAGAAGCTGATGTTCACCACAGCCTGAATTCTTCACAACTTCACCAGGTTTGTTACACTCCCCTTATGCATCTTTCCTTTCATGATGCCATTTTGAGCGTTATGCTGCACCCTTTCTTTCCTAGACAACTCCAGCTCAATTGCAGCTGGGAAATAAAACAATACTCTGCAGGGGAAGGGTGCTGGTTCAGGTAAATACAAAGAGATGCACATCTGCAGCCGTGCTCAAAGACCCTCCCCACAGCACCCAGAATGCCAGTGGGGTTAACCCTGAGGTTGCCAAAGCCACGAATTGTCAGTGGTCCCAGCACGATCCCGGGACCTTTGCTCAATGCCAGGTCAGAGACCTTCCCTCCACTGCCAGGCCTCCAGCCCTGTGCTCTCCTGAGCCACCTCTGCAGCCAGCACAGGCTCGAGGCACAGAAGCCAACCCACAACAATCCCACCATTCCCACTTCTCACCACTCCTCCCCAGCTCTGCTTCTCTCTCCTGCCCACGGGAAAGGCAAGTTGGCCTCAAAACAAGTCCTAGGAGGGCCCAACTTGCAAATTAGGAGGGCAACATAACTGGCTTTGCTGCAGGCTGCGAGGAACAACACAGACAGACTGGTTAAGGTAACTTCAAGGTCAACACCAAGTACTGCTGTTGACATACCCTTTCTCTTGAATTTGCTGCCATATCTTCCATCAGCCTCTCTCCATCACTTCTATGAAGTGCAGTTGTCTTGATTGCTGTTGTCCATCCCACAGCTGCCTCATTTTGGATAGGGCTCTGCACACTGTTGTGAAGCAAACCATAAAATAGAATTATTCTTAGGCTGCCACTCTCCAGGATGTTTCCCATGCCACCATACACAGCCTGTACAAAAGGTAAAGATTTTCAGCTTTCTTCCCTCTGTACAGCAAAAATTAAGCCCAATATTTGTTCCTTTTTGTGTTACAAGATCACAACCAAGCTGCCAATCATCTGGCCAAGGGGGTTATGCAAGAGTCAGGTTTACAGTAAAGTTGTTCAAATTTTATAGGACCACAAACACTTTAACTACCACGATGCTTAAAACTCAGGAGCATTTGGAGAACAAGGAGAGTTATTCAGGCTCCACACCATTTTGGCTGCATGTTTTCCAGGTGTATGATTTCACCACATGGAAAAACACAGCCATTGCCAAAGTGAACTCATAAAAACCTTTGATGAGTAAAGTTTGGATAAGCACAAATCATTTGAACCGACAGTTGGTCCAATTCTCAAAGGGGTTTGGCAGACATAATATAATTCGTGGTTTCACACACAGGCCATTTTTCCCTTCCCTCCTCCCCTCCAATCTTCACAAATTCGGAAGATGTTGTTCTAGAAGGTGCACTGGGTTGGGTTTGCCCTGTTTTTCTTTTCCCCCCAAGGGTTAGGCACCACACTATTGCAACTCAAAGCCATTTGGGGCTGTGAGTAAGCCAGCAAACAGGTTTTCCAGAACTGTGTTTAGATAGTTGCATGATCTGCCTAACAGACATAAAAAAAAAAAAAAAGAAAAAAAGAAAAAAAATTAAACTCCAGGTCTCTCATCACCCATTTGCTAGCAGGCAGGTAATGTAAGGCAAATGCTTTAACAATCTCTTCCTCTGACACATTTGGACATGTTATTTCAAGATGTGTGGCGTCATTTAAGGCTGTGCCACGAGATAACACAGTATTTACATCTCTGGGCCGGGAGCAGGATTGCTACAGCTTTAATATGTTATTGACATAATATTTTCTTTGATAAACAACCTATCAGGAAATTGTCAAGTTCATAAGTGAGGTAATGCCAGGGACTGAGCAACCCTCCACAGTGCAGCAGGCAGCTAGAAATAACATTAGAGAGCAGGAACACAATGAAGATGACTCCTGCTCCAAATGGTTTTTGTTAAGCCCTGCTATGGAGAAAAAGTGTTCATTCACCACTCCCACCATCCTTCTCTATCTGTGGGTAGATCCAACAGGCAGCAGAAGCCTTCCTGACAACTTCTGTGCAAGCAAGAGCAAAACTTGCTCCCCCAGAACTGGAGTGAAACTCTCTTCCTTGTAACTAGAAAATTTTAGATTTACCAGTAATTAGGAAATTTCAGATCTTTGAGTTGTAAGAATCCTGCACTTTGCACTCCACGATGCAAATGAAAAATGGGTAGAGATCAGATGTGCAATTTCTATAGTGTGAATTATAATTCTCAGTAGATTTTTATGCACCTCATCTTCAACAACTCAGCACGTTATTTTACACTGGGGTCAACAGGCTGCCAGCAAATAAGTAGGGTTGTCCCCCGTGTTTCATCTTAGGAACTTTTCCACAGTTCAGAAGAATTTGTAAACTGATGCTTGTACTTCCCAACTGACACACCAAACAGAAAGTATCCACATTTTCTAAGCAGAAACTTCGTGTGGTCACAGGAGGTGCCTCTGTCCCTTGCTCAGACGTATCACAGAGAATCAATCAGCTGCAGCAGCACACACAGATTTCTGAAATTCATTCCCCACTGCAAACTTTGCCATATTTCCTTGTAAGCCTCTCCAATGACTGCTCCTGAAAATTCATGCCTGCAAAATTCTCTGGATGGGATAACCAGGGTAAGCACGTGCAAAGCGAGAAGCAAACCGAAGCACCTTTTTGTTTGCTTCTTTGAAATTTGTAGTGTTTGCACAATTTCTCACAATCTCACCCCTTTTCACCCTCTAAACAAATCAGGTTTCCTCCTACAGGAACTCCATGGATGTGGCAGAAATTGCCCTCCTGCAAGTCAGAGGCAAAAAGGAAACAGTCAGAGGTGAGCACAAATGTCTCAAATCACCATCTTCTACAGCAAGGCCCAGTTTTCCAAAGAACCACATAAATACTGGTGTGACAATTGCCCCTGTTTTTCAAAACATCCATTACTCGGGCAGTTTGGGGTCTCAAGTGTTCCCTGTGCTATGGTTGGAGAGGTTGAAAATGAGCTGGGCCTTCCCTCTCTCTCCCCAGGATTTAATCCCAGCACCCCCCCTTTGGCTTCCCTGGAGCCCCGGAGTCGGAACACGCTGCCACCTTCACTTCTGGGTTTGTTTTGAAGTGCTCAAGCTCACACAAGCCCAACGACTCCCCTCACTTTTACAAGCATATTCATGTTTGCTGTCAAATGCCTGAGTTAGTTTTCTGCAGGCTATTGCAAGAGAGCAACCAGTAATTACTGCGACTGCACAAAACGCTTTTTTATTTAGGACTGTGTTTCAAAATGGGCCTGGTGATGATACCATCACTCTCCCAGCCTAGGTAGTCACTGGCAAACAGTTCATCTCTGAATTTGTAGAAGGTTGGTGTATTTTGATTTCCTACAGAATGATATTTCCTCTGCCCTTCCCTTTCCCTTCTGTGTGAACTGATTTTTTTACCTTCTTTTTTATCGTGTGCCTTTCTGGGTTTAAGGGAAGGTTTCCAAACATGAGGAAACGTCTTAGAGTGTAACAGAAATGCACACTCAGTCATTGCTGAAGCTTTACAACATAATTCCTTCGTGGAGAGAAGCTCAAACCTGAGGTTTCCACAGAGAGCCCTTGGGAAAGGCGCTTCCCTGCTCGTACTCAGGATGGCACCAGAGGTGGCTGCTCAGTCAGACACCTCTGGAAGCAGCTTCCAGAAAAGTCTCGACTTCATTAAATGCTCCTTAGCATAACACATGCTTCTGATAACCTGACTTTTATTTAGCTCTCTCTAAATTTGAGCTCTGAACACCTTCCAAAAAAATGTCCTCCCTCTCTCAGAAGAGACCCCAAAGCCTCCAGTTTTCTAACAAAGAAAAAGTAGTTCAGGAAGCAGAAATGCAAGTTTCAGCTCATTAGTTTCCTTCAGGAAATCAAATTAATATGTGTTATTATAGGCAATATATATTTGTAGACCTATTTATATAGCAACTCTCAAATATTATTATTAATACACTGTACTTGTTATATAAATTTTTAATATATATTAGAGGAAAATTCTACAGGCCCCCAGTGAGTTGTCCTTTCCAATGTGTCCCATGTTTATACTCACTCCAGCTGTTTCCTTGGACATCAGTGAGGACTGTCAGTAGGACTTTTCCCACACATGGTATATAATTACAAGCTCAATCTCTGAGTGACACCAGATTTCACAGATTTAGAAACTACATAAAATCATATTTCTCTAATTAGCTTTTAATCAAGCACCAGCAAGTAAACATTTAAACAGCTGAGCCCAGACCCCCCTTTTAGAAAATTGCTTCCACTGACAATTAGTGTTGTAAACTTTTCCTATTGTCCTTTAGCAAGAAGGAAATATTGTTGTTATTGACAACAATCAGAGAAAATTTCACCTTTTCATCCCTGGTGATGGTAATAAAGGACCCTTTATTTTAGCAAAAGAAAAAAAAAGAGGCTGAAAACTCTTTTTGAGGTTGAAGGCTGGTTACTGGGCAACTGGGACATCATTCCCACCACTGGTTAGAAGGGGGAGGATGAAGATGACCAGGAAATGGTGGCTGGGAGATGGCAGCCCCACACATTTCTGTGCTTTATTATTTAGGCAAGTCTCTAACTCAGGTGACTGGGAGAAGGTCACCACTGTTACAGACACTTCAGAGATGCAGGACCAACACAAAAGTCAGGATCCCACCTTACACAGTGACAGCAAACTTAGTTCTATGCAAATATCACTAATGCTCCCTAGAAAACCCCCCTTGGCTCACCAAAGGAGTTAAAACTACACTGTCCAGTTTCTTCCCATTTCATCTTTTTTGGTCTGTGTGAAATCCTCAGCCCTCACAGTGCACCTTCTCACTCCCTGGGTTTTGATTCCCATTATTTGTCTCTTTATTTATGAATGAAAGCATCCTTAGGTGTTGTCCAGATCAGAAGCAGGCAGAGTTTCTCAGCTGAAACTTTTTATGCCAGCCCAAAGAAAACAGGCATATTTGGGTCAATAAAAACATTGCAAATTCATGTTGGATTTGTCATTTCAGCTGCAAAAATAAAAGTCATCAGCCTGAAAGTGCTTACATGTTTTCAAACTGAAATTAATAAATTAATTTCAATTAACAAGAAAATATTGCAGGCACTTCAATGAAAGGGAGCATTATGTACTGAGTCAAACAACATTTTATTCAAGCTGAACCAATTCCCCTTTTTGGTCCCTTCACTACTATCACCAACCTCTCCTGAATCTGGGGGGCTTTTTTGCTCTTTAAGAAACATTTTCCTTGTAGTTTTTTGGAGCAGCTTGTTCAGCTTGTTTTGTTCCCTGCAGCATTTTGACTCCTTCTTGCCTCTTCCAGGACAACTCATGCCTACCAGTATCAAGACTAGTGCCATTTAGAAACCAGAGGAATTCTTGCTAGAGAGAAAACTGTCCCATTTCCTGGGAAAAATCAGGGGCAATCCAACATGTTATAAGTCTGGGAAATACAACACTGCTGTGGAAGGCAGTTTCTGCCCATGCCCAGCCTGCCAGGACAGGAGCCTGTGAACACACCCCCTCCTTAGCCAAGGCTTTTTTGATTCATTCCATCCAAGAAAATGTTCCTTAAGAAAAAATCAGATCCCCCTCAGCCACTGTCACCCAAGGGTCAGAAACTACTTAAAATATCTAGATGGATCTGAAGGAGTTTAATGGTCTGTAACAACAGATACAGAGACCCTCCAGCTGGATGTCACAAAAATTAGAGTAGTCACTTTACAAGGAGATGTGGGAAGAGGGATCCCTTCACTGATTCTTCAGCTAGAATTCCAGCTAATTACCTGCCAGATGGACACAGGGGCTGGCTGCATTGAGAGGGGGTGTTTAACATCCCCTGGACTGGTTTGCTGCTGTCCCCTGCCAGCCCTTCACCTTTGATTTCACATGAATGCTCAGGCTGAGATGCCCGGCTCTCCCCTGGGATGTGAATATGGATCCATTGGCCATTTTGGCAAAGCTCAGGGACATTTCTGCTCAGGGATTTGCTCTCTTAGCAGCAGGGCACTGGCCAGTCTGCTCAGCTGGGCTCTCACAGCTGCAGCCCTTGAATATTGAACATTCCCTTAGCAGCCCCATTCTCCTGCACAGCCATAAAATGCAGCCTCTCCTGGCTGGCACAGGCTCCAGACTTGGACACTCCACAGAGCAGGACATGTCTGAGGGGGTTTGGCCCACAAAGAGTCATGGAGGGGGAGGATATATTGAAATGTCCATTCACAAGCCTATTAGACTGCAAGAAAAACACAGGGTGTTATTTGCTCCCAGTGCTTCTCTGTTCCTCTCCACCTGCCTACTGCCTCTCCAGCAGAACAGGTTGGGATTGCTTCCCTAGAAAGAGCTGGGAGATCCATGTCTCCTTTCTGCATGCTGCAGTGAGCACCTGTGAAAGAAAATGAGCCTGCTTCTGAAACATTAAATACAGAGACAGATGTTCAGAACCACAGGAATGGTTTTCTTAGGGTTGAATATGGAAGAATTCCCCAAAACTGGACACTACAACAGGGATTGTGCAGGATGGTGGATGTGATCATGGTGTAATAAGGCTGGAAGGAGCAAACAGAGCACAAGGGAATGTCTGCATGTCCAGCAGTTTGGGACAGGGTTCCCTGCAAAGCTCATCTGTGTAGTCCCAGTCAAGAAAGCCTCTTCATCAGGGAGAAAAAACAAGACAGAAACATCTTTGGGTCTCATTCCCACCACTTCCCCCTGCCCTCATAATCAGCCCATCATCTCCCAGCCCTGCTGCCGTGCAGAGCAGCCTCACACCCAGGCTTGTGGGATTACAGGAGACCACGGGAGAACAAGGAAAAACCTCCGGATCTTAATAGGCACCTCACCCTCTCCCAGCTTGGACTGGCAAATTTGGTCCTGTTGAACTGAGCAGCACCACAAATTACAGCATGCAAACATTCCTGGAGACCACACCCTGGAGGAGTGAAGGGAATGGATGTGCAGCAGCGTGACAGGGCCAGACAGGGGCAACAGGGCAACAATTCCCATCGCACGAAAGCTGCAAACCAGAGTTGAACTTGTCCAACCAGCCCCTCGATGTCACAGCAAGGACAGATCTGCTTCCACCCTGGAATTTGTCCTCTCAGGTCTGCATTCCTGGTTTGCCAGCATGTAATGGTGGAGCCAGGAAGAGCTCTCGGAAAATTGATCTTGGCTTGCGTGTGCAGAGCTGAGGAGGTGATTCACCTGAACCATTTACAAATGGCAGGTTTGGCTGATTCACCTGAACCATTTACAAATGGCAGGTTTGGCTGATTCACCTGAATCATTTACAAATGGCAGGTTTGGGGACCGGGGTGGGGGAATAAAATTTGTTTCATCAGAATCCACAGCTGATCAAACTCAGATCCCTGTGCACAGACTGCACAGACCTAAGGATTTGGTGGAATCACTGAATCTTTGGGACAGAATTTGTGTAAGAACAATGTGTTATCGTTTCCAGAAGCAGCAAGTTTCCCTGGAATCCTACACAAAGTCTAACCTTGCAAACGGGTGTTGTGGGACACAAGACACAGGAAAAGCAGCGTGTGCTGCCTCTCCTACAAATACAGTATCATACATGGACATCCACGAAAGGATAACGACCCTGTACAGCACAAAAGGAGCTATTCCAGCCACTTCTCATGGCCCACACGAGAGACCCTCCTCTGGCAAGGCACTGCTGACTAAACAGAGACACTCAAACACCAGAAATCCAGAGAGAGGCCCAGTCTGGCTCAGTGGCTCCTGACGTGCTGTTGACCCAGAGTTAAAGTAATTAGCCCGTTTCCTTTTAAAGTGTTCTCAAATGCCACTTGGCCTTGTCACTCCACACCGGAGAACTCTGAAGCAGCCTAATTACACTGGCAAATGTTTGATTGAAAATTACACTCCGATGGCGTTGGGCTGCAAGAGGTTACCTCCCTCTTGATACAAAAGGCCTGATTCAGGACTCTGGGGCAGCTCCCCTTTAAAGCCCATATAATTCTGCAAGTCCAGGAAGCACGGTAATAGAGAAAAAATAAACTTATTTTTGGCACACAGGCCAGATTCATTTTGCTAGCAGTGCCCCTCTGATGCTGGTGCAGCCCAAATGTGGCTGATGAGCCTGTTAGAGCCCTGACTAGCTCAGATGTGGGCAGGAGGAGGCAAACACCACCTTATTCTCCACTGACAGCAGCCCAGAGGCACAGCTCAGCCAGGAATTTTAAGTAGCTAAAATGCTAAACATCGAAGTGAGATTCTGTCCCAAAACTTCCTGTGGGTTGCATTTGCACCTCAGTTTCTCTACCTGTAAAATAATAATTACCCAACACACCAGTTCTTGTAGGACTTAATTAGCACTTGTCAACCTCTTAGAGCTCCTCAAGGGAAGAGGAGCTGTGCACCACAAAGTACTAATTAATGGACGAATCCTTTGGAACAAAGTATATGATTCTGTTGTTGTCAGATCTAATAGAGTCATAAAAAAACAGGGCTGGAAGGGATATCAAGAAGTAACCTAGGCTGTTCCCCTGCCCTGAGGCATGATCAAGTATATCTAAATCACTCTTGATAGATGAATACCCCTAAATCTTGGGATGCTCAAGCTGAGGATTAAAACAGATAAAGATGGACTCATATTACACGTGTGTTGTGCTCTCGGGCTCTGCTGAGCACAGCCAGACACTCCCTCACGTGTGCTCAGGGGGCCTCTCGAGTGCTCTCTGCTCTGCCCTGCAGAGGCTTTGCTGCACCCCCAGTGAATGCTCAGAGCTTCCCAGCTCCTGGGGGCTGCAGCCCGGGCAGGAAAAAGCCCCACTGCAGCACACGAGCCCCAAATCTCAAAGTCGGAATTCATGAGACACCCAAAATGGGGAAAACGCCTCCGAATGGGGAACGGAGCAGAGAGGAGATAAAGGATGTGCTCGTGGCTATGAGGAGCTTCAGCAGGAACCAGCAAACCAGTGCAGCTCACCCAACCTCACACGTGCCTGAGCTGCAAGGCTTCCTCCCCATAATACCCTCAGATCATTTTTGTTATGGCTTTCCCACTGTCCTCCCCCCTTCCCAGCCCCAAGAGTCCATCTAAAGCACCACTTGGCCTAACATATCAAACATATCATTCAGATGTGGCTACTGAAGCATTGCACAGCCCCAAGTTTAAAATTGCCTTTTTTTTTTTTTTTTAGCTACACAAAGATTTTTAGAGGGTTTTGTTAAATGCTTTAATTGTAAAAATGTGTCAGCTCAAGCAGTCTCTCCCAGACATATATGCAAAGTACAGTAGGAGATACCTTTTATTTAATTAACGTCATACAGGAAGGCTTTTGAAACTTATACTTTCTTCATCAGGCTGGTGGATAAAAGCTAAGCCAGGCAATTGATACAGTGCTGCAGAAGTTTATTAAATTAACCAATTAAAGTGAGGCAATACACAATATACAGAGGCCAAGGCAAACAATAGAAGGTGGAACACACTCCTGGGGCTCGAGTCGTGTCAGCATTTCCATTATGAAGCTGCTTCAGAGTTATTGTGGGAGGTGTGCAATAAAAAAAAAAGGAAAATTGCTTAAACCACTGAATTCAGTCATTCTGAGGGATTCCCAAACATGCCCAGGCGGATGGAGGAGCAAGGCTCAAACCAGTTTTTCACTAATTTTGTCACTCAAATTAGAAAGTAGGTGTGGCCTGGGGAAACAGGTTGGCACGTTCCACGGGAAACAAAGGGAGGCTGGTTCTGCAGTGCCCTGCTCTGGGTGGTGTGAAAATATGACCATAATGACCGTGATTAATCAAGGGCAGCACGTCTGCACGTTTGTGTGGGCTGAGACACGGAGCTTACTCAGGAGCAGAGCCCTTTGTGGTGAGGATCCTGTGCAGTGTCCTGCCCTCCATCCCTGCGGCCCCACACGAGCTGGGAGTCATCACAAATCCCAAATACGGCAAAGAGGTACCTGACTTAGAGATTTGTCATCCCTTCAGTGCTGAACAGGAACCAAAGTGAACACTTTGCACAGTGGGGAGAACCAAATGTGAGCTGAGCCCCCCCAGAATTTTGGGTGTTCTGCAGCGGGTTCGAATCCCAGTTTTGAAGGTGGTTCCTTCCCTGTCCAAACAGTGCAGACCCTTTAGGAAACAGAGATCCAGTGGTTTCATGTTACATTTCGCAGCACATGAAAACCTTTTCATGAGGTGCAAACCTTTTCACACAAGGGGGGGGAAAAATAAAAGGAGGGGAAAAAAAGGAAAAAATATGGAAACACTGACACCACATTTACTGTAACAGCCTGATCAGCAGCAACTATAATTCTCCTTCAAAAGGTCACACCCACAATGCTTTCTTTGGCCTGTGTACCTTGTGTATTGCCTTGGTTTAACTGGTTAATTTAATAAGCTGCAGAAATATTTAGGTGCCTGGCTCAAGGAGTTGGACACTATTTAAAACCAGGTAGTCTGGTCTGTGACCAAGTTGTTCTTGGGATGGCACATCCATGGCTCAGTGCAGCCCCCCAGCTCAGCTCCCAGAGTAGCCCCACAGCTCTGGATAGGGAAGCAGATTGACAAATGAAGGATAAACTGAATTAGCTGAACCCACTTAGAGTTCCAGCTCTGCCAAAGGGTTTAAAAGAGGGTATGGAGCACCAGGAAAGCACAGGGATGTTTTAGAAAGCACAGGATGCCACGGCAGATGAGGTCCAGCCTGGAACCCAGGAGACCCACTGCTATTCCTGCCTTTGCCAGTGACCTCCCACAAGACTCCAAAGAAGCAGCGCCACTCCATGTGGTTTTTTCCATCCCCTGTTGCTCTTTTTTTTGCTTTGATTATGAAGTTTTCCATGTGGTTGCATCATCCAATTTGCACAAAATATGTATTTGCATAACATCTCACACATCAAGGCCCTGATCACAGCTGGGGCTTCTAGGCATGAGAGTTATAAAGAAGCATATTAGCAAATTCAATGTGTTTCAATGCCCACTATGGGGTATTTTGTAACCAACACTGAAGAATCTACTGTATTGTTTTGCCAAACAACACAGGACAGAGGAAGGTCCTATGTGGGGCATGTTGGCTGATCCTATTCCTTGCAGGCAGGACTTGAGGGGCATCTTGGAGATGGAAAAGGGGTGGATTATTTTGTAGGGTAACAGGAAAAACCTGGAACAGCTGCATAGCTCTGCCAACCTGACCAAGACATTTTTCTACCCTGAGCTCCAGTTTCACCAGCACTTCTCACAGGATGTGGTGCCTTCAACCCCAAATTCATTGGTTCAACCTCATAAGGACACACAGTTCAGTCCTTATCTAATCAAAGACTAGGATTGAAAAATTACCTTCTGGAACATTCACAGAATTAATATTATTTCTGCCCAGCATGTCTCCCTTTATACTCATCTTCAAAATGGTGAAGAGCAAAAGGAGAGAGAGGAGAAAAGGAATTAAGTAGTGACCAATCTTCCACGCCCTGTGTTTGCAGCTACCAACTGTCTAACCAGAAAGCTGCAAAAAAAGGCATCTGAGCCAGCAACAGCATCAGCAGGAGCTGAGCTGGAGCCTCAGGTTCTGGCAGCAGCAGTGGCAGTGCCCCAGGAACAACACTCAGAAGGAGTAAGGCCAGTGGCAGCAGCCCCTCGAGCTGTCACACAGCTGGAACCCCCCTCTCTCTCACTGGGGAAGCTGCAAGATTCCTGGGAGCACCCAGAAGTCTGGCCTTGCAGCCTGGAGGAGGCAGAAAAAAGAGCTGTAACCTTTATCCTCCTTCCAAGGCACCCCAGATCTCCTAAAAATAAGCAGAAGAACAAGACAGCAGCACTCACTCCTGTTTCCTGAAGAAACAGCATTTCCAAAGCTTGAATTTGGGACGTTTGTTTTGTGAACTTAACAGCAAATTGGGTTTGAATGAGGTGATTCCACAAAGAATTCCCAAGAAACAATCACGGATATGCAAGTTATCATCATCTACCTTGTAATTCCTGTGGCTTTTGAAGACTCCTGCAAAACCCCCACGTGTACAGTGCCAAGAATCCTAACAAAGTGCCAGGATTAATCCAAGGAGGGGCAGACGGGCAAGTGCAAAGCAACTTGTTCAAGAGTTCCTTAAGTCAGCGACAGAATTTGGGATCCTTAATCTCCCCGTGGTGTCCTACACCCCCAGCCCTGATGGCTTTGGCATTGTCCATCCCACAGCACACTGCCAAACAGCACCATCCCACCGAGCCAGAGCTGGCCAGATCCCACAGAGCTCAGTGGAAATCCCACCACAATTCCTGCAAACCCTGCAGCTGAGGTCCCTGCCAGGCAAAGCTGCCACGTTCCCTGCACGAGTGTCACAGCACAGCTGCTGCAGGGACAGCACTCCCAGTTTGAGAGCTGGAACACTCAATGCTGTGCAACACACAGGGACTGCAGGAACAAACCCTCTCACACTGAACAGTCCTTCCCTACCTGCTCCAGACAAAGCTGCATCTCCTCTTCCTGATCTCACGACCTGCATTTGTTTTGTTGGCTTTTCTTTTCCTCTTTTGAATCTCTTTAAATTAAAAATGCAAGTGTTTGCCCCCTTTAAAGGGGAAAACAGGTTGGAGTGAGTAAAAGCCTCCTTTCCCCTTAATTATCTACTGGACAAAGCTGGCTGTGATGTCAGATTCCTGGGGCTTTAGCACAACAGGCCTGTTTCCCATAAGTATTTCTCTAACTAAGCAGAACTCAAAGATTTCCTTCTCCAGCAAACACCTGAGCAGAAGTGACTCACCCACCCTTGGCAGCTGGCACAGGTCTCTCAGCCCCAGTGCCAAGCCTACATACATACATATATATATATATATTTGAAATGCTGAAAAGGGGAATTTTCCTTCTGCAGCTTCCAAAACATTTGTCCATCTCTATTTCACAGAACCATAGAATACCCTGAGCTGGAAAGGACCCACAAGGATCATCCAGTCCAACTCCTGGCCCTGCACAGGACACTCCAACAATCCCACCCTGTCCCTGAGAGCATTGTCCAAATGCTTCTTGAGCTCTGGCAGGTTTGGGGCTGTGACACTGCCCTGGGGAGCTCTTCCAGTGCCCAACCACCCCCTGGGTGAAAACCTTTTCCTAATATTTTGCAGAAATAATAACCTTATGCTTGTTTTTATCAAAAAAAGTGATAAAAAAGTTGGGGTAAAACGTGGTAAGACCACGTGGTAAGACCAGCCTTACAGCAAAGTCATATTTTCAAGCTCATGAAACATTATAATACATCTTTCTCTAATCAAATCACTTTTTATTTTTTTTTCTGCCTGACTTCCCTCAAAAAATACCATATATATGAGCATGGTGTGCATGAGCTTGCATCTCTAATGACTTGGGAATGAGTTGGTTGCTTTCAGCTCCATTTCAGAGCGAGACAGGAGTTTCAGAGCTGTCACTCTGCTACAAGCTTCATGAGGAAAAAAAAGGCAACTGGATGGAAAAGAGAGATCCAGGGGCTGGAAACCTGCAGCATGAGCTCAGCCAGTGTCAGGCACCACAAAATGACATTGTAAGGGCACTGATACCTGGAAAAGCCTCAGTGGAAGGTTACAGTTGACATGGAAAGCTGCAGTCCACCAAGTACTACCTGAATATTTATTTTGCAGGTCATCATAACAAAAGTTAAAAAAAAAGAAAAAAGAATGGCCTTCAGGATGCAGCACTCAAAAGAGCAGATAGCACAGCTAAATACTTCAAAGGAAGCCTACAAGCAAAAGTACTACTAATTTTAGCTAAATCCTGGTCTGGATCCTCCTCTTCCACCCATGTAATCATTAATTTCAGAAGAGTGACTTCTGATATACCCCAAGGTAAGCCCCAGATCATACAAATCCACTCTTTATTGCCTGAGCAGTGCCGTTTAAAATCAATAGGATTACTCATAGTGGTAAAGTTAAGCACCTGTGAAAGTGTCTGCAAGATTGAAGGGCCTAAGGCCCGGTCTAGGCACAGCTTTTGTACTTGAAAAACTGGTTCACATAAAGGTTCGTTTTGTTTTGGGTTTTGTTTTTAAAGAAAACAACAGAATAATTAAAGCCATACCACGGCTTTCAAATGGCCACGTTTTTATGGCTATAACGGGAACTTCCAACAGCACAGCCATTCCCAGGGCAGTTGTGCTGCTCCAACTGCACTCCTGGGGTAGGGAATTGTGCCAACACTTTAACAGCAGCCCCAGCTTTTGCACCTTGAGCAGCTCACCAAGGAGATGCCAGCCCACTGTCTACTCAAAGCTCTCCAGGTGATCTGTCCGTGTTGGAAGAACATTTGGTCTGGAGCCTGTCAAAAAGGAGGATTCATTTTTTTTTTCCCTCCATAATTTTCTTGCTCTCCTCTGTGTTTGCACCCATAGGAAAAAAAAGCAACGCCACGCACACCTGAAAGACTTCTGAGCTAGACTTTCATGTGTGCAGAATTAAGGAAGGGGGAAAAGATCAAGATTGCCCCACAAGAAGACAACAACAGAAAAAAAAAAAAAAGGAGTGTTCATTCTATGGAAAGCACCACAAACTTCAGGAGATGCCAGGAGGAAGAGGGGGTGGAACAGTGAACTAACATGTCTGGATTGCTAAGAGGTTAAAAAAAATGTCACACTTTCAAAGAAGAAAAAGACAAAAGACATTAAGAGTAAACAGGAAATTTGGGAAATCTATTTCACTCGAAGTAGCAAACATCTGGAATAAATTGTCAAGAACTTAAGACCATCAAAGCAAAGTATTAATGAGGTTAAGAGGCAGCTAGACTGGAGGAGGAGACTGGAGGATACAGGGACAAAGGAGAGAGGTGGAGCTGAGAGAAACCCACAGGCAACAGGCTCTTTAGCCTTTGTTTCTCTCTGTCCAATACTTCCTTATCTTCTCATTGCTCCAGGGTTAAAATATCGGGAGTTTCTGCTGCTTTTTGGTTTATGGAAAGGAAACAATACTCCCCCCCCCCAAGAATTCCATACTGGTGTTTGTGACGTTGTTGTTGAGCCTCCAAATGTTTAAGTTTAACACAGTTAACAAAAAAACTGAATACACTCTACCCTTTCCACCAAGTAGAGCTTTCTCAAGTCTGGAGTCCTCATTCCTCCCTTTCACACTTCAAATTATGAATAATTCTTACTTTTGTTACCAAATGTTGCTTCAAGAAGAAAAAACCTCATCCCTTTAATCAAAAGGATTTAGCAAACATCTCCAAGGATTCAAGGGCTGTGTTTTAAAAGACTCATTTGCTTTCAAGTAATTCAAACCAGGCTAAACAACACCTTTAAAGATGACAAAAACCAGTAGGCATAAATGAATAAGGAGTCTGAGAAGGAAATACTTAGCATGACTTATCCCTTAATATCCAGATCCCTCTCTAGAAGGGATAATCAGAAAGCCATGTTGGCCCTTACTCAAAAAAGGGAACGGTCTCCCATCTCTGCCTGGACTGTTATTAACTGTATTGGTCACATTCATGGTCATTAACATCCTTTAAAAGATGATCTCGGGATTTCATTTTCCACCCCCCGTTATTGAGCAATGGAATATTCATAAAACAGTAGACGGAAACAACTCAGAAGAAAAAGAAAAGAAAAGCCTCCAAGTTCCCATCTCTGCCAGTGAAATGAAACCAAAGCGAGGATTCAGCCCAAAATTGATTCGGGAGCGGCAGGATATGTGCACACACATGAAAAAACACACTGGGGGGGAGAGGGAACCATAAAACATGCGCTTGCCTGTCCTCTGCTCTAATAACCACACGCAAACCCCGGCCAAGCCTGACAGAGTGGGAGAGCTTTCAAAGATAGGGAGCTCCTGTGGCTTTCACAGCACAGGCAGCTGGGTAAAGGATGGAGCTGCACTCAAGAGCTCCACTGAACTGAAGTGTTTGTTCCACAGGAGAGAACCCACCCCAGCCCTCCTTGTGGTCTAATAGCACAGGGCCCTCCTGCTGTTTGTTATCAGCCCAGCACCCACATCTGAGGAGTCAGGGCTTTATTGGGAACATCTGCTCCTGCCTTTGCCAGACGCAGCTGAAGCTCTGCTTCACCCTCAGCTGCCTCTCCAGGAGCTGTTCCCAACCCCAGATCTGCACCTTTCTGCCCAAGGGGAGCCAACAGGGCTGTCCTGGGATCACCAGGGATGCTGACTGGCACTTCCTCAGAGACCCCTGTGCTGCCACACAGCAATGGGGACTGATGTTTAACCCAAAGCTCAAGAGATATGTCTTGGTACTTGCAAGGAGCACTGAGTTAGACCAGAAGAGTTTTGACTGACTGGATGCATTTGAGTTACCCAAATTCATTGGTGAATTTAGCCACCAACTAACACAGAGGTCATTAGAGGAGGGATGTCCTCCTCGGGAACCAGCTCAGACCTAGCACGTCATTTCAGGGGTCTGAAGTGTCCTCTGGTCTGTCCCACACTAGATTTACTGTAAGTAAAGCACCAAAAATCCTGTTCCTCACCTCAGCCCTTCCACAAGATGCCACCAATACCCACAGCAGTTAAACCGGCCCCGGCCTTTTATTTTCCTCCCAGTTCTAACATGGAAAATCAATAATAGCAGGGCTTTGAGGCACTCTGCTCTATTTTTCTCACTGCTTTTACCTTGCCATTTAAGCATAACTAGAGGGACCCATTTGGGGGGGGGGGAAGGGGAAAAAAAAAAAAAGGCTTTTTCCCCCCTCAGCCAGGTACACGGCCAGGCAGTGCCCATGAGGGCACAGTGCCCAGCACCTCAGTCCCTGAGGCCTCACCCATTCCAGCAGGCACCAAACGCAGGAGATCTTTAACTGTAAAAGCAGGTGGTTGTTTTTTCAGGGGCTGAGGGGTGTTCTAATGAGCTTTGTAGCGTCTGAGAAAAGGTGATAAGCTTTCTGTGTTATACGAAAAGCCAGGGGGTTACTTTATATAATGAGCCGCAGCTGACTAAACAGGGCACCGAGAGTCACTCACGGCCGAGGGAAGACAGAACAACAAACCCTCCCCGACCTTCCCCACAGAACCAGCTCCCCAGGCACAAACTCAGAGCTGTTCCGAGGCCTCAAACACCCTCATTAACATGTTAAAACCCCACCGGCTTACCTTGGCGTGCCGGGGGCTCACCTCCACCTGGGCTGTGCAGGGGCAGGGACAGGAGAGCCGGGGCTGTGCGGGGACCGAGCCCAAAATGTTCTCCCCATCCCTCCTCTGACGGCGATTCCTGTGGGCAGAGGGGCCCCTCAGCGTTAATTGTCCTCACCTGTGGGGCTGGAGGAGCACCCGGAGCTGCCCCAGCCCCACACAGGTGTGGGACACTCCAGCCGGACTCCGAGGGGATTTCTCCACTGCCACAGAAGCACTGGAGCTAAAAAAGAGCTTTCGAACACGTTGCATTAAATACTTGCCCGTAGTTTCCAGCAGCAGCTGAAAGGCACCGCGGCATTTAACAAATGAGGATTTCAATGTAGCAAACCTGAAAACGTTTCAGGCGGACTCGCGAACCTGCAGTTCGATGTAAAAGTGACCTGAAAAGCTGACATTCACCACAGGGAGGGGGGTCCTGACCGGAGCCCTCACCTGGTGGCTGTAGCTTGGTGTGGGAAGGCAAAACTCTGTGGCTTTTGGTGAGCAGGGACAGCCACCGTGTCCCAGCAGCCCGGCAGTGGCCGAGGTGCCATCTGAGCAGCCAGGCTGGGACAGCCCCAGGGCTTTGCCCAGGCTGGCATGTATGTGCTTCACCCAGGGAACAAAACGGAACTTTTCCACCTTTTCCAGGCAAACCAGCACAGCAGCACGTGGTGTGTCAGCACTACCTGTTTGTGCAAACCTGGGTGAACTGTAACACCAATTTAAAAAGAAATCACTGATATTTTCCTTAAGGCTTTTTGCAATTCCAGACAAAGCACTTGTACTGCTTCAGCACTGGATTCACACCAGTATTATTTTTCCAGGCATTAAATTGTGTCACAGCCTTTACACTCCCAGCCCAGTTGGGGAGGGCAACAATCCTCCCTGCAACTGGCTAATTCCTGTTCTACAAATAACTTTCTGGCTGCTATTTAAACTGCATCCTTTTTCCAGTGATAACTTAAAGGCACTGGCTTACCAGGAAATTCATGGAGATTTATCTCTTTCTGGCCTGCTAGAGGAAGCTCCCCCTCCATCCCACCCCACTCTCTCTGGTAATGAACTTTCTATTCATCACAACTGTGGTGGTACCCACAGCTTCCAAAGCTTAAAGGCACAGGGCTGTTTGGATCTCCCTTCCCTTGTACATTAATTCTCTCACCCCCATGAAAGGGCAGCTTCTGTCTTTTAATCATTATATATATAAAAAAAAATAATTCCTGCCTGGTCCAGCATCTGAGCTCTGTGTTCCTGCTGAACCAGCTGACCAAACACCGAGCTTGCTCGTATATTTTGCAAGAAAAAATTTATGTTCCTCAGGTCAACAGGCACATCAAGCTATCATTTAACCTGAAAGGGACAGTAACAAATGGCAGCATTTCCCCAGATAAGGACTCAAGGAGGTATTGCCGTGCTCGACCTTAAATACCTGAGTTAGCATTCCTGCTGTTTAATCAGTGGAGTTGGACAGAGGCTGAATCAGTTGCAGATGCTGAATCAGAGGAGAGATGGGCTTAAGTGCCACCAAATGCCTATTCAAGGACCTCTCTCCCCTCAGTCACTGAAGAGAAGTCCTGCAGAGATAACCCTCCTTGAATATACTAGATCTAAGTGAACAAAGTCAAGTCCATACACGGGAATCCCCCAGGTTACGTAACTCTAACAAAAATTCCCAGATTTGTATGTCAGAAAACTCTTATTTCAAATACCTTCCCCATGTGTGCTTCAAGGATCCACATGCTGGCTCCTTCCTATGGTTTCCAAAGTCTCGAGTTTGGAAAAGGCAGCATCAAGGTGCCAAACATTCCTTCACAAGCTGTGAATCCACGTCCTGCTTTCAGCCACGTCATCAGAGCTGTGGGACTTGGAGTCTTTTCTGGTGCAAGCCATGGGTTTTCCTTTAGGAATCCAAGTGGATTTGCTCTTGCACAGAAACCAGCTTTGTTGGTTTTCCCCATTCCTAGTGGGAAATGATAATCCTCAGATTATCATAGGATGACTTAGGTGTGGCTGTCTTGGCTCACACACAACGTTTTGCTGGTGACCACCTGAGTTTAAACTGAGACACTTTCTCTGTACTGTTGCCTACAGGCAGGTTAAAGACCAGTGCTGTGGAGTGCAGTTAAAAACATGTCCAACATGAATTATCACTGATAAAATCAGGAGACATTTCAAGGATGACAAGGGAGAAGGAAAAGGAGGAGGATGAGACCGTCCTGGGGTGAGATATTGTTCAATATTAACAATTTGGAGGACAAAACAAAGAACACACAAAATTTGTGGATGATGGACAGTAAGCTGAGGCAACTTGTGTGGAGCTGGGAGGACAGGGATAGAATTTCAAACAGCCTTAAAATTGAAGGGAAGATATAAAGTCAACGAGAAGGAATTAAAGATCAGTTACATGTTAGAAGAAAGACACCAGTAAAATTCAGAGAGTAATTGGTCAGGCTGTAGTTCCTCAGGAAAGGATCTGAGGTTCAAAGGGCAGCACAGATTGATCACATGTCAACCCACTGAAAGGCCAGTGTCACCAGGGCTGTGCTAACAGCTCTGACATGTGTAACATCACAGCACCACAGGGGTTTTGAAGTGGGAAGGCACCACAGGAGACAGTGGAGACCAAAGCTCCTGCTCAGAGCAGCATCGGCACAGCGAGTTTCCCAGGACCATATCCAGCTGGGGGTGGGAGATCTCCAGCAATGGAGACTCCACAACTTATGTGGCCACCCTGTTCTGATATTTGATCACCATCACAGTCAAAAAGGTTTAAATGGACTTTCCTGTATTTCAATCCTGTCAATGGACACCACTGGGAAGAGCATGGATTTGTTGTCCTCAGTCCATCGCCCAGGTCATTAATGAAAATGTTACATAGTTTTGCAATTGTTTTCAAATAGAAAACAGGCACTCCAGACCATCTACACCTTGTTAACATCAGTGAAAATTCAAAGTATGTCCTTAGATAACCTGGGCTGGCACATTACCAAAGTAGCAGAGGCAGAGGGAATCAGATCTGAGGAAGTTTCTGGGATAGACAGAAGTTACAGGGGGATCAGAAGCAAGCACTTATTAAAAAACAGAGGTTTGGAATAAACTTTTACCCACATTGCCTAGAAATATACATTCAGTGCTGCTGCACCACAGGGGGGATTGATTTGTTTGGTTGTTTTACAGACAACCCACCTCTGAAATAATTATTCCATTCTTCCTGGTGCTGGCATTTTGTGTCCAAGTTGGCATACCATGTTTCAAAACAAAATAGGCAGAAATTTAAGATAATCCTAAAGAGAGCAAGAAGAATTAGTAGAGGAGAAAAGGTCACTGAGAGGAAAAGTTGGAAAAAGAATGCTGAAAAAAGAAAACAAACCAGGCTTCCACTGTGCTCACGTCATTACAAAGAGGATGCAAAGGATGAAATTGGCTTAATTTGCAGACAGAAAGATTTAGGTTGGATGGGAGTGGGGAGGGAAAGCATAAATCTAAGGCTAGCTTTGGACTTGAGGCTACCTAGAAAGTTTAGACAGGTCAGACAAACGTTTCTAACAACAATCCTGCCTCTAAGCAGAACAACAAGCTGGGGGAACTCATGAGAACCTTTCCCTGCCTTTTATGACTGTATTTCAAAGGCTGCTCTGCCCTTTCACAAGGTTTCAGGAAGGTTTACAGGATTAAACATTTAAGAGTTAATAAAACACATTATCAATTCTACACTGTTTCTTTGGGTTTTTTCCCATCCAAACAGGAATTGTTTGTGAAAGGGCTGACACTGAAGAGCAACTGTCAGAGTTCATGTGAGTTCAGTCCCCATCTGATCATTTTAATGATGCTTGGTGAGAATCTGTGTTGTGGAATTAATCTCAGCTCTTTGTTCCCTCCCCTTATCTGAATCTGCGCCCAAACCCCACGAGCACAGCCCTATGTCCCCAAGTGAAAATGGAGATTGAAATGAAATTGGGATTGATACAGGTTTGTTCTAAGAATCTTTAATATTTTCATTATATTTATATGAGCATGATAAGATGTTCCTCCCTTATAGAATGGGAGTGTTACAGCTCCAGACTCTCTTGCATGATGGTTCAAGGTGCAGAAATCCAAAGGAGCACAAGTTTGGTGGTGTAGCCCAACCCAAAGATCTCTTCAAGCAATCTGTAACAGGCACCTCAGCTGCACTGCCCTGGAAGTGCCAAAATTCTGCATTTTGAACAAAGACAAAAATGCAGCAGCAGGGAAGGAGCAGAAGTACAAAAAGCCTGAAGGCAGGTAGAATCAGATGGAAGCTGGGGCTTTGCATAGCCCAGGAACCACTTCAGAGTGCTGTGGCAGCTCTGGGTGCTTGAGAGCACTGTGGTGGTGCATCAGTGTTTGGTGGCTGCTGGAGGGCATCACAGCTGCACCCTGCTTTGGTCCCCATCAGGAACTGGAGGGAATTTGGACTGAATTTCAAGCAGAGCCTCTGGTTGAGCTTCCTCCAAAAAAAGCTACCCAGGTTTTAAGTAGGGACAATCAAGTAATTTGCTTCAAAATTGCTTCGAAACAAACCACTCATTGTGATAAAGTCTGGCTTGACCTAATCTACACTGAGGTGGTCTTATTTTCCATCCTGCCCACAGCTCCATGACCCTGCCCCTCTGCAGGTGTTAGGGAGCAGCTGTTCCCTGAGGAACAGGGAGCCTGCAGCAGGGCATGGAAATGTGGGCACCAGGACAGTGACCTCACCAATGTCCAAACAAGGCAAACCCAAAGGTGGTAATCAGCTCCAAGAGCCCAGAAAGGAAATTTAGAGAGCAATGAGGTTTCTTCTCAGTCAGCACCTGCTGGGTGTGCATGAGCTCTGGTGCTGGCCAGGGGGAGGGAGTGGGTGCAGCCAGGGGAGGGGGAGAGTGTGGGACTGCTCAGACCAGACTCCCACCAGCCTGAGATGTCACAGAGCTGCACTGGAAGAAGTCAAGTAACAGTTACAGGTGAAAAAGGACCCATCAAAAACTGTGCATGCTTCGATGGAAAAATGTGACCTCATCTTTCAAGAGCATTATCCTCAAAGTTTTTGCCTACCAGCTTGCATGAGGAAAAGGAAATCTCTCCAGATTAAAAGCCAGAGGTAAGCCTGTGTGCCATCTCATCTAGTCTTCAGTCTCATTCTGAAATCTTTAAACAGTGTAAAAACCATAAGCACTGTCTGACATCTGATGCCTGAGCGACTACAGCTCATATTAGTGGAACAGTCAGTACTCATTTGGCCAGGAATGTGATTGTGTGGAGCTCATACAAGGTAGCACTGGACTTTGCACACGTGTCTGTGCCAGAGAGGAGCATTTTCCAGACCCACCTCTCAAGAAATTTCCACATGAAGTCTGTAAAAGAAACATCCATTTTGCAGCCCTCTCCCATCAGCAGCAGTTCTTTGCTGAGAAGAGCTGTCACTTGTGTGGGTCTGTGTAAGAGCCTAAAGCAGAAGCTCATAAATCATCTTTTCTACCTCCATGACCTCCAGCTGCTGATCTACAACCCTGTCCCACCAGCAGTGGTCATGGACCTGTGAATAAAAACACTCTGGGGAGAAAAGAGGCATTGTGTGAAACAGGGATAAGAACTGGGCTGGTGGAGGAAAGCTCAGCTCCTGAGCCTTGGGGTAGAAGAAGAGGTCATGTGGACTCTTGCATGGCAGGAAGTTTTCTGAGTCTGCAAAGCCCAGTCAAGCTGCACATGGTGTTGGGAGGGACAGGTCTGTTTGATTATTCATTTCTTCAAATGTTCCAGGAACATGTGGCAAGAAGTGCTAAAGCCCTCTCCACATCTCCAGCAAGATTCATGCAAGAAAAGGCTGAATTTTGCTTCTAGCTGTGTCCACTGATATTTATAAGGGAGATAATTACAAGCAGATGCAACTGAGGATCAACTTGTTACATGAGAAAAACATTGCTGGTGCAGGAGCATGCACAGGGTCTCTGCACGTTGGGGTGAGATTTATTTTATGAACTTTCTGTCTGCTAAAAGCCTTCTCATTCCAGTTGTTCTGTATTCCTGACGTGCACTGAATGCAGGGGTTTGCTGGAACAACAGAAAATGCAGGTAGGGACGAAGGTCACATCCCTGAGTCATGCAGATATTAAGGCTTTTTCATGGAATTTCTGTCCCTCCTGATGAGGGCAGAATTTGACACGTTGCCCTCAAGTTCTCCTGCTGCAAAGGCTGAGATGGAAACAGAAAATAAAAACCTGTTGCTTCCTCTCAGTGTCTGTGGTGCCAGCAGCACTGATGCACAAGGAAAGCATTTTCATTAGCTGTTAAAACAGCAGAAGCTTGTTTTCCTTTGGCTGCAACGTCCTCCTGACTCCCACACAGGAAGTGTTCATGCAATATTCCACACAAGGCAGAATATGTCCAATTCCTAGAAGTCTAAATACAAGAAACTGCAGACCATTTTAGAAACTGGGCTGATCTTGGGTTATTGAAGTGAGAGGTAGTTTGCTTTTGTGTCTCACCCTGGGCCATGATTCCCAAATCCCTCTCTTTGGCCCTAGACTTGATGATCTTGGGTTAAACACGTGCCTCCAGTGTGTGCCTCACCTGTAAGACAAGGAGAATGGCCAAGGAGTGACAGACCAGGGGTTATTATTATTTCATGGACAACCTCTCACACACAATAGAGGAGCCTCTGAAGGGGGAAATTCATTATTCCTGGTTTCTGAGTGCACCCAGGTAAATTTTCCTATGAGGAAAATAGGCAATAATCCACTATTTCTGTTCTCTTTCACGAAAGCAAATGAGTGAAGTGGTTTGTAACACTGACCACATCACTGAGATGGAGAGGGCATATTGCATATTCACAAGAGCTTAAGATTGTTTTATTTACACTTTCATTGCTAGGGGCTGTGAAATGGAACATAATTCTATTTACCAGATATTCTTCCTGGTGCAATAAGTTAGAGGATTTCTCAATTAATACATGGAACTTATGTATAAAAGACAAGAGGTTAAGCAACACTGCAGTGCCCAATGGACCATCTGGTGAACATTAGGTTTGTCAATAAATCAAAAAAGCACTAGTTCATCAACAAAATTCCATTTCAAACCACTGACAGGGAGAATAAAAAGGATGGGGGAAAAAACCCTCACAAAATTGGTATTTTGATATTTTAAAATTATTATTTTAAATTATTATAAAAACAGGAGCATTAAATATCTTTAATCTAATTTCAATTGTTTTATTGGTTCTCTTCTGATGACCACATGGCTGCACATACTGGATGTTCAGCCCTTTGTCTTGCACACAAAGGCATTATGAAATAACTTGGTGCAGCACCAGATGAGAAGCTCATCTCTCTGCTCTTAGTCCTTCTCCTCACCATGGGTGATAACATAACAGAGGTTCTTATAGTCAAGGTTACCAGAGACATCTGGAGGGAAAGCAGCAAACATCTGGTTGATCTGCCAAGCAAACAGGAGATAAGTGTTACAAAGGTAGGACTGTGGGACAGCAACATGTGCAGCTTTTCCTTTTCAACCCAGGTCAGCTCCCTGCTGCCCTGAGCCATTAACCACTGTGGAAGACTTTTCCTTAGCTTCAGTAAAATTGAAATAGGAATTAGAACACAACTAGTTAATAAAGTCCTGCTCAAATCCCAACAAGATCCCTGTTGAAAAGAGCTTTCCCAGAAATCCAGGTAAGCCCTGGTCAAAACCAGCCCAGTTTGCTGTTCTGACTGGAACAGGCTGTCCAGTCTGTTCTTGCCACAAACCAACTCCACTCAATCTCCTCTTCTGAAAATAAAGTCCTTCTGAACTCCCCCCAGCCAGCAGAATCCATGTTCAGTCTCACACAAACCACAAAGTCAGTACCTCATTTCAGAAGTCATTTCAGATTTCAAACAAAATAACTCACAGAAATGGAAACCAGATCACAGTCCTCACCCAAACTCACTTGGGCTGCAGTAAATCCCTTGCCCAGCCCACCACAGGAAAGAACAGCACGAGATGGGCCACGCTTAACTTGGATGGGAGTCCAAGGAATCTCTTTGACTTTGATTTAGCTATGGAGCTCTTCAGAAGAGAGGCTTTGAATTGTTACTAATTGCTAGAGCTGGCATCAACCTTCCCTCAGTCTGGATTTCAGCTGAATTCATGCATTTAAAGAGGGGCAAAGACTTAGTGCTGAACAGGAGCTGGAGAAAGATTTCTGGTTTGAATAAAGCAGTTCCTTACCTCTTCTTGACTGAACCGGTCTGCCTGTGTCATCAGCATTTCTTTGATGCTGTTCAAATAAAATGAAATAACCTGATTAAAGGGTGATAATGGCACATGACAATTCAGATGGCAAGATCCTTCCTGAAGTTGCATGAAAGGAAATCTGTGTGACCGCATAAATTAGAGCTGTTAATCCTTACACGATATTGTAAGAGATTTTCTGTGGGCACCCATCAGTGTCAATGCCTCGCTCTGCCAACTTATTTCGCTTTTGTGACATTTTATGGAGGTTTAAAATTGTTTAAGGTTATTACTCTAATTGAAATACAGCAATTTTGTATGCTTATCTTAACCTAAAGTGGTAGGTTTTCTCACTTGCTGTTTAAAGTTCGGATCACTTAACAAAACCAAAAGAGAGAATATTTTCTGTAAAACCCGAGGATGAAAGGAACAGAGCATGCAATGAGAAAGAGGACTTGAAAGAGAACTCCAGCAGCTATTCCAAATCATCATCTGTGAATCCCTTTATTTGCATGCAGTCATTCCCAGAGGAGGCTGTGGAACTGCATGAGACCTGTTGTATTCTGTGGTGCAGTGTCTTGAGCTGGAGTTACAGCACTGGAACAAGGAGCTTATCCCACACACAGTCTGCATCCCCTGCAATTACATCAAAGAGAATAGTTTGGGGGCTGACTCTCAGCTGATTTACCTTCTGTTTTAAACCCATTGTGGGAAGGCAGTGGAGTATCTATTTTTTTTTTACCTAAGTTTATAGGTGAACAGAAAAGCCTGGAAGATGATTTCTGTTTCTAGTCTAACCCCCTTAGATAAAATGTCTTTATATCCTACCCAGTTCCTCGTGTGCTGAGGGCAGCACATGCACCATGTGCTGCAACATCCACCTGAACTTGGTTACATCACACAAAACATCCCTTTCACTTGCACCAAGAATTTCCCTTTCCTGTAAAAGAATTCTCTTTTTAATCTCACAGTTTGCATTCACGCTGCACAGGCAGAGTTGTCTCCTTTTGTTACTACCAAAGGTATTTATACATCATCAGAAGTTTTTCTAGATCAGTAAAGCAAACTCAAAAACTGTGATAACAGCTGAGCAGTCTGTTGTACAAAAACAAAAGCTGAAGCAAATATAGAAATCTGGTTTGGTTTGTAGATTTGAAAAAAAAAAAAGGCTTCTTTTTTGAAGGTTTTGTTGGGGGAGAGTGAAAGCAATAGCTCTTCTGAAAGCAGCCCTTTTTGCTTTTTAAAGGGAGTATTTATTCCTC
This sequence comes from Manacus vitellinus, assembly GCF_001715985.3. Classification (NCBI taxonomy): domain Eukaryota; kingdom Metazoa; phylum Chordata; class Aves; order Passeriformes; family Pipridae; genus Manacus; species Manacus vitellinus. The sequence goes on from NW_021940460.1 coordinate 4,532,787, forward strand.
CTTCTGAAAGGGAATATTTAAAACTATTTGTAATAGAAATCATGCCTGAGCAGGAACACTTCCAGATGAGCAAAATTCACCTACTGTGGATGCAGATGTTCAGGTAACACGGTAAATCTCCCCTTTCTGCTCCCATACACTGTGCATCTCATGTGGGAAAAGTCACCCAGATAAAAGTGTGCTTTGGATGGCAAAGCTACAACAGCTCTTCCTCAGAGCTCTGACTCTTTTTTCCTTCTTGTTGATAGGAAGTGCTCATTTGGAAGCTCAGAAAGGGAAAACTGAAAAAAAAAAGTTTCTGGGTAGTGAATAAGGATCTTACTCACAAGGACAAGTGTGAAAATATCTGTGCAAGTTTTGGGAAACACTCTGAAGTCACAGACAGAGCTTAAGCTGTTGTTTATATTTTCCCTGAATTACTTCACCATTCTCTTTACTTAGCAAAGTTTCCTCACCTCTCTTTGTCTCAAATTGCTGTTTGTGTTTTAGTCCCTGGGCCACTCAGGGTGTGTTTTTGAAGTCAAATTCTCAACTGAGCAGTAGGTGCAAGAGTAGAGGCCTCGCTCTCCTCAGCACAAACTGATTATTGGATACCTGTGCAGGGGGGCAAACAGCATTAATAAATGTAAATGGGAAGTGTGATCCAGGAAGGAGCTTGGGGAATAGAAGGAAGCACTCAGAGCAATTTTGTCAGAAGTCACAAATAAGCTTCATCACGAACAGGACTGAATTAAAAAGAGATCTGGGCACTGTGTGTCTTCCATTCACATGCTTAAAGTATTTAGGGGGAAAGATCAAATATCTAATTATAATCTTCTGATGCACAGCCCAGTAGGCTCTGGCACACTCATCAGGAGGAAGGACTGAGTAAAGGATCTATGCACATTTTCCATTATTTATTTTATAGGGAAACAAACACTCACAATTTCCAAAGCCAGAAATTATGGACTTTTTTCTTTGTATATCTTGCTTTCTTTATAAAGGCTATTTGCTTCTCAAAAACACTCCAAAATCAAACCAAACCCAAAGTCTTCTGGGCAAAAAAGAATATCCATGTGCCTTGGGGCAGGAGTCTAAATGCTATCTCTTGTCCTGGCTGACATCAGCTCCTTCCACAGTTACAAATACCTTGTTGCAGTCTGATATTTTCAGAACCTTTTTTAAAATTATCTGTAAAATCTCCAGGACATTTTGGTTTTCCACTGGATTTGCCCTTTCTACTGGGGTGTCTTGGAGAAAAAACAGGTGAGTTGAAAGGAGCAGAGCTCCACAGCTACGATGAGAGACATCACTGGCTCAGGCACAGGAACCTCCAAAGGTCCTGGGTCCATTTTCCTGCTCCAAGTGGGCACAGTTTTGTTGGCACCTGCACTGGGCAGAGTTGGTGCTGGCCTGACTCACTTTGTCCCATGAATGGCATTTGGGACTGAATCATCCAACCTTTCCAAGCACTGTGCCAGTTCACACCAGCTGAGAATGCGACCGAAAGCATTTTCTCTTTTTGACATCATGCTCTAGGAAGGGGTTTATGTGGGGGATAATGATGCAGGCAAACAAAGTCCCTCAGTGAATTTGGAAGTACATTACAAACTCCTGGAGCTTCTGGAAAGGTTTGAAGGCTCCATCCCAGCTACCATCAGATGGACTAAGTGAGTCATTTCCAGACTAGAGGTGAAAACACGCAGAGGGAAGAGACATAAAAATCCCCAGAAGGATGTTAACTCCATGAACATAAAAAGAAGTTCTGATTAAAAGGTCAACATGGCGGGTTTTGGAGAGAAACATTCCAGGATTTTTTTAATATGGAGAAATATTATTTATTAACATTAACAGTCATATTGAAACGGCTGCGTGAGCCAACAGAAAAATTATTTCAAAACCTTCAAATGTCTAAATTTTGGAAGCATATGAATAGAAGTTAAACCTCAAAGACATTCACGGAATTGATTTAATGGTTTGTTCTGTAATGATCAACATTACCCTCGGGTCTAATAAGTAAACATTATGCTCTGTTGTGGTGATGAACTAAAACAATTGTCTAATGTTAGCGGTGCAGTGGGGGTGGGGACAAGGTTGACCTTTTCCATCAAGGAAAAATAAAAGTATTTCTCTCTCATCTTCATTTTGGAGTGGGATGCTGCATTCCTGATTTGCCCCAAACTCCAACTGGCTTCCAGCATCCAAGGAATGTAGAGCTGGACAGAGGGTGGCAAGCTGCAGATTTTGTATGCAGGATATTGTTACAGATAGTGGTGGGAAATATAACATTTCATGGGGTTTGTAGTATCAGAAGTTCATATTTCACAGCTGTGATTTCACTGCCCTGTGATCTGCCCTAGCTGGCAACAGGCTACATTTATTCTGGTTGTTTGATATGATATGATCCTCTGACTGTTCTTCCCAAGTTGCTTGGATAATGTTAGCCCCAAAACCATCAGGACAACTGTTAGCCCTCTGTTCCTTCTGATTGTTTGCTACATCCACTTGTGTTTTAGTTAATTTGGAAGTTTTTAGTTAAAAAACTGTGTCCTTGCTTTTATTTTGCACTTTGCACACCATAGCATGGCTCTCACACCCACTGGGGGAGTGTCACAGAACAGCACATTGGGAAAGGAAAGAAATACTGTATGGGAATATTATATTTTCAACTGACTTCCAGGAGACATCAATAATTGCAGATAATATCATGGAAACCTCCATGGGATTCTACTCAGAGGTTATCACAACATTTGCAGAATTAATTGAGGCAAATACAGTTTTGTAACTCATGGTTCCCTAATAAATTTCCTATACATATCATGCTTTATAAAATCTCCCTGAAATGGCTGCTGCAAAAAAGTGTAGACCCCAAATTCACCACAAAATTTAACCATATGCATAAATCTAGGTACATAAAGCATTTCTCTGGAGCCATAGGTCAGACCTCCCCATGCACTGCCCTGATTTGATATCATTTCTATCATTTATCTCACTTACCTGAAGTCCTGTTCTGGCAGTGCAATGAGGGTTTACATTTGTTCAATTAGCACTTAAAGTCCTTTTACACTGCTTTGTTGGGGCAACAGGTTATGAATACAAATCAGGCCCTGCCTCCTTATTTTAAAAATAGCCATATTGACAATAATTGCCAGATTATTAATAGTATTATTAGGTTTGGCTCCCACCATCCTAGTGGAATTTTACAGCAAGTTATCATCTGGAGGCAGAAGGCTCAAATGATAAACACATAAAAAGGAAAATGTCCTGCACTAAAACCATGTCACAGAGTTAATTAAATTGATCACTTTTTTAAGGGGGGAGTAGCTTCCCATTTGAGTCAAGCACTCTGAGAGTTAGGCACCAGACATTGGTTTTAATTTGACATATGGAGTTAATCTACAAAGAGTCATGTGTTGATTTATACCCAGACCTTCAAAAAAAGGCTATCTAATGGCCTACATGTGATTATATTTCCGTTGCCTCTTGCAGGGTCTGAAGACAATAACATCTCTTTTTGGTATACAAATACATTCATACAATAGTCCAGTCTTTTAACTCCAGCTTACAAAGCTAAATGTTCCTTTGCCTGACAGTTCCTCTGTCTCTTAAAACACCATGAAAAATACAGCTTTTAAGCAGTTCTTTAGTATGGTGCAATTATTAGGATTGTTGTTATTCTTTCAAAGGATCTGAAATAAACTTACTAGTCTGCCTTTATGCGGCCTTTTCCTTCTGGGTCGAAAATCTTAAAAGCATTCAGAATGGTTTCTTCTGGGTCCGTGCCTAAAATTAATGAAACGTAATTTAGGAGCCTGGATGTATTTCTCTAGCTGCTGAACACTTGCTAAGTAATTGCATTCACTTGAAAACAGTGCAAAATGGAGAATTCTGCAGTTGTGGGTTTGAAGACAAAGGTTCCTTAAGTCGGCAGCATTTGTCATGTCAGATAAACAATAGAGGTGAATAGTTCAATGCTCAGAAGCTTAAAAATAATAACTCATATCTATTCTGTGTCTGCAGGAGAGAAAACTTCCAGGAACTGGTCTCCAATATCAGTACCCAGAGGATTAGTGGCTTTCAGAAACGAAAATATAACAAACTGTTTCCCTCACTGGCTTCCTTTAATCTTGTACAGCACGTTCCTTGTAAAAACACTTTTTGATGTTACTTGTTCTTCACTATATAGAGAAGAGGTTATTTGCCTCACCAAAGGAAATGGAGCTCATCATAAAATCCGAATGCCAATGGAAACAGGATGATCAATGTAAAATGGTGATCTGCACTTATTTCCCCCTAAACATCTCCTCATTAAGTGTGACACATAGAAACAGGGTGGTTTGAAGCACCAGACTATGGCTCCGAGGTTGTTCTTCTGTTCTTAGTTGGGCCACAGATTTTTGATATGACTTGAATATCCCTGTCCCTCTATTCCCAGCAGTAAAATGATAGTAATGGTCTTCCTTTTCTTCCCTCTGTTTGGACTGGAAAAAATTTGTGTCAGGGACTTGCTTTCACAGTGCCTTAATCTTGGCTGGGGCTTGTGACTGTGCTGTAATGCTGCAGATTCTCAGTACACTCACAGCCTCAACCCACTCCAAAGGATACACTGTATACTCTGTTTCTGACTATTCCACAATATTTCAAAATATTATGGTATTTATATACAACACAAATCTTTGCAGCTGTAGGAAACCAAAGTTACAAGCAGGTAAACTGACCCTGTGGACAAATGAAGCTACTTGGGAAACTGAAACACCGAAAGAGTGATTAAAAAAGGATATAACACAAAGAATTGCAGATTCAAAGTTTGGCACAGATAGAACCCAGCCAGGGCTCCCTGCTCTAGTGGCTGCATAGCCTCCTGATGCCTTCCTAGTAGTCTTTGTTCAGATTTCCCCAGGATTGGTGCTCTCCTGGTGCATGGAACAGCAACAAACCTTGGCCTATCCGGCCTCCTCCTTGTCACGCACTGGCCGTGTGGATTTTTTTGGCCAAGCTGTGTAGGCAGTGCATTCAAACTGCAATGAATCTGTGATCAATGCAAAGAGCATTGGTGTTTAATCAATGTTTTGATTGTCCCACGAAGAGAAACGTCCCCCAGCTCCGAGGAGAGCTCTGCATTTTAACTGCTCACCACTGTAGGGGGGATTTTTTTTTCCCTCACTGTGTTTTACATTTTCTCCTCTGTCATATCCTTGGACTTTGGCTTTGAAGAGAAGCAATGCAGCAGGCATTCTTTATTGATTAGCTGGTAAATAAAGTGGTTTCTTTGATGTGCGGCATCTCTGTTTTCTGTACAAATTGTATTATTCTGACTCCCTGTAGAAACAGCTCCATGTGGTTGGCATTAACATAAACCGAGTTTTGTTAGCTGTTCATCTGGCATCATAATCTCAACATACAAAGCTAAAGCTCATCCTGAAAATCCCAGCTTCCCCTTTATGACAGAAATCAATTATAGCACAACAAATTTTACTTAGAAAGCACCTTTCACCAAATTCTCTGAGTGGTACTTAGCTAATAAAGAGTGTTGCAAAATTGCCATATCCACTTCCTCTAGCCCTTTCTCCCTTTCTAATTGCACTACAAAGGCTCTTCATCCCAATTAGTTTTGATTGGGAATGTGCAGTCTTTTGGCTGTGCTTCCTTTGCATGACAAACCCAACTAGAAGGGCATGACAAGCACAGCTGTGATTTTCCCTTCACCAAATGGAAATTAAAAAACCCCTCCTCCCCTGCAAGTAGCCAACAGGAAACCTGAAGACAAGAGGGTTATGCTTTGCCATTCACCTTCCTGTGCTGGCTCTGCTTTTAGGCCACACAATTGGCAGGGCCAGAGGCTTTGCCAGCTTCAGCAACTGTGAGGGACAAGAGGGAAAGGAAGAAGAGCTCATTTCCATGCTCTCTGTGAGCATCCCAAATGGAATGGGCAGCAGGGCACCCCACAACAAATAGTCACATACCCCAGAAGGAAAACTGTGGAGGAGGGCACTACCTTCTCTGCCAGATGACACCTGGAATGTAAAGGTGGAGGTACCACATTTATCAAGACAGAGTGATGTCTGGGTGATAAAATCCCCTCCCCTGTGTCCGTCTGCAGCCTCCTCCATCCCCTCTCCTGCTTCTCTTCAGCAGGAGTGTATTTCTTCAAGGACTAACTACGTGAATTCTTTCTTTCAGACCTCTCTATTTTCTACTCCAAGCACAGAAAGCCCTTCACTGGAATTGTGTTCAGCAATGGAGAGCCAGAATCTGGGAACAATACAACAAATGCTTTTAAGAAGACAGTATAGGATTTTTCCATTTTTCTGTTCATTAGTTATTTTAACAAACTTCTGGAATGTGTTTGGCTAAGACCAGCCTTGCTTTGAAGGTCAAGGCTTTCACCTTTCTCTAATGCATGTTGGAAGATGATGGTTTCTCTTGGCTTCACTCCCCCCTTGCAGTTTCTAGCCATGAGCAGGAGAGAGATGACTAAATTACCAGCTCACACAACAAATTTAGTACCCATATTTTCTGAACCACCCCCAGTGATCTCTATATATTCTGCAGCAATGGGTAAAATCCCTCTCCCTTACCCTTGCAAATCCACTGAGATTTAATTATTTCATTAAGTGAAGTCTTCATCTAATGGCAAAATCACTATTGACTTCAAGTGACACCAAGGCTGGGCCACTGGGTTACAACTAATACAGAAAACAGGGAAGCCCACGTTCCTCTTCATGCCCTGCAACTGCAAGGAGGATGCAGAGCTCATGTTTGCTTAGTGAGCCAAAGAAGTGTAAAAAGGGGCTTTTCTCTAGAAACACAGAAAATACTTTAAAAGCAGCTAACACTGTGAGGAACTGACTCCAGCCTAGGAAGCTGCTGATGGTGAGGAACTCCCCTCCCCGTGCTCCAGGCTGCTGGGGTTTCATTGCTTTCTGGACCTCAGCTGAGCACTTTCATGTGAGCTTGGTTAAGCTGAATCACACCTTTGAACTGTCCTCTGGACCGGCCCTCAGCCTTTCATACTTGAGCTCTGCCTGCAAAGGTGGAGATCACTCCCTGCCTTTGAGCACTGCTCTGTGGGTACATGATTATAATTTGCAAGGTGCTGAGATATTTCAGTGCCGAGGAGCTTTGACAGATACCTCTCCAATCCCCCAGAGGTGCTTACCTTTCAGCTTTTCCCCAAACATAGTAAGGAAGACAGTGAAGTTAATAGGACCTGGCGCCTCCTTCACCATGTCTTCAAGCTCTTCATTCTTGACATTCAGACGACCTGCAGCAGAGATCATTTTTCATAATAAATCACAAATTGTGTTTCAAAAAACGATTCCCATTCATCTCCTCCCACTGGGGAGCTCAGGGCTCTGTGCAACTTTGCTAATAACGTGGCAGAACACAACTCCCAAACACCCCGGTGGCAAAGGAATCGGCAGAGCTGACTCTGAGATCAAAGGGTGACTGAAGCAGCAAGGAGGATAAATAACACAGACATGGCCAGCAGTGGATGAGGGAAGGGGCACTTCCAAATAAACTCCTGTTTTGTTCTGTTTTGTTTTGTTTTACCTCAGGTGAAATATGGGCCCCACTGATGTTAATATAGCAGAGATCAAAGTGATGAAGTGAATCCAAGGTCTCAGTCTTTGCCCTCCTGTGCATTGAGACACCTCACTGAGTAGAGGGCAGATGATGAGTTGAGTAGTCCTATTCCCTCTCCATCCTTGTGCAGTCCACTGATGAGAATTTAGACCCTGGCAACCCGTCTCAAATTGAGAGGTAATTTGCTGTGACTGTACTTTATAGTTGTTGAAGGGCTTCACTGAACAGGAAAGACACCAGAACTTGGCCTTAAGAAATAAATATTTCAGGGCAACAGTAGCTACAGGCCAAAGTTTGCAAACCTCATTGTCACAATAAAGAGTTCAGGAGCTTCTGCTCCTTGCACTGACTCTGCTGGCGCCTGATTCCACCCTGGGGAGCACTAAAGATTCTTATCAAACTCGTTTTAATAAGATCCAGATGGCAAAATCCCAAATGCCTACATCACTGTTCAAGCCTCAGATGTTGCAATGAGGATACAACTCCAGGTTTGGGATCACGAGCATTTTAATTTTTCCTTTCCTTGGGAAGATTTGCTCTGATCTGCTTGATATTATCAGGACTGTGATGGGCATGGAATGGACAATACCCAATCCCATGACATGCACATTTCACCCCACATGAAGCACAGAACCTCACATGAAGTCCTCCTGCTCTTGTGTGGGCAGAGGGGCAGCCAGTCCATGGCAGCAGAGCTAATCAGTGGATATTCCATGGCTCCCAGATGAAAAAGTGCAGCCTGGGAAGCCTGGATTCAGAGGCAAATCAGAAATGCCTGGCATGGACCCCTGCTTGGGTGGGCTTGTTCTGAAATAGTTGCAGGGGAGGGATCAGACCTCTTCCCAAGGAGACTGCTCAGGAGACTTTCCAGCTGGAGCTCTGCAGTGAGACAGCAACTGCCATCAGGAGGAAGGTCAAACTGAACAGGTTCCCATTTGCCTCCTGTGTATCTCATCACTTATCCCACTGTAATTCTGATGCAGACCTTTCCTAGGTGTTTGAAACTGCATTTTTTTCAAGTATTGAACAATTAGTTTTACTTATTACAGTTTACCTAGTGCAGCAAACGTGTCTCTCAAGTCTGCTTTGTCAATAAAGCCATCCCTGTTCTGATCCATGATGGTAAAAGCCTGGGGGAAGAAAAAGGAACATGTGTTGCCACCACCATTGCACAGGACAGTGCTGCAATCACACACACCAGGCCAGGGGGGTATGATATTCATCCTGTGAGAAGGAATATTTAACTTCCTTTGATTCCTCCACATCACACCACCTCATTGCACCCTCCTCACTTTCAACACATTACTCTATGTTGGCAAGGGGCTTAATTAAACCCACCCAAACTTCTTCTCACTAAATTACTGCTCAGTGCAGCGAGCAGCTGGGCTGGAGCCAGTGCTGGCAGCTCCAGCCATTCAGGCCTTAACCCATAAAAGTTTGAATTAGGGAGACTTTAGTCAGGGAGGATTTAGGCAGCGCTTGCTCTGTGTGTTTGTACCTTCCCCATGCCTCATTCTTTGTGCAGTTATGTTCTGTAAAACATTTCATTTCTGTAGATATCTCTCTGCTATCAACCTGAAGTCAATTCCTTCTGGGACTTAAAATGGCCCATCATACAGAGACAGCTGAATTTTCAGAAGTACAGAGAAATGCAGGTTCCATAGGATAATTTATTCAAAGTTTTTTTCCCCTTTCCAATAAACTGTATCCTTGAGACAGTACTCCAACTGACCCTGATGTGCTGACCTTAGATACTCTTGTCAGGCAAAGTTTAACTTTTGATAGAAAAAGCCAGTTAATTTATTTTTATTTTCAGCCAACACAGACTTGATGTTCTCTGACCATTATTTACCAAGCCAGCTAACTGCCCATCTATCTGTTTACCTATTTGTGTGTCCCTCTATTTGCTGCCATCACACTTTTAATGTTTCATTGATTTGGAAAGATTTTAATGACCTGAAATTCCCCTGGTCATACCAGGCATGTCTCTGAAGCTGGTTATCTGTCTGACAGGCACATCAATATGAGAGTGTATCTTTGCAATGACCAGGAATTATTCCTACTTCCATTATGATGAAAGACTGTGCTCTCCAGAGAATACAGCAACACTAACTTGCAGAGTTTTAAAATCTGCTGCTCTACAGGGTGCATTTCTCTCCCTGGTTGTGTTATATCAACAGATCCTTACGTAGTTTCACCTCCAGTTTCTTACAAAGCCCCAGTGCTCACATTCCTGTTTGCCCAGGTGACTCCTTGCCACATCCATGTTCATAATCCTTCACTTACCTGCCAAACCATCCCCTTATAAAAAATTAACCCCAACACTTTAGGGATGCTTTCCTTTCTCTGGGGAAGGCTTGCTTTGAATGGTGATCCCCCACAGTTTGGAAGCAAAAGAGGAGAAATATGAAGAGCAGAGCAAAACCCAGCAAGCTCACAGAAGACAGGAAGAGCATTAGATATTGTAATGGGTGAACTTTAAATAGCATAACAGCAGTGCTGAAACATTTGCTGGTGAGCTGCTTGAAATCTCTAGATAAAAATGTTCTGATCAAAACCAGCTTTTCAGAAATGCTTGTCCCAAACATGCAGTTTTTAGACACAACATGGTCTTGAGTTTTATGCCATTATTCTTCCACCATCCTCCTAGAGATGTTCTCAGGATTATCTGGTTTAGAGAAGACCAAATATGGCATTCTGTTTGTTGGTCCTTCTTCAAACAGGAATCCTTGGAGAAAGTCAAATGGAGGTTCATAGGATGTGGAGAAGAGGTGGGAGAAGGGTGTTAAACATGTTTCCATTAACTGTGGAGAAATGATTAGTGGTTCCAATCCATTTAGCTGGGTCATGTTCCCAGTCCTTTGTGTGGGTTTTAGTCTTGTCCACTACTGAGTTTTCCTGGTGGGAATCCTCATGGAAAGTAAAGTTGAAGGACACATGCACAAAATGAAACAGTAGATATTTATCACGTCAGAAATGGCTTTGGAGATGGGAGTTAGAAAAAATGGGGGGAAAGCCAATAATTTAAAATGACAACTCAATCCAGACAGTGATGGTCTCACAGACATTCTAGAATGTCCACTCAGAAAAAGAACATAAACTTATCAAGCAGATTTTCTGTCTTCAATATGCTCCAGCTTTTATGCCAGCCCTTCAGATTTACCTTCTTACCTGTGCTCAAAGAATCTGCAGTGCGTGGAATACCAAATTCCTTGGGAGCTAAAAGTACTTTGTTAATCTCAATATGTTTTCATTTATTGGCATTTGTGGAGAAAATCAGCTGAGGGCTTTTGGGTATTTTCATTTCTAGTTTGTGGGCACTATTAGAAGGGCACAGAAGAACATTTTCTATTGCTGTTGTGGAACAGACCACGGATTAAAGCCCTGGTTCAATAAGGCATCTCCATTCAGGATAATACTTGAGCATGTAAGACTATTCTTATTTAAAATACCACTTTAACTGTGATGAAGTGTTTTCCTGAATCAGGTCTAAAGTGGATGAGATGGTAATTTTCCTTTATCTTGGAGCAGGGGCTTATTTTCAAATAAGTCTGGAGCTTGAAACAGGGGAGTGGGGGACAGAAGAAGGAAAGAAAGAAGGAAAGAAAGAATGAAAGAAAGAACAAACAAACACACAAGGAAAATGATACACCAGCCAAGACCACAGGGATGATTCAGAAAACAACTGTGTGTTCTATTAGAGCAGATGGAGAACTGAATAAGGATTACAAACAAAGCCTATGTTCTTCATTAGCAATAACAGGAGACTATAGAGAACAGCAGCACAGTGACCCACCTCTTTGAACTCCTGGATCTGGGTTTGTTCAAACATAGAGAACACATTGGAGCCACCTTCTATCTTCTTCTTTGCCTTTTTGGGAGCCTGTAATACAAATACGAAGATCAAATATAGATTCTTTGGTCTGTTAAGCACCCATGAAAACAAATTCCATCTTCAACAGAAAGTAAAATATATACAGTCAAGTAATACAAGAGGATTGTGCTTTGTTATAACAAGGTTTTTAATTCAATCTTACATATATACATAAATAGAATTGAAGATATGTGTGTGTGTATATATATAATAAAAATTGCTCTCACTGAGGATTTTTAACACTCCCTGCTGGAGTGATATCACTCCCTCCTGGAACCTGACAGCTCAGATAAACAAGGACACTGTCACTGTGCTGCCTTAAAAAGGTGAGAGACCCAAAGTCTGACTCAACATCACGACTGGTGCACTGCCTGTCCCCCCAGGGAACTGCCTGTTCCTGGGGCAGAGTCACCTCCAGCTCAGGCATTACAGACTATCTGATTCAGGACACTCCTCCCCTTCCACCCTGGCTTTCCAGAGCTCAGTGCTTCAGGAGCAGTGATGTAATCTTATGGTGCCACTTGGAGATATAAGGTAGAATTCCCAACCTGCTGTTCTCAAGAAATTCCAGCAGTTCAGGGAAGTGCCTACAGGTACTGCTTCTTCCCAGTTCCCATGCTGGGACCAGCATGAAGACTCAGTTCAGGAACTATAAAGGGAAATTATATCATTTCCTACTCACACAGAAATGTTTAGAAATCTGCTCTGTCTGGACCAACACTGACTGAACAGATTAATCCTTCCTGTGCAGGAACACCTTCTACACTTGAAACCTATATTATTTTACCAGTCTATGACTCTATACCACATTACCTTAGTAGACCATGTTATTTTAATATTCCAGATAGTCATCTTAAATAAAAGGGCAGGACTGCTTTTATCAACATTCCGTAGTCTGGAGGCTGAGGCAGAGCAAGACTGGGGAAAGAGCTACAATGATATCTAAGAATCTAATGCTCCCTAAAAATCAGTCAGAACTAGACTTCATTAAATATCTTTGAATAAAGGCCCAACCACTTGACTAAGACAATACAGTTCTTGTTCTGCAGTAAAGAATAAAATCTATGATTTCTAAGGATTACAGAAATGTTTTAACCACAGCATTATCCTTACTTGGGGCAGGATAATGAGCTGCACTGCCTTTTGAGTTCCCTTCCAGACAGATTACTTTTTTCTTTATCATTTTTACTTTTAAACTTCATTATCATAGTCCCACCTGGTTCTCGTGTCACAGAAAATTAGTCTTACTTAGTTTGGGCTATTCTGCATGAAACAGAAGGCAACTTCTACTGTCTCCTTTCATCAAAATAAAAAAGCCTGTGAAAGTTCAGATTCAATACTGATTTCAAATATCCTGAGGAGCAGAGCAGCTCAAGGAAATATTCCCAGTTGACTCTGTTTGAAGCACACATTGTCTGATCAATTTAATTTGCCAGGCAGATTTCTGCACTCAGCCACCCTGGTTTAGATCCCAGGATATGGATGAGGGGAAATTAGGGCAGTGGTAGGCACTCTTCCACATACCCACACTCCAGACCTGTCAAGCTCCAATTAGCTAATGCAGAGCACTAAAATCTGGAAATAGGAATGGAAATCAAATGAAAAATATATTTGCAAGAAGGATAAAAACAAGCATAGAATGCCATCACAGGCATGGAAAAAAGAAGTTAATAAGTGGAATGTTTAATGAATGTAGAAATATTGATTTTGGAATAAACAGATTCCCTCCTCCACATGAAATAAGTGTTATTTTGGAGCAGTCATAGGCAATCTTCCACATAACGTGAGGTGCCTGGTGGAGGTTTTCAACACTTCCAGATCGAATGGAAATATTAGGAACAACCCTCTGTATTTCCATGCATTTGTTCCCTGAGGTAAAGGGGAAGCAGATGTTCCCAGGGGAATGGATTTCAGGCCTCCGCGCTCTCCGAGGGGGCGGCTGAGCTGCTTCTTCTCCTGGGTTGTTGGTCTTGATGGAGACAAAACATGCTTTGCCCTTCTCACAGGCTGCTCTGCTGTGGCCAAAGGCAGCATCCATGGTCAGCATGATAAATATTCCCCAGAGCAGCAAACCATCTGTGTCTCTTTAATCTGTCACCACAGCACAGGGCAGTGGGGTCCAGCTCCTGGAAGTGCCAAACACTGGCAATTCCTCCATTAGTCCTCAGTTTAATGGGTTCTCTGTGCTGTAAGGCTTTAAGGAAGGATTGTAGATGTAAGGAAGGATCAGATAAACCCAAAAGCTGTGGCTCAATATCTATCAGAAACAGATCGGCAAGTCAAAAACCACCCGAAAGTTTCTTTACTTTAGTGAAGTCCTTTTCAAAGGAAAAAACTGGTTATACAGGGAACAATTACTGAAGTACCATAGAATCTTATTATGGCTTGGGCTGGGAGAAATCATCTAGTTCCAGCCTAGAAGAAATTCTAGAAGAAATTCATCCCAGCATATTTGTTCAGTGTACTCTCTGGTTTATCATCTCCAGGGATGATAGAGGAGATCAGTGCCCATGTTGCTCAGTCTATCTCTAGTTTTTCTGAAGCTCTGGGTGTGGATCTTATTTATGACCTGTTCACTTGTGGAATGGGGCTGAGACCACCAATATATTTCACAACAGCTGCTGGGTGGGAATGGCCTCCTACCAGCAGTGTCAAACTAAGCCTTTTAGCACAAAATATATAGAGCATCTGGGACTACCAGGTCCCAGTATTGTAGTTTATCTGCCCTGAAAGGCCAGGAAATTCATAATCACAGAAAGAAACTGCACCCTGATTTTGCACAAATGGTGGGTAGGCAGGTGCTATGAGGAGGAAGGCTGAGAGGTGGAGCAGGAATAGAATAGGGTACATTGTCACTGTCTTTCTGGTGAGTAACTTGAATTAAAAGGCAGCTTTAAGAGAATAGAAATAGGTCTGTGCTGCTGTCTGACAATTCCAAACACTCCAGCATTTTTTAATGAACACAATCGAGATTCTGACTCCGGAGTCTCTCTCTGAAGGAGTGGCACATTAAAAAGAACATCACAGAACTGAGCAGACATACGCTTTCTAAACTGCCAAGGATTCAGGAGGTGACCTGCAGAGGAGCAAGTGGGTGACTGACACATCACTTCTGCCTGCCTTGATTTCCCCACTCGTGACACACCAAGTGTGCTGAGCTGCACTTTGCAGAGACAGAGCAGCTCTCACTGCAGCATGTGCTGGGAGACCGACTACAGAACGTGCCAGATGAGGAACTGAAGAGCTGAGGGTCCCCTGGGCTCACATTCCGAGGCCTCAATAGCACAGCAGTGGGAAGAATGTTGCAACAACTGAACAAGCCTATTAATATTCCTGCCTGAGTGTATTAATCATCCCATTGTGAAGAAAACAACACTTCACTTTAGAGGAGAAACCGCAGGCTTGTCGTGTATCACTCATTTGTCTTACTAATGTTAGCACTCCCTCAATTAGCCTGGGTTTTAAAGGGTCTTCTTTGGCTGTTTTGAGGGGTTGGTTTTGGTTTGGTTTAGAAGGTTTAAATGAAAAAGCGGAGCCATACCAAAATCCGGTCCCAGGAGCACTCTGTTGAACCAGGCATTTGCTTTGAGCTGAGTTTCCTTCACTGAGGTTCTTTATATTCCTCCTCTCTGGCACTGTCAGGGAGCCTGAGAGAACAAGGGTATGCAGGGACACAGATAGGCAGAGATAGTGAGTGTGGATGGCCTTTGCCTTGCTGAATAGAAAACCAGGGATTAATTTTTGTGTGCATGTTCAAGTGAACCAGAGTAAAGAAATCTCTGATTTCTGGGTGACCTAAAAGAAAAAGGGGCAGTGAATCAGTTTATATCTCTACATGTAAAGGAGGAAGGAGATAAATATACCTGGTTCTTACTTCAGAACATAAGGTGTTGTTTGCCCTGATAAATTGGTAAAAGGCTGGTGCTAGAACAGGCCAAGCTCCTGCAAGCTAAACACAGGCACAGCTCCCTGCCTGCCTGCTCAGGTGCACATTTCTGCCCTTCAGTAATTATAAAGTAACCAATCTCTACTCAGCAATTTCTGCAGAGCAGGAATGTTTCCACAGGCAGTCAGGAGAGAGGGGCAGCACTCTGCCAGGAGCCTCATTTTTGGTTTGGTTTGGGGACATCAGTTCCTTGTTTGCTCCACCATGCCTTAAAACACACAGAGAATACTCTAAATAACAGTGTGATAGCCAAAACTGAAATACAAGCAGAAACACTTTCCCACTAAGCAACTTGTTTTGTCTTTTAATAATTTTTCTGCCAGAGAAGACCCCAGTGGATAAGCAGGTCCTGCAGAGGGAAACAGGAGTGTACACTATTAAGAACCTGATTCTGTTGTCTTGTACCCTTATGTGTTTATTCAGTCCAAGGCAAGGTAGACATAAAATACTACCAGCCTTGCACTTTTTGTACTTCCTTCCTCTACAGCTATGTCTGTGACTACAGAAAAGGCAGAATCATCCATCATTTTGCTCAGATTCTGTCCCCTGCTGTGATCCACTGTATGATGGTAACTCTCACTTACTATTACTTTTTCATTCATCACACTCTCCCCTTGTTTTTCATCCACTCTGGGATCCCAGGGCTGACAT
Source organism: Manacus vitellinus (assembly GCF_001715985.3). Taxonomy (NCBI): domain Eukaryota; kingdom Metazoa; phylum Chordata; class Aves; order Passeriformes; family Pipridae; genus Manacus; species Manacus vitellinus. Next base: position 4,548,824 of record NW_021940460.1, read on the forward strand.
TTCCTGTCTTTGAATTTTTGTTATCGTTGAATACAGCTTCTGAATCAGAACTTACATCTCAGGCCTGGACAAGGCATTTCTGCAGCACTGGACAAGATTTTTGGTGATTATTGTCTCACGAGTTTTCTCTGCTGAGATAATTTGCACTGCACCTGCACCAAAGATCCCAGCTATGGACAAGCCACCCTTTTTTAGGGTGGTTTAGATCCTTTCCATGGCAGGTGAGCAGCACAAGGCCAACCCAAAAACAAGCCTTTGAGGGAACAGTCTAGAGGAGTAAGAAACACAAACTGCTCTAAGGGCACAATTTGCATTTCAAACAGGCAACAGCCTCAGATCATTCAAATAAACCCCACGTTATCAGAACTGAGAAACAGAAGATCTTTTTATTACCTACTCCACAGTCACAAACAGATCCTCCCTTCTCATCCTCACTCCATTTTGTGTGTAGTCCCAGCCTCCCACATACCCACACAGACACACACACACCCCTTTGATCCCTGCTAGGTACAAAAATCTCTTGGGCTGCCTCACTCTCCTGTACACTAAACATTCTCCTTTGCCCCACATAAACCCCCTTCCCCATCCCAGCCTCCTTTTTCTCCTGCAGACACACAGAGGGAAGGCTTTACCTCCCCAAACTTTATCTCAGATAACCTCTCCAACTGCAGACTCCTCGACCTCCATGACCTAAAAATTGGGCAGCTGCTTTTCCCACCCAACAGTTTTTCCTCTCTGGCATGTACATGGGAACAGCTGGACAGTCCCTCTGTCCATGCTCACAGGCACACACATGAACACACGTGTGCAGGCACACACACAGACACAGTGGTCACACAACTGGCTCCCGTCCAGCTGGTGAAGTCACTCAGCTTTGCTGGTGCCCGTCCCAGTGCAGGTGGTACATCCCAACAGCACATCAGAATGCCATCTATTTTGGGGCAGGCAGAACCTGCTACGAGGTGTCACTCGAACCAAATCAACGCAGGAATGTTTTGGGAACAAGAAAAAGGCTTCCCTCTGCTTCCTTCTGCCTCTCCCCTTCCTTCTCCCCGTCAGCACAGAGCACACGGGGAGACAGCACAGACCCAGCTTGTCTGAAATTCCCTGGAATAAACGGAGAGCCAGAGACAGTTCTCAGAACTCCATTCCACAGCACTTGTGTGGTCTGCTCTTGTTAGAAAAATTATCTCCCTGAACCCTGCCTCTCTCGCTCTCATCAGCCCTGGATGTCAGAGCCTAGTAGCACTGGCTGACTTGTAATTATTTTTTACTATGCTGCTTTGTCTGCACTAATCCTTTGAAAGTAGCTTTACTGCACATCTGAAATATTATGATGCTATAAAACCTCTGTAATATTTATAAATCCCTTAAGACATCATAAAGAGAGAAAAAAACCTCCCCACAGAGTTCATCTAGCATAATTACATATACATTTCCCTCTGATTAATAAAAAATGATCACTTCCTTATGTAAAGATATTCTTCAGCTTTCTTTCATTAAGGCTATTTTTTTCTTTCCATTTTAAATCTGTTTCATGTGTCCCTGTATAGGAAGGTACCTCAGAAGATATTTTCCCAAAACAAAAGGCACAATGAAAAGAACCACCACAGAGAATCGTCAGTTGAACTGGGAGCGAGGAGACAGACAAGTCTCTCACTATATTTTCACATCTCTTAAGTTAAGCATTTCATCACAGAATGTCCTGAAATATCTTCAAACATCAGTGAGTGTTGGTGTGTCATTGAACTAAACAGGAAGGAAAAAAACTTGATAAATAAAATTTTGGAAAAAAAAAAAAAAAGGAAAAAGAAAACCTAAGACCCAGCACTGGCCCCCCAGCCCACGAGAGGGCTGGCTGAGGCTTTAGTGAGGCTGATTAAAGGGAAACCTGTAAATCCACAGCTGAAGAGGCACAATCAGCACAGGGCACTGCTCACTTCTGAAGCAGTGGTGAAGAACAGGATTAGTGTGAAACCACTGCCCCCAGGCTTGCACTGGAACCTGGTTTGGTGCATGGGTTTTAGAAATGACTTTGAGTGGGGTTTTATCCTGCTCAGAACAGCACGTGGATCCCATTCGTCACCTGCTTAAATGGGATCAGGTTTGAACTGAGCTTTGAGAGAGCTTTTCATATACAGCTCCCTCTCTGGTGTCCTCCACAACCAAATATTCCACAGCCCCAGGGAGCCACTGGGCAGCATTGCTTTAAGACAACCTGAAAAGGACCTGCAAAAAGGAGCAAAGTAAGGAAAGAGAAAATCACCAGCTTTTTCTATTTTTTTTTTAATATTGTTGTAGTCATTCCTCCAAATTTGCAGAAGACAAAGATCTGCCCAATCTGCCCACTGTTCCTTAGGCAGGAGTTCTTCTTGGCTCCTTGAAATGACATCAATGCACCTCTGGGGCAGAAGTGTTGGAGTCCCAGAGCTAAAAGCCAAGTGAGAGGGGCAAAGGCAAGACAGACATTTCTGCAGTCTCAAGGGCAATGCAGTCACAATTCCAGAGCTACCCCTCTCCTCACTCCCCATCCCACCAGAGCAGACCTTAGCACTGGCACACAGCAGCTGTGCCAGGCATTGCTGCCCTGCTGTGCCAGTCTGGGACAGACATGCACGAGCTCTTCCCCTCAGCAAGTGCATCTACGTTCTCTGCCTCACCCATTAGTTAAACAAATTATTAAAGTATTCCTTGGAAGTTCACAGCTCACTCTATGGGATGTATCTTCATTCTGGATGTGATACTAAATGAGGTTTCATGGAGTCCAGTGTGATCATTCCTGCTCTGTTTGAATTTAGAGTCAGAAAGAAATACAGACAAAAAAACCCAGAGAGATGTGGAAAGAATAAAACCTACCATGGTGCTGCTGTTCCTGCCACCCCTTCTCTGCCAACCAGTCAGCCAGCAAACACAATGCCAATTGTCTCTTTATATAGTGTCACCAAGGAACAAAAATATGCCTGCTCCAAGTTTAGACAAGAGATGTAAGGTTGGAAAAGTGCAGTAATTGGATCCCAATACCATTCCAAGCATCTGTTCCATGCACAGCTTTTGCTTTCACAGAAATAATGCAGCAGATAAGTGGAGCAGGCAGTTGGGATACAATTGTACAGCACTCCCAGCAAGCTGGAGCTGAGGGGGCTTTCCCATGTGCTGCTAAATAACGAACACGGGGCAGGCACTGCAAGATTTGAAGTGGACGTGGCAACCTGAAAAAGCAGAGAGAGAAACACAGTCCTTGAGAAAATGCAGAGGAAACCAGCAATAAATCCAGGCTGCTTTGGTAGCTCCAGAGTCTGGTGCAGGCATTCAGAGCTCCAGAAAAATGACTGAGGTTCTGCAGAGGTGCATCTACCCCTGGAAGGAAGGCTGGAAAAGCACTGCAGAGGGCAATAAAGTGACTCAGGTCAGGTCTCTTTTCTCTGAATCTGTCAAACATGCCTGAAGGCCAGAGGTGATATCCCAAGGCACTGCAAACTGGTGGAGAGTCATGGACTTCAGAACATGAAAAAAGAAATGTTTGGTGATGAATATGGCCTTGAGAGCAGGAGGAAACAGAAGGCAGCAGAGGAACCACAAGGGCTGTGTGTCCCAGGGAATGCTCATGGATATTAATGGATAACATTCCATCCCACTGGCATTATCACAATGGGCCAAAACATTAATCAGAATGAAATGTCATAATTCCACAGACATGAAATCATATTTCCCAAAGGTCTAATCTGTGTCTGTGAGAGTATATGTCCAAGAACATCAGAGCATTGAAAACAGCAGAAACAGGAGGTTTTTCAGGAACCTGCATCCAAAATACTTCTCTACATCAATCAGTCCAACCTTGAGCCATGGCAGTGCTTAACCAATCCACTGAACTTTGAGACAGACGAGCATTTATGTTTCTGGTTGAACAAGGACCTTGCTCTTTCTCCAGGTCCAGCCCCTTGCAGTGCTGTCATCTCTAATCTTAGATCTGACTGCATCCTCTCCAGGGCAAGGACTGCTTTAGCTGTTGTGAAGCACCTTGAACACCTACAGGGATAATGAAGTAATAAATAAGCAGAATACAATTCATCTGGCTGTAGTGAAATCGCTGTGGATACTGGCTGTGTTCATTGCTCTGACTCCAGTGACATTACACCAATGCTCAGTGGAACAGAGCATGAAAATAAATCCCTGGGTCCTGCTGGAGAGCAGCCCCAGCTTTGTGCACTGGATTGGGTTTGGAAATCTGAAAGACTCAGAGCGAGGTTTTTGAGGAAAATCTTCCACACTTTCGGGGGTTCACTGTGATAAAGGTTTATCATGTTCACTGGGGCAGATCCTGACTCAGCAAAGCTGTGAAGCATCCACTTAACTTCAAGGATGGGATAGTCCCACTGGAATCCATGGAATAGCCCACATACTTATATTTGAGAATATGGTTACTGGTTCTGCAGGATCAGTGCTCTAATCCTAACAAGACACACAAATGAGCAGCAGCTTTGAGTCCAGTGGGCCCAGGATTTCATCCTGGGAATTCTGTGTCCTTTCTTGGCAGAATACTTATCTTTTCATGAGTTTGTCCTCACAGCTCTGTTAACAGACCTTTGTACTGTTTCATTGGGAGATTTGTTTTCTCTTATCCAGTAGATCATCAATCATCATTATTATCATCAATTTGCTCATTAGTTTTCCAATTTGATCTGCAGGCATTTTCTAATAGCACGTGTATTTTCTACATTGATCTTTGTCTTTTCACAGAATTTCTATATTAAATGAATCCTTCCAATGACATGTTAGGATAAAACCCACACAAAGCTGTGTGTTTGTAATGCACATGTCCTGAGAGACCAGAACCCCCTCTGCCTAGTCTATAAAACAAATCCACCAAGGAATTAAGGGAGACATACATCTTGGCTTTAAAGGTCTGCTTGCTTCTGCAACTGCCTCCAAATTATAGGAAGGCTCCAGACTGGAGGAAGGAGGGAGAGAAGGGGGGAATAACATAAGGACTGGAAAAGAAAGGCTTGAATTTAATTGCCCTAAAAATTTCAATCATTCAATCTGGTAATTAGAGAGCTGGCTGATTCAGAAGGCAATTTCATTTGGGGGAAAAAAAAAAAAAAGAACCCAACAAGATAATTGATGCTAAGTGAATATTTTACCTGAAATATTAAATACCAAACTTAAGTCTGCCTCCAGGGCTCTTTCTGCTACCCCTTTTTGATCTGTCTTTCTACTTCTTTGTATTTTCCTCTCACATGACTCAACAGAACAGGACACTCCTTCAGAGAATCAGATTGTCACAGGGACAGGTTTATTTGAACTCTCTGTGCTGTGAAGGAGACAACATAATGATTTACTAGTAAAGAAAATAATAATAATAGGAAGTCTCCTGAGATCCAGCCTGGCTGCAAATCTCAGTGAGACTTCCCAGTGTGGAGTCTCTGTGTGTGCCTGGCCACAAGCACAGCCTGGTGTCCCACTCCTTTCTTTGGGAGTTGCTCAGGCACAGGGTAACAGCTCTCTTTATGAACTGAACAAGAGTGTTTCATGTTTAATTCTGGACTCTCTGATGCTGCAAAATGATACTTAAAGGTAGCTCTGGGGAGTCCTGCAGAGCACTGTGGGTGTCGGTGTCACAGGGGTCTGATTGCACAGGTCTCCTGGCAGGATGGAGGGTGGAGCTGGATTATTGCTCAGTGTTCAGGAGAAGGAACTGCTCATTCTCTAACATTTAATGCCCTAATGAACAAGGACAGCATCCCATACACATCTTAAAGGAATGCTGCACACCTGGCAATTAAGCAGATATTAATTTATGCTACATTTCTAAATGAGAAATGATAAAGAAAATGCATGTGACACATTGGATTCTGATATCCTGTTGCTGCTCACTTGGGCACCCTTTTCACACAAAATATTACACTCTATTCCTGTTAACAATGTTAAATTTTAATCTTAAAACACCTTTTTAAGTGAAATTCCATGTTTATTACTGCTCAGGAAACCCACATCAAATGCATTCAGGTGCCTGTGCAACTTCCATCTTTGAGACTGATCTTGAAAATGTTTCTGATCCCTACAACATTCACTGTCTGAAAGGGCAGATGACAGGACTTGATGACAATTCTTGTGGTGAGATGGGATGCCAGGTGGGTGCCAAATGAAAAGTGGCCTCTTCTCCTAGTTCAGCAGGGCCACAAAAAACACTAATGCTGACTGTACTACATAGGAAATGTAACATTTGTTATATAGGAAATGTACAGTAAGTACCTCAGTAAGTGCTGGGGCTGTTGCAAAACTAAGTTTTGAGACCAACTTCATACCACAGCTTTACACTTCTCCTGCACTCAGACAGTTTTGCATCCTGCCTCTGAGTGGATGCCTTCACAAGACATGTGACAGTTTAACATGTGTGGGAACTGAAATCCTCCATATCCTGCCAACAGGTAGGAACCATCCCCCTTTAGGAGAGCTGTATTCCAGCCTTCATATCAAAGGACTCCACTTTCTGCAAGTCCTGGCAGTTGTGCAACCCGTGGGTCAGGAGTGTAGACCAAGGACTAAAGGCAGAACATCAGCTAATTCCAGCAAAGCCACCAGATAGAACTGCCAAGCTAAGGTGGATTTCAAGCCCTCCAGAGAAACAACCTCCCTGGAACCACCAACTTTTCCTTAAATTAATCACCTTAAATTAATGAGGAGCTCACCTTCTTTTTAGATCCACGGTGACTCCCTTTTCTTTTCTCCCTACAGTTATTTTCTTAGCAGCTGATTCCATTCAGAGGACAGGTTACTCAGTGCTGCTCAGAAAGGCCATTGGCTAAGCTTGGTCTCTGGACTGTCTTTTGGAGCCTGGCAACAAGGCAAATCTCAGGCAAGTGAGTCTTATGTTCACTGTATATGGAGCTCCTGCAGTACAGGTACAGGAAAGAGAGAGCTGTTACAGCTACCTCTGCAGAATTTTAAACAAATGAAACAGTGCAAATCCCACTGTGAATCTCCTCTCTCTGTTGAGCAGAGGCACACAGACCATTTTGGAAACAGCCAGGGCTGCTGTAACTGTTAATTAAGTTCTGTGCATTTGTTGTTCAGGACACTGACTCCAAACGCCCTGCTCTGAGTTACCCCTCCCTCTCTGAGAATTCATAGCCACTATCTAATCTGACAAAAACTGTGTACTCTTTTATACTTGGAGGTCACTTTATGTTACTTACAGTGTGTTGCATTATGTCAAAAGGCATAACACAACATAATGAAAAGCAGACCAATATAACTCAACCTGACATCAATGACATAATATGATGTGGCTACTGAAAAATGCACTGTTTGTCATTGTTTTGTGTTTTCATCTGATATCTCCTTGCCATTCCAGCATGGGGCATTTGCTGCAGGATTTGGAGAAGGAGGTTATGGACTGAGCATGCCCAATTCCACTGTGGCCCCTACAATTTTTGCACTGAGATCACTTGCTTGGCTTTGTTGGGGTTCCTCCTGAGTTACTCCGGCAAGAATCAGGCTCTGAAAAAATCATCGCATAAAAAGCAATTACATTAGGGAAGCCATCAAGTTGGAAAACGCAGCTCCTGGGAGTAAGGAAATGACAACACTGTTACAGGCCCTGTAACCTTAGCTCTGCCCTCTTGGGTAGTAAAGGGGCCTGTGCTGTTTTTCCTGCAGGTTGTCATTTCATTTTGTAAAGCTGTGTAGCAAAGCAACTGCTCAATATTTCTCTTAACTTCACCACGTAGTCTGTGGTCCCATATCTCATTTGCTGCACATCAACCAAATCCTTTTGTGGGTTAGGTACTTTTCTTCTTCCTCTGTTTATTTGCTATTGTATTGTTCTAATTACCACAGTATATGTGTATTTCAAAACCAAGGCTGAATTTGTCTTCCCAATGCACCCACGAGGTTGAAACGTGCTGTTATTCCTTCCTTGTTCCACAGGCAGGAAATAAAAGCCCAAAATTGCATCTACAGGCCCAATGGGAAGTCTGTCCAAGGCAAGGCTAGAATGCAAGGCAGAAAAATGCCAACCTTTTGCATTAAACCTTTATTTTTTTGTTCCCTGGCTAATTTATACTGCCCAGATCCTCAGTGGCAAAAGCAGATAGGAACCTCAAACAATAAGTGAAAAGGGAATGTCCTGGGGATGCCATGAATCCCCATGCACGAGCTCTGCCTTGTTCTCCACCCAGCAGAACCAAACCAGGAGACCCAACAGTAACCACAATAACTGAGCTGATGGTTTCTAATGAAATCCACTGTGATATCCACTAGAGTTTTACAGACAAAACCACCAGGAAAACATCTCCAGCCTCTTCTCCTGTCTAACACAGGCCACAGTATTGCATATATCAGTTGCTGGGTCAAGCCCATGTCTTGTGGTTGAGCCAGAACATATTTTTAAATATTGTTGTGGTTGTTATTAATACTATTTTATGTTGGTAGCAGTTGGCCAAGCCAGCTGAAGCCATGGCATCCTCAGGGACAGAATTCAGAGCCAGGGGGGTCAGTGGACTTGCCCTCCCTGTTCCACACTGCATCACATGTGCAGTTTAGCACATCCTCTGCTCCCACCTTGGGCTGTTGGCCATTCCAGAGGGGGTGTCTCTACATGAACTATTTGGGAGGCCTTGGAAGCAGTGGGACAGGTCACAACATTTGTGCTGCAAGATAGGATTTGATGAGAAAGTAATTAGTTTCTGCTGGCAAGGCCTGTTCTTTCTGGCAGCAAGAAACCCTGCTGAGAAGTCAGGGTTGAGCAAAGCAGGAGTCAGGAATGGAGGGAGGCTGAAGGGAAGCTAAAGAGCTCTGGGGAACCAGGTGAGATTTAGACATCTGCTGACACCTTGGCCAGGAATCCTCACAGAAAGACAGGCTACATTCACTTGAAACTTTCAAAGAATGAAGAACCAGCCCACCACCTGACAAATTCTCCCTGTCAGAAATTTTGCCTGAATGTTTCTGTCTTTTATTTAGCTTTTGATGGGGTCTGCTATGCATTTTTCTGTCAGGATAAGATCTTCTTTCCTAAATTAATCTGCTGTATTTGTAATTTCTGTCTGTACCCACATGCATGCATAATTTCTGAAATTGTTTAGAATATGTATGACATGGAGCTTCCTAAAATTTCAGGTTAAGCAACTGGAAGTCTTCCCCTAAAATATACCTATATAAGGCTCTACCTTCTCTGAAAAAAAATCAGCATAACAAGAGGTAATATGGTTTACAGACAATAATATCTGAATATTGACCCAGTGGCTGAATTCATGCCAGGTATTTGTGGTTTAATTGCAGATGAATCTCAGAGTATGTTGGACCACATCATAGTGAGTTTTTGGAACTTACACTCCATTGCAGGCTATAACACCCAGAGTGGAATAGAAGATAGGCAGCAATATCACCTCAGAGTACAGCAGAGATTTGAGGCTACACCATCCATAAGGACACTAGAAAAAGGACTGCCAGATGAGGGACAACTCAAGAATTTAAATACAGTGAGAAATGCCAGCTGAAATAGCCACTTTGGAAATTATGGCTACAGTAGCTTGGCATTGCTTTGCAGATACTGAATGTAGAACATGGCAATAGGGCCATATTCCTCCAGCACAGTAGCTGTAAATCCAAGAACCACAAAGGCATTTAACAACTCTTTGTACAAGTTCCCAATTCAATCCTTTGGCACTTCTCTAAAAAATCATTATGGGAGAATCATCACATGGCATAGGAACAAACCCTCCTGTTGTGCTAAAGAAACAACTCACACTCCTAAACTGGGCTTAAAGCTGGGAAAAGGAGCACATATGAAAGGTGCCATATTCTGACCTCACAAATAACAGCACAGATCCACTGTCACCTCTTAGAATGAGTGGGATTATCTGGGATTAACCATCATGTGGCTGAGGACAGAATCTGGCCCTTTTGCAGCATTTATAGAGGCATAGAATGGTGGGGGTTGGAAGGGACCTGGCAGATCAGCCAGTCCATAATGCTGGACACTGTGGTTCCACTGCAGGCCAGGGGCTGAAGGTGACATGTGCAGGAGGGAGGATTGTCCTGCCAGGGAACCTCAGCTCTCACAGTGGGTGACAGCACGTCCTGCCAGCCTCAGACATGGGGTGGGACCAGACAGGGAACAGGAGTGAGACAAGTGAGCACCTCATGGAAAATCAACACACACATTCACAGCGACGCTTCAGCAACCTGAACCCTCAGCCTGGCTCACCTGGGCCTTACTTCCTAAATATTTTGGTGACTGTGAGTAGAACCATCACCCTAAGCCATGTCTGAATGTCTTTGCTGCTGTCTTTGCCAGTCTGTGCTAATCCTTACTCTGAGCTGAGACTAATCAACTCTTTTAATTTAGGACCCCCCAAGCTATCCTCATTCTGTTGGATGAATTACACTGTTGTGACATGTCTCGACCTGCTGCTCCACTTGCTAACCCATTTTACATTCCTGGCACTTCAAAACACAGACATTAGTTATGTATGCACGTGAGCCAACCCCAGTGTACTCAGAAATGCAGCACAAAATCCCATGGTAGTTGGAAAATACACACTACAGTCACTCAAATGGGAGGAAATGCATATTTCAATATACTCCACACAAGTATCCCAAAAGCGTGAGTCCACACCCCAAAAGGTCATGTATTAGAGGACACGAGGTTTGCAAAATAATAATGACTTGTAATAATTGCATCTCAGGTGAGCTAAGTCAATCCTTGAGGAGCTAGTCTTCCTCCCTTGTCTGTGAAGGAATATCTTTGAGTTTTTTGGTTTTAAAACATGTGAAAGAAATCTGGGCCATGAATCCAGCACCTTGGCCATACAGAGACTCCCTAAAGCACAAAGTGTCAAACCATGAGAAGAGACAAACCTGAAATGATCTGGATGCACAGAGTTGAACTTTTCTAAGAAACAAACTTGACCCACGCTGCTCCTTTCAGCAGAAGTCAAGACAAAGGCTTCTGGAAGCCAAAATCTCTCCTGAAAGGAGGAACAGCAAGCTGGTCGTGGTACCTCCTTCACTAGTTGGTTGCAGGTCAGAGAGTGCATGTGGTGACACTGCACTGTCTGGACTGTCCCCTCGGTTGTCCCTCTGTTGTCCCACCTGCAGGGAGTGAAGCTGCTCCCTGCTGAAGAGAATAAAGGCAGGAGAGAAGTGCTGTTGGCTCCTCTGTTCCCCTGGAGCTCAGGCAGCTGCAGTGTCATCCAGAGCCAGGCTCCTGCCAAGGGGTGACACTGAGCACCCCCTCCATCCTCAAAATGAACCTGGGAAAGGCACTTCCATGACACTGCTCAGCATAACCATGGGTGGACATCAGGCACCTCCTCACTGAGAAAGTACAGAGAGGAAAATGTCCTTTGGGAAAGGAAAGACAGTTGGGATCTAAACTGGAAGATGCTTATCATTAACAAGTGTGGCTCCCAGTGAACCCTCAGCCTGAACCCCACCAACAACAGCTGGAATACAGGTGACAGCAGTGACTGCAGAGGTAGGGCCACCACAACCTTCTACAGCAAGCCAAAAACTTAACAAGCTCCTCAGAAGATGGCATTAAGGAATAGCCACTTTTTTCTATTTTTGCTTTTCTTATGGCGAGTGAGCAATGCTCCCTTGCCAATGACAGGTGTTGAACTCTTGCTGTATTAGAAGGAAAAATGCATAATAACCCAGGAAATTCTCTGTGTTCACTTTCAGGACTCACAGGTCACATGTGTGTATCAGTCAGAGAGGATACAGAAGCAAACAAAGTCCCACAGGAAATAGTCTGCTGTGAACTCCACAGCTGAGGTTCTTCTTAAATCTGCCAGGCAGAAGAAAACCCAATTTTCATTAACCTCATTAAGCCAGACACTCCTTTGCCTACACTTAAGTGTGGCAGGTAAATGTGCAGTTGGTTCAGACCCTATTTTCATCTGTTATTTAATGTATTTGTGTATGACCAAGCCCTCCTCACTCACTTAGCCACTGTAGCTGTGCACGTGGGCAGAGACCCATGCAGATAAATGTGGGTTAGTGGTGAGAGGTCCTTTGCAGTTTGGTGTTTGTCAGTGTGACCTGCAAAGGGTTAATGTGCAAGGAGGGATCCATTGCATGTCATTCTGTATTTCCTTTTTAGGGTTTGGGGGTTTTTTTGTGTAATAGAACAGAAAAATATTCAATATTTAAAAAATGTTCAATATGCAGAGAAGTAACCTGAGCGAATCCAGTCCCTCCACGCTTGTGTCTTAGTCCTGGACAGTTTGCCCACTTCTTACCAGCAAGATCGTGGAAGAAGGGACTCCCTGAGACAAACTGTGGGCAGATTACTCCTGCATTACCTTACTCCAGTCTTTAGGTCAAGGAATGTGTTATGTATCCTGAGATTTCAGTAGGAGCTCTTGGATATTGAGGGGGTTTTTAATCAACTCACTTATCTACTTGACAGAATGTACAATTTTAATTCCTCGTGTATAAGATAGGATGTCAAGGTGTCCTGCAACGTTAAGTGGTTAAAAAAAATACACCCTAGAGCTCTTCAAGTAGCTCTTTCTCCTTGTAAACCATGCTTGACTTCCTGATTTGTTTGAGGAAAAAGCCACTGAGTGTGTAGACATCTTTTATCCCTCTTAGCCACAATTCCTTTGAGAAATCCAACAGCGAAGGTGGGTACAATTATTGTAAATAATACTGGATAGAACCCAGAGCAGATGAAGGTGGGAGGATACAGCTCAACAAGAACAGAAGTGGTTTCTAATGAGAGAGGGAATATTTCACTCTCAGCATGGCTGTTATTATGTCCTACACATTAATTCAGCCGAGAAGCCTTGAAGTAGCAGAAAGAGTTTGTATTCTCTGAAGTGGCAGGCCCTGGCATGGCTGCCTTCACTTCTGCTCTCACAGGTAATACTTTCCTGATTCCTCAGTGAAGAAATATTTGATGGGTTAAACCCAGAACATGAGCTGGTGTAATGGTTTACCTTAAAATCCAGAGGGTTTTCTCTCTTCCTTTAAATCCCTACCTCTTCGCTAGTCTTTAATTTTCTAGACATTGCTGACTTCTGCTCAGGTGGAGGTCACCAGTCCTTTCAGCCAAAATGTGTATAACTTCTTATTCCTCTTTCCCTGCCAGTGTCCTGGAAGGGCTGCAGGGCAAAATTATCGTGCTGTTTATGGGGATCTCTTTTCACACTGTTTCCCAGATCTAGAGCTGACAGAAAAGGAAAAGAAAGAAGACTGAAAGTATGAGGGTATTATTTCCATGTTGATGGAGGTACCCATGAGTAACTGCTTTGGTGGTGCCATTCTAAAGCCTCCGTCTCCATATAAAAACTTCACATTCCAAAACCAGTTAAAATGCTGAAAGTTTGAAGTGGAATCCTGTTCTGCTTAATTTAAGTGAAATATAGCCTGAGTATTCAGTTCCCTAAAGGATCTAACTATAAATCACATATCCTTGTGACATCTCCCATGTCACAGAAGAAGGAAAAATGCCCCACACTTCTTTTTCAGTATATTTTGCTTGTCACCTGCCTTACACATCCATTTGCCTCTCGCTGTGCCAGGAGCTGTTACTTGTCCCATAGTTGTGCAGCACCCAACACTACGGACCCCGAGCCCTTCTCCTCACTTTCTGGGTTCTATTGCCAAGGCTGATGTAGAGATAACTACAACCAGCAGTAAAAGCTGCTTTTGGGCAGCACAGGAAAGCAGGATTCAGGGAAGGGCTGCGTGCCTGCAGTTCCCATTGAGTCCAGCCCGGGCTGTGGTAGCTCAGCAGCTCTCAGCACATCTCCGAGGATTTATTCTGCAGCGTGTTTGCTTTTGCCTCCAGTGTGCAATGTGAGGAAGGCAGCAGTGTGGCTGCAAAACCACAGCTCCCAGCCACTTCTCCCCTCGGTGCTGAGTGAGAGGCTGAGCTCTTGCAGACCAGCCGGTACCTCTCCCGGGCGGGAGTCGCCGCGGGAATAAAAGCAAAACACGGGGCTGAATTTATTTCCAGCCAGCGGAAATTTCATATTGAGGGTTACAGGCGTCCTGTGCCTCTTAAAAGCAAGTAATAAAATGCTGCTCTCAATTACAAACTGTATTTACATTTTAAAGCCCCGGATGGTTTGGTGGGGAGGAGGGAGGTTTGAATGCATTAGCAGCAGCGCTGGGCCGTGATTAGTTACGATTTTTCACTCTTGGTAATGAACAATTAATGCCTCCACCTTTTTCTTTTCCTTCTGTCTTGCAAACCAACCCCGTGGCTATGCCAGGTATAGCCAGTAAAGACACAGCTCCTGCCTCGTGCTGTGAAGCAAAACAAGCAGATGTACTGAGATGACCATCTCTCCAAAGCCTCCTGTAACAGGATTCACACGCTGAGTATAAATTCGATAACTATTGATTTTTTTTTAATGTAACTTCCCGGGCCAAACTTTTCAAAGTGTAGGGACATTTAGCAGGGAAATGCAAAATGCATATAAATATGCACAGCTTCATCTTCCTGCGCTGGGAAAGTCAAATTCCCTTCTCCCTGCCCTCCAACAGTGCTGAAGGCGAATCCCTCCTTGTGTTGCATGTGCACAACAGGCCCTGCTAAAAGTTTTGTCCCCATCATTCTTATAAACCCCCTTTAAGTACCAAAAGGCCTCGATAAGGGCAGAATTGGAGTCAGAGCTGTGCCAGTCTACCAAGGCAAACCTGCTCTGCTTTCATTTACAAATAATACATTTCTGACACAAAGGCTATAAATACTATTTCATTAATTTTATTGCTTATTTAGGCATTTCCCTAAAGGGCTAATACAGCATTGCTGTTGTGTTACTATTTCGGCTTCTGTTTTTCCGAAGGTTTAGTTTGCAGCTAAACCACTGGGCCTACCTGGAGCTGAGCTGAGCTCAGAGCTCAGCTTTGCATGAGGAGCACGTTTGGTGTAATTAGATTTGTGGGTTTAGGTGTTTGGGGTTTATTTTTTTAGTGCATAACAGCGTAATAAAAAGAAATGGCTGTAATTTATAGCCCAGCATTTGGCAAAGAGGCTTGTCTGGTCTAGGATTTTTTTATTATTATTTTTTAATGGCAGAAATTTTAAATTTAGGTTAGAATTTCAAAGAAGCTTAGTCCCCACAATTAAGGCAGGTGTTCAGTGCTGCTGAGCTCAAGCATTCAAAAATCATGAATCAGACACGAAAACACCAATGTTAACTTAAAATAAGAAGACACAAACTCACACCCATCCACCCACATGGATATACAAGTACCTCTGACTAAAGTAAACGTTTAACTTTGTATCAAATTCACTCTTGACAGAAATTTATTTTCTTATGTTTTCCTATAGAATGTGATATTTGTGACACAGAAATAAATCTGATAAACAAAAACATTTTGCTGTTGGATTAAGTATCCTTAAGGCAATAAAATTAAAAATACTGTTATTTTGCTTAATAAGCAGCAATTTTCAGTGAGAACCTGTGACTAAATTAGTCACTGTGCCACACTATTGCATCAATTTGGTTTATGACTTTGGGTTCCTTTTTTTAGCACTCTGGTGTTTGCCTTTCATGTGCATTTATTTCCAAGGTTTTTTCTATAATAATGAAAGCTCAGAAGGTCCTGTTTTGAGTTTCACACAAACTAAGATTCTCTAATCATCCAGCTTTGGGGAATCCAGACTTAAGAAGAGCACTGAGCATGATAAGAATCATAAAAATATCAGGAAGACCGTGAACAAAGTGTGTTGTTTGTCTTTATCAAGAAAGCTCAAACTTCACTTTCTTTGCAAGAGTTCAATCCTCAGCATAACAAATACCTGCCCATAAAGAGAACTTCTAAGACTTTCTGAAAAATATAATTGCTCTTTTAGGTGCTGAGCGCCTTTGTAGAGCAAATACTCATTAGATGGTGCAGACAAATGCCAACAAATAGAAAACTTTAGTCAAAACACGTTCTATGAGTGCACTCACATAACACTGCACATGTGTGAGGGCACTGATGTGACACATATGCTGCCCTCTGGGGCTGTAAATGGACATTTAGCACTGGGAAAGAGGGGCCCCTTGGAAATGGAGCCCTGACCCAGCTTCACCCAGAGCTACCCAGGAGCAACAAAAGTGTGTCACTGACTTCCACAGTCCTTGGAGTGTGGAGAAGGCTCTGCAGGACTCAGAAGCCTTTGGGAGCATGTCCTGCGTTCAGGCAGAGTGGGAAAAGGTGCCCATTGTATCCCACTATCCCAGTGCACGACAGAGCTGTTTGCTTAGGGCAGAAGTGCACTTGCCTGTGTTATTGGAATCCAAAGAAGCGATGCCTTGGTGCTGAAACCCCGAGAAGCAGTGGCACATTAACACCCTGTGGCTGGAACACATCAGAGCGACTGTGCTCTGTATTTCTGACTGCAGGGCACCTCGGGAACAGCACTCGCAGCAACGCGGGTCCTCCCGCCGAGGTGAAGGAAACCTCTTAATGGGAGACTCTGAGGTTTCTGCAGAGCCATCGACATTCCTGCACATCAACACAGCCACTGCCCTCGCGTGAGGCCACACAGAGCCCTGTCAAAACATTCCAGCACAAAAAAGTCCGACCCCCGAGTCAAAACATGACTCAGGGGGATTTGTGAAGCCACACCGGGCTCTGAGTTAACTGCGTTGGCTTTGGGAACAATCGGGTCCTGAAAGAACTGCATTTCAGAGCTCTTCAAGAAAAGTATTCTGCTACCATGAGTCAAAAACTCAAAAGTCTACAGTGGTCACAGAGCAGTTCATTTGGAAGAACTCATGCAAAATGTCATTTGTTCTGGCTACTGGATCTGAAGCTACCAAGGCGTGTAACTGTTTATTCAGGTTTTAAAGCAACACTGATCCTCCAGCCAGGCCTGGGAACGTTTCAGCAGACCCTGCAACAGAAAGAATTACCTATACAAAAGAACTGCACAAGATAAACTGAAATGGTTTTTTAAAAAAGCATGAGCCTGTCATAGAGATTCTCTTTGTGGTTCCAGTGACAACCTGCTGTTCATATTGATTTTGTATAAGTACAGCGTCAGCTAGAGATTAAACCTTGCCCCACCACAGCTTTCTTTTGTCTCAGCCAAAGCTCAGTCAGTGTAAGGGGTCTACAATGGAAAGTTTGTGCAGAGTGAACCAGAACATGACTACACAGCAGTCATCATGTGCAAACTCCAAGGGAGAACTAAACACACAATGGCCTTCTCCCCTTCCAGCACTGGAACGTTGGGAACCAACACGTACTCACCAGCTCAGGAAAAACTGGCATTCAAACACCCCCTGAGCTGGAAGGACCAGAGAAGATGTTCAGGGATGTGGCCTTTAAAGCACAAAGCGTTGACATGGGCAAGGGGTGGCTTTTCTTTGCAACAGCAGAAAATACAGGTTTTATTCAGAACTTCCCGTGGAGGTTTTGGGTTGATTTTGCTTTTAAATTCATTGCAACCTAAAATCTTTGGGCTCGATTCTTACATCTTGGGAAGTCACCTGCAGAGTGGAAGTAAGAAGCTTCCTACTGAGAGTGGCAGGTGACCCACATTCACCTTTCCATGTGCACAGTGGTTATACAAGGAGTATATCCAGTGCCTGCCTGTCCCTGCCCAGTGTCTCAGGGCAGACCCACCTCCATCAGCAAGGCAGGCAATATGGGAATAAGGATGGATAAAGTGCTGGCACCTGTCCTGCTCTGCCATCCCTGCCATGAGGCACGTGATCTCTTGCAGAAAGGTTGGACAGACCACACAAAATGCTAATTCTTTTGCACCACTTCATTCAGAGCCATCAGAGCTCAGCTTTAGAAGCAACATGACCAAGGGCTCAGGAAGCCAGTGACAAACACTGGCAGTGTTTTCCAAGTCCCAGAGACCAGGCTCTTGCTGCTTGTTAATATTTTACATCACTTTTATTCATTAATATTTTCCCATAAGTGCTCTGCTAGACGTAGCCATCTTTCAAGAAAACCTATGATATTCACAACAGTCTTTTTGCATTTAACTGGGATTTCATGGAAAATTTGTGATTTCTTTAAAAAACTGCTGATTTTTTACAATGTTTCTTGTGCATTTGGCTTGCTGATGGTGGTTTTGGTGAAAAAAAATTTGAGTGAAAGCTGATTAATCAAAACAATCCTATTTCTAAAAGAAGACTTAGGATGTTTTCAGATTTCCAGACTAATTCAGAAAGAGACCAAATTTTGTGTCAAAACATGCAAAAATATGACTGTTCAGATTTAAATGTCAAAAAATAAATATTGTGTCAGTTTGTGAAGAACTGAGCACAAAGCAGCAGCACAATGTGAAAATCTTATCATGAAACACATAAATTTTTACCAGTTGCACAGTTTGGTCGTCAGATGCTTCCACACAGCAGCAGATCCCATGAATGTGGATGGGAGAATCCCATCAGCAAGATGCTTAATCTTTAAATATTAGAAATACCTAAAATGCCAGAGTGAAAGCATAAAGGGCAAACAAATTTAGCAGACTGTGCCGATTCCAGCTCTTCCTGAAAAGGCTGTAACATCATCTGAAAGGCATCCAAAAGAGTAGTTATTTCTTTTTGAGGTGAATGCACCAAACTTTGAACTGTTTGTTTCTGTTGGAAGCTGTTTGTGCTGTGTCTGAAGGGCGATTCCCACCCAGTGCCCAGCACACAGCAATGAGGTTAAATTGGTTTGGATGATATCAGCTATATGTAATTAAACCAGCAGCCCATGGCCAGTCCTCTCTGTGACCATGTTAGGTGTTAAATTAAGGTCTGATTAAGAGAGTGCTGCTGCAGTGAAGGTCAAGGACTAAAGATCACAAGCTTTGTTTCATCTAATAACAATAAAGACTGTCTGGCTGCCAAATACCACAACAGCCCTTGTTCTGCTATCAGACTGCTGTCCAGCTAGAGGGATCTGATTTCACTGGTATCCCTTTTTAAACCCCACTTCTAAGAGGGTTTGTAGCTATTTCATCTGGATTAAGCAGCACTGTGTTACCCCAGGCTGTATGGTACGTTCTGTATGATCAAAGCAGAAATGCAGCAGCTTCTGACGAAGAGTTATCGTGGCTGAGGGGAACAAAATATCAAGGAAGGAGGAAAAAAGATACAGAGCTACAAAAACACCAGGTCATGCCACCAAAGTAAACACCCACAGGTAAGTTCAGAACGTGAGACCACACAATGGTGGAAACTGTGCACGTGTGTTTGCTTGGAACAAATCACAGGCTTGTCCCACCAGCAGCCAGCAGGAGAGATGTGTCAGACAGGAGAGAAGAGAGATTAAAGCAGAGTGGTGAAGAGAAAAGCCAGCAACTTATTTGTAGGATGAAGACAAGAATTGGTGCATAAGTTCTCCCTTCATTAGTGTTTTCCACAAAGACAGGTCAGGAGGCATTACCAGAGCAGTTGTCTGTTGTGAAAGAACGAAATTCCTAATAGCCCAACAAAGTGTTCTCCCAAAACATGCCCATATCAATCTCAAATGAGTACAGGGTGCTGGGACACGTTACTTTCCTGAAAAGGAGGGTGGAGCAGAGTAAGAAACCATATGGCCCCAAAATAATCTCTCGCAGACACATCCTATTTTATGTTTCCATGCTTGGGGTCCAATTTCAGAGCAGATACTGATTCATTTTTCAAGAGTCATCTGAAGTGTCTTTCATTTGCTCCCAGTACTTCATAGACTATTAATAGAGCAGTGTCATACCTGGAAGGACAGTTTTGCTGCTCGGTGAGGCTGCACCCAGAACACTCATCACAGGGACACACTGTGAATCACTGAAATCACTGCATGTTTAGACAGTTCTTTGTGAATTGCATTGTACCTGTGATCAGAAATTTTCCTTGAGGTGTCCTGATGCTTTGCATTTCAGGGCTTCAGTTTGTTTCCTAACAAGCTCTGAATGAATCCCAAAAGATTCAATGATACAGTTCAACATAGATTAGCTTCCAACTCCTCGCTGTTGCTGCCGAGCTACAGATCCTTGCAGAGCAGAGTTTGCTCTGGGAGTTCCCAGACTTCCTGGAATCTGAGTTGCATCAAAAATACAGTGAACACCACAAAATAACCAGGTGTGGAAAACGACTTCTCCATAAAAACAGAAATATGTTCACCATTGGGAGTCATTGCCTGAGCTGAAAAGCAACCTTTTACTGAATTGAGAAATTTCTGTACACCTCATTTCTCACCTATTTATGAAAATACAATGACATTGCCAGTCAAATCGTGCGAGTCTCACTTGAGTCCAATTTTTTAATCATAATGAGAAACTTCTTCTGTCACCACTTAAATTTCAGAGCACCAAACTTAAAGTCCAATTCAAAGTTAAAGGGTGGGGTTGGGTTGGTTTGATTCACCTCCTGATCATTATTCTTGCTGAATTTTACAAGCAAATGTTATACACAGTGAACCACAGTTTTATTTCAGTGTTAGAGACAGTGGTTAAAGCTTTTAAACACAGTGGTTTAATGCTGAACATATATAACCATATTAGCTGGGTGACAGAGCTGAGAAGTGCTGATTAACTGCTGCTAGTTAAAGCTTTGGAGAGTGATCATTTATTTTGAAAATCAAGCCACTGTTGATAAGGTATATTTTAGGGACCATTTTAGAGACCTAAATTGAGTCACTTCAGCCTGGTTCCAAATAAAATCAAAGGCAAAGTTCAGCAGGTCAGAACAGCAGAGCTCAGCCCTTGCTCTAGTACAGGAGCAGTGTGAGACCATCATGTCCTGACATCTGTGACTTCCCAGGATGAAAAACCAGGGACCTCATCACCAGCAAGTGACCTGGGGATGGCTCTTCCCATAAATCTGGAGTGAACCCAAGCTCCTGCTTCTGGCTCCAAAGCTGTTGAGAGAAGGATGGCTTTTGAAAACTTTCCAGTCTTGTCTTGGAGAGCTGCTTTACGTTATCTCAGGATCTGCACCAGTCCCTCAACTGCACTTCAGCTCCTATGAGAGGGATTGTTGTACATAATTTGGTAATGTCATTTATTTATTTTATGCAACTGGAAAATTTAAGGGCAACCACTTCACTTCTGTGCTGTGCAGATTAGAGAGTTCACAGTAACACCTGCTTACTGAACAGACAGCAAAAAAGCCTTTATATTCCTTCTTTATTGCAATTTATTATTATAGCTTGAATGGTTCCTAGTGACTTCCTAAGATTAATGTTAATATTCTAATCGGAGTCTCCCCTCTGGAGTTTTATTATGGATTTTGAACATTCATTTCATTTAACATACACATGGGACCAAGTCTGGTGGTTCCAAAAATATTTGCAGTTGGAAATCACAGTGATTTTGTGTTAGGCTCAGTGCCAAAGAAATCACAAATCAGAAGTCTGTTAGAGAGCAGTTCTAATTTCTTGGCATCAAAATTTCTCTGTATGTATACGTATAGTGAGATGTTTTCCCGAGCTGTATGGCACTGGCAATTAGCTGAGAAATGCACTGCTTATCTATATTTCAGGGTTTCTGGTGGAACTGGAGAGCCTGTCTGGCCGACTGGGGATTCTTAGGGATTTTATGGACTTCCCGTGTGAGCCCACTGGGGATGCATCGCTCTCTATCACAGCTGGTGTTTTGAACCCAAAGTGTGGAGTAGAAATTTCATCCCCCATTTTTTTTGGCTGGATTGATTGTTTAGTCTAGGAACTCTCAAGTAAGACTTTCTAGGTGCTGGAATTGCTCTTTTTCTTCAGTCAGCAGCTGATGGGGCATGGTGTACATCAGAGTCTAGATTCACATCTTAGTGAGCAAAGATTTATGTTCGTCCTAACGCTCCTTGACATTAATGAGTATTACAGACATGTATCCCCATGGATTAAGTTGAGAACATACCCCAGAGTGTGTGTGGAGTTTGTCATTAGGGTATCAGACTATTAAAACCAACAGAGAAATTCCAAGGGTAGGAAAGCAATTGGATCTCTTCCCTTCTCTCTGCTGGAGCACATGTAAGAGATACACTTTAAATCTTCTCCTATTTCCAGCCCTCTCACACCAACTCCTGCATTTATTTCTGGTTGTTAATGACTTCAAAGAGGAATTGATTGCCACTTTTAAGGCATTTCCCATAACAACATTATGGGAAATATTCTGCTGGAAGAGAATGTTTCCGTAGCTCTGCAGTGATCTCTAATGAAGGAACTTCCTTATAGCTGGGGGAGAGAAGGGAGTATTTTTCCTCAACCAGCTCTTTCAGGAATTGGATCAATACAATGGGCTGACCCTGTACACTCCATTATCAGGGGATTGTGACTCCTCAGTGAGAGATTATGGATCCTATGGGATGAGCCAGAGGCACAGACACACCTGAGAGCAGCACATCACCTCCCAACAGGACAGGATCGCTCTGGCTGCAGCAGATCCATGTGCAGGGGTTTGCTCTTCCCTGCTCAGTGCTCAAGATTTTGGGAATATTTCAGTGCTCCAGTATTTTGGGCTGAATGGGCACAGAGACAGCTCTATTAGCTGCACATCTTGGGGACAATTCAACTGCAACCCAGATAAACCAGTCCCAAGAAATAGACTTCAGAATATAGATTCAGTCTCCCTTAAAGCCCCGTGTAAAAGTGACCTGTGGGAGGGACTCGGTGCAGAAATACCACACCCCCATGATGTACCTACAACAAACAACTTGGGAGCCAGGATTGTTGGATTTTCTTCCCAATATCCCAGCCAAGGAGTGGAGATAATCACTGTGTGTCTGGTTGATAGGAGCCTTCCAGGCTGACTATTGTCACAGGTGAGGTTTATTAGCCTTGTGTAATCCTGCCTGTAACAGTGAACTGCAACACAGAAATAAAAACTTGATGTTTTTTCTCAGAGTCACTTGAGATCTTCTAGGGAAAATCTTCATAGGAGAATTCTGATTTACCTAATTTGAAAGCATTGGTTCCTGGATCAGTCACTTCCCTGGGAACACAACCATTGCTCCCTCAATAAAAGAGGGAAAACAATACTAACAGAGATTTCTAAAATACTTTGAGATCTGTGAATATAAAGGGCTGTCTGTAAAGTGTTTAGAGAACTTCAAAAAAAAAGGGGCTACATAAATGCATATTTATTGCAGTGCTGACGTTCTCGTGGCAGCTCTGAATGCAGAATCAAAAGCAGAGGGGGCAGAATGTAAGTCAGAGTAAGGAACTGTCAGCCTTTAGCCTCTCTCTTAAACTGCTTTGAAACGCTGCAGACATTCAGAGAATCTAGTTTGCCAATACTGTGTGTGCTGCAGTAATTACACCAATCTGGAATATAAATTTTCCTTCCCCCTCTTCTCTGAGAGAAGGCAAAGCTTTTAAGAGAGACACACGAATGGAGCTCTAATCCTACAAACCCTAATGCACGTACCTGATGTCAGGCAGCAGAGCTGTGCCACTGATTTAAATAGTTCTACTCAGGTGCATGTGGGGAAATGTTTGTGTGATTAGGAGTTAATACTAATAAATGCACAGTTCGTAGGAGATCCCTGTGTAAACAATCTATTTCTGCATGCAAGTGATGATTTTATTGCTGTTCTGTAATTCTGCGTGGAGGCTTTGTGAAGAAGTCTTATATTTTCTAAAGCACTAGAATGTTTCTGATAGTGTTTTTCATTGCTAGCTCTTTGGGGGCTAATTAAAAGAAATATCTGTTAAATTTATTCATTGCTTGGTTCCTTGAAAGCAAGAGGCACCTGGCATAAACATTAAAAAGAAAAGCAGGCAGCAGCCAGACCTCATCATATATTAGATGCATTAGGACATTTTATTTATAAATATGAAATTGGTTTTAATGACTTCAAAAGGAGAAAATGCCAGGAAGAGCAAAAAAACGCCCTAAGATGAGCAAGCTCACTAAAGCTGTCATGAAGATGCCTAAACCCACAAAAATTTATAAATTGTACTTGCTCCCCCCCTTCTCCTCTCAAATAGGAAGTGACAATTCCAGCTGCAAGTGGCAAAAATGTACATAAAGCTGCTGTACTTCACCAAAACAAGCAGCAGATGAGCTGGAGCACCCAAGTGCCTGTCTGCTGCACTAGCAGTGGGAGAGCAGAAATAGCTCATTTACACTGAGGTGACTGATTCAGGGAAACAAACTCTGAATTGTGACCCCTGTGATTTAATGCAGTCCTAAAGGATGAGAAATCCATCCTTCTTTTAGGACATTTAAGCAGGCATTTATATTAAGCTTGTGCTTTACATTCACTTGACTTTACTTTCAAACAGGCTTAGCAGTGTTTCATTCTGTTCCCGCTACAGGGTTCAATAAATCAGTAATGATCAGTGACTCAATACTTTATAATCCATCATGCATTCAGCACTGTGCCAAATAAAGGTAAAATAAATTAATGATCAATAGACTAACAATGCAAGTGAGGAATATCAGTGATTGTACTGAAAAGGCTCTCCCCCATGAAGACAAAATCGACCTTGAAGGTAGATTTCATCTTCAGGCACATCCATTGACAGTGATTTGAGAAAGGAATTTCACATGAGGAAATCTGATGTTAGTGAGATCATCATCCAGTTTTAGGGGGAGGAACCACAGCATTATTTCTCACTCAGAGAGCTGAAGTTTGGAGCCAGGTGTAATATGTATGACAGCGTCCAAAGAGCTGGAAAAGATCTGTGTCACAAGAACTCTCATTCACTTCTACTTGGAAACTTGGGAAAAAGTGTTAAGCAAAAAGGAAGTTTGACCCCAAAATGATTAAAGTATCAACTAATTTTGATAAATTAAGAGTGAGGACTTCATTCTAAGGTAACCTATGTGAAAATCTGAGACAAACCACAGACTGTATTAAGTCTACAAAGGACCTGATTGCTCCTGCTTCATTTGAGCTCTTCTAAGAGACTCTTGGACACAATTGTCCACACAGAAGAGGTGATTGCTTTAATTCTGGTTGGGAGGAGAAACCTTTCAGTACTTGTTCTCCTCCTTCCATGTAGCAGAGAGCAGCATCTGGATAAGCAGTTTGATGAAGGCAAGTAGAAGTTGTCTTGTCCATTTTGAGGCCTTACATTTTCCCAGTTTTAGACTGATCCTGTGGGCAGGGAGGGTAACTACATGGCTACAGCAGAGGAGGGAAATTAGGAGTCCTGATGCAACCTGTACTGGCCCACCATGCTAATCCAGCTGATATTTTTGGCACTTAAAGGAGGCACATTCTTCACACAGAGAGCAGGCCTGACTCCTTTTATAGCAGGGCTATAAAAGAATCACCTTTTGCAGCCCAAGGGTGCTGTGTGGCCTCCTGGAATCCCAGATGTGTGATCTTTTCAAAGGGTCATTTCCCAGTTTTGTTGACTTCTTTAATCACATCCGAAGTGCCTCATTTCTAGGGCAGGAACTTTTCCTCATGCCCTTGCAAACAAAACAGACATTGGTTTTCCATCCTGCCCTGACCTTTGGAAGATGCCATCTCTGCCAGGACTGCACTTTCTGGCCCTGGAGAGATTTGCCAGTTCAATCCTGACTCTGAGGGAGCTGAGCCACCTCCTGAATCACCATCACACTTCCTGCAGGCTAACGCCTGTGTTTTCCTTGGAGGTCGCTCTGTCCAAGAACTAACCAGGTCTAAACCTGTTTAACTTGAGAGATCCAAGCAGCAGAACTGTCCAGGCCTCCAAAATTGAATAAGAAACACACCACAAAGCCTCAGAGGAGTCTGAGCACAAGGAACTGCAGCCAGGGAACACAGTCCCAGCTCAGAACTGCTGCTTGCAGGACACAAGTACAGTATGTTGTAGCACAAATTCCAGGTTTTAAGTGGCTTTGGTGACAGGACCTTGCTGGATTCAGCATGAGAACAGGTCCAGATGAGGGGGAGCAGCAGAGACTGTAACCTATAAAATGACTCATTCCTACCAGCCCTATATGTGAGGCTTCTGCTTCCACCAAGCCAGGTGACATTTAACCACAAAAATATTTAACATGCCTTTTACAAGGATGTGCATCAGTGACTGTGATAAAATACAGGGATGTGGGAGAGCCAGGATGCAGCTTTTTCAATGCAACTTCATATGAAGAAAAAAAGAAAGGCAATAGAAAAGAGGTCTTGGCATAAGGAAAACATCCCAATGAAATCCTGCCTTTTAATCTCAGCCACAATCTCTTCTTGTCATCTTCCTTGCTTTTTAATGCTCTGCTGCACTTTTTATATTCATTCACTTTATCATCTTCACCTGTCTCGAAAGTCAATAAAAGCAGAGGCCACAGTTTTAAAATACAGACAAATGAACTGAGGCACCAAACTGCTCAACTTCTCCAGAGGTGCTGACTGCTCACCACTGTCAGCAACTGCAACACAGCCTGTGGGTGATCAGTGCCTTTAAAAATCACTTAAGAGCTTGAAGAGGAACATAACTGGGAAAACACAGAGGATAATACTTTCAAAAGCTTCTGACTGAAGAGTTAGTTTTTTACCTTCAGAAGTGATTTAAGCACTTGGGAATTCAAGAACTACTTAAAAAATCAAGTGTCTTCTGAAATGCATAATTATTTTCGTGAATGGTACACAGATACCTCCTCTGGTAATGCACTTACCCAGAAGTTTTAGGCCTCCCTCAGAGAGGATTCAACACTCTGCAATTCTTGTCCAAGGTTGGTCACACTCTCACCTACACAACCTCCACCAATAGTCTTGTGGAAAAGTGACTTCCCACATTTATATCCTGAGGAAACCCCAGTTCAAGAATGACCCAAATGTCCTGATGGCTGTTGAACAACCTGAAGAAAGACCCTTTTCTAGTGCCTCTGATGGGTGGAAGGCCCTGATGGAACATGCTTTTTTCTGACTTTCTCCTGTCACCATTTTTCCCTGACATCTGTTCACCACTAAGCCAGCAACAGTCAGTGTCCCACCACGATGTGTGTGAGCTTCCAAGACACTTTAAGAAGAAGGAAGAGGTTGCTACATGTACAGAGACAGGCAAAGGCAGTCCCATCATAGCAGCTGAAATGGAGAAGAGGCCACTAACACAAGCTCACCCCAGTGACAGCTACAGATCAGAAAAAAAATCTCACCACATGGCAGCATTTTACTGCTGTTGGCCTGAAATTTTGTTAATATTTATCTGATGTGTTGATCTTTAACGTTTGGGTTGCTGCTGGTAGCAAATAGTCCAACCAGCCTGAGGCCAAGGCGAGTGTGTTGTCTGGCCAAAGTCAGATTAAAGCTTAGCAAGTCCTACCAGAGGGATCTGGGCTAAAGGGGTCAATCAACTTATACCTCCTTGGTTTGAGCTCCCTGGATCCTTTAGCAGGCAAGTCTGGGATGCTGTAGATGTGGTTTGCATATATCCCATATATCCACCAGGAATTTGGTCAGTGTCTTAGACAGAACAGCTTGATCCTGCCTCTGGAATAGAGGCTCCTAGGTCACTGCTTTTCAAGTGACCCAAGAAGTGCTCTGCTATCACCACTGCTGCCCATCCCTGCATCCTGAGCTGAGACAGTCAACCAGAGACAGTGGGGTTCATATCTTTGAAACAAGGGTTTCAAGCCTTTCCTCCTTGGCAAGACATATTTTAATAGAAAGGCACATCCTATTTGCTCTTTGAGTGTCTCTAAAGAGAAGGAAGGTTCTCTGTTACTGTTTTAGAATCCCTTTTCTTTGATTGAGTTCAAGCTCTTTCTTTGGAATAGCACTTGAGTTTTTCTTTCTTAAATTAGACAAGGTTTAAGTCACATATTTTACTGCATTCATTTTGCTTTGGTTTTCTTTTGCACAAAGAACCTGTTGACTTTCTCTTCTTTGATACCATGCACCACTCCTAATCCAACCCCTAGCAACCCACCTGGTTACATCCAAGAAAGTTTTTTCTCTGTTTGCCTCCTGGCCTGATGTGCTGCTTAGATCTTTCTCACTGCAAGGAGCCTTTCCCTCTTCTGCTATTCATCACAGCAATTTCACATGCTCTCTTCAGCTGTTCTCTCCACAGGCTGGTGAAGCTGGTATGGTTATTATCCTCTTTATCCTGTACAAAGTTAACAAAAAAATAGATTATTTATGGATAACACTGGAGACCACCCATATAGCAAGAAAAAATGAGAAAAAACAGTTGTTTTCATGCTTAGGGCAACTATGCATAGTTTGGATCAGACAGTCCTTCCCATCTGACTTCTGTTCTCAGTAAATATTTGTGACTTTGCTGATAAAGCAATGCTGGATTCCTCAGCTGGGCTTCCATGTGGACCATAAGCTGTGGGACTGGACTATAGGATCTCATTCTATAACAAGCTTTCTTGAATAGTCATTTGTTCCATTCTCTATCTTGGGCAGGAAAAATCTGTTTAGAAATCAAATGGCAGAACAAAGTCTCCAAATACAGCTGCTTGGGCTGTATTATTGATTGCTGGTGAGGCCCTTGGCAAGAGGTGATAAGGGCTCAAAGGCATTAAAACAATTTTTATTCTGACCTAGATGTGGAAAATAGCAACACTTAAATGCTTTTTTATTTAATATTATATGATTTCTATTTAATGCACATTATCTTTGCTTCAGTCTTGTTTTACTCATGAGCAAAGGACATGACTTGTCTGTACCTGCCCTGCCTGTGCACACCAGAAGCTTTGAGGACCATCACTGTGTGCTGGGGTGTTGTTATGACCAGATAAATGATCACCAGCAATAACAACCTGAAGGAGGGAGCAGTGTGAGAACGTGCCCTGGGCTGGCCAGAGCTGGGCTGGGGAGCACAGGGAGCTGAGATGGAGCTCAGGGCAGCCCTTGGGTCAGGGTAAATTATGTGATCAGCCACAGGACCATTTTGGGGCAGGGCTGGTGACTGATCTGAATGCCAGCTGGGCAGAGGCTCACTTTGAGCTCAGCATCACTGGTTTGCCTCTGACCCAGCATTCCTCTCAGCTCCAGACATTTTGCAATGGGATACCCAGAGAATTGTCACCATCTGTCCCCTCTGAATTCCTTTCCATACACCTGCATACAGCTGACAGCAAGGTTTGACTCCTGGCTGTTCTCCACTCGTTTGCAATCACTCCTTTCTTCCCAAAAGAAAAAAATACCACTAAGAGCAAAGAGACACAGGAACACAAGGATGACTTCAAACTTCAGTTTCACAGCTTCTTCCCTTTCTGGACCACAAAATCTCCAACACATCCCTTTTGCCCACAGATCTCAAAGTGCTTTACAAAAGCAACAAATGTCACTGACAGCACTTTGCAGGGAGGAAAACAGGAGCACAAAGGGGAAAGTTATTTGTCTGAGAACCCTTCAATAGACCAAGAGCAGAGGAAGGAATACAAACAGTGATCTCCTGGCTGGGAAAGCTGCTCCACAGACCTGCTGCCTGCAGTGGTCACATTTCTAATGCCAACAAAATCTGTGTTTTAGACCCCTCTGACCACCTTATCTTTTCTTCCCCTCCCTTCTCAACATACACATTCCCAGTTAGTCATCATGTGACACTGAAAGTCCCTTTGGGGTGGATTTATGGGTTTGATTATTAAAGCTACTTTTTCCAGGCCTCTTTCTTAGGTACTGGTTCTGGTATTTAAGAGCAAAATTTTATGTTTCGTGCAAAGCAGGAAGATCAGGTGTGTGGGAGGTTCAATGTGTTCAATAGGTATTTGAGACAACATCTTCTATATAAAGATTATTTCCAAACTGCCCTTGGTGCAAGCTGCAGCTGAATGCACCATTTAAATGCAGCCTTGGCTTTTTTGCAATTTCCTGCCAGAAAAGCAGCTCTCAAAGTGTTTTGAAATAAAAAGACACAAACGTTGGAAGGAGGCAAGCAGTCACTTGACCTCATCAGGGCTCAGTGCTGGTGTTAGTCAGGCATTTTCCAACTAGAGGGGGTTGGGTTTTCCATTTTTTGGGGTGAGGGGGAGACAGAAAATGCTGATCTCTCAGAACTGAAACTTTTTGTGGGAAACACATCATTTTCACAAAATGCTTGCTGGGAGGAATCCTCCCACCCAGCCTGAGACTGATGGACAAAGACTGATTGGGAAAGGATCCCAGCACAGCCAGCAGCCCAGTGGTTACATTCCCTGGTGATGTGGATTTACACCATGTGATACAGGAAAGATTGAGTTGGCTCCAAATAAAGCAGAGCAAGGATTTGACACAATCTTCCCACAGTCATTGCAAATACCCCAGCCTCTGGGTCATCCTGTCCCCTCTGCCCCAAGGAATGGGATTTTTATCAAGTCAGAATCAATCCAACAGGAGCAATTGTGTTGATCCCAGTCAAGGAGGTGTTTTACACCACAGACATGAATGCTGGTCTCCTACATCCTACAGGAATACCCTCAGCACCAGGCTTTGCTGTGCTGGGAGCTGAACCTCAGTTCTGCTTGCTTGCTCTCTCTTCAACAAGCAGCCTTATTTTTACTTTGATGAGACAAAAATTCTAAAATTTCCCCATTTTTTCTAAAACAGATGTTTTGTTTTCTAGCCAGCTTTACTCAGCAGTTTGTAGAAGGGAGCCCTTGGTCTGATACCAGACTTTTCAAATGTGCCCAACTTTGGTTTTTCCATTGCAACCAGTGCTACAAAAGGAACCAATATACACCCAGTGAGAAGCATTTTCTGTTACCTCAACAGGCTGTGAGGCTGACCCCAAACTCTGACAATTCCCCACAGTGGGTTGTTGGGTTTGTTTGTTTAATAGAAGATAAAAGCCGTGCTCTTTCTATTAAAACATAATTTAGAGAAGCATGGCAGGAGCACACATTGGAAAGGTCAGTGGGTTGCTGTTGTACCTTCTCTATGTTGCTACTTCTTAATGGTTTGTTTTTCTGTTCTTGGTCTTGGAGAGAAAGTGGCAGGAATTGTGCAAGGTCCTTGCAGAGCTGGAATCAGATGATCTCTTTGCTACAGCTCTGTAGCTACTGGAGAACTGGTTTCCACTCCCTTCAGCTCCTGACTGCTCCTCACTGTGGTCTTAATTATTACAAAACCATGTGGGATGGACCAGGAGAGTGAAAATAGTGAGGTGTCATCCAGAAAGGTTTCAAATTACCAACCCCCATTTTGTGATAGTGTCAAGTTTTCTCCAACACAGAGAGTAAATAAATTCAGAAAGAAGTGAAAGAAGGGAGAAAGGGGGGAAGGATGATCTGTAAGTGTGCTGAAGGATACTGTGATCTCCTAATATTGAGGGAGGTAGTGGCAGGTTCTCTCAGAAGCCCAAAGAGGTACCTGTGGTGGAGAGAAGGATTGTGAAATACAGACTTTTCCCTCCCTCTTTTTGGCTGAGGCCAATAATTACATCCCTCTTTCCAAAATTGCTCAGGCACACAAAAGGGATGATGCTGACAACAGTTTCTTTAACCTGTCCAACAGTTCCCTTTTGGAAAGAAGCCCTTTCCCAACCCTACCTGGATAAAATAATGCTTTACTCAAAGATAATTCTTCTAAATTAGGATCTGCATTTACACAGAAGTAAGGATGACAATCTAAAGGAGCATCAGCTGAAAGGTGCTGAAGAAAAATAGCATTATTCTGTCTTTACTATGAGAAGGAAAGGAAACTGTGCATCCCATGAAAGGCTGAGCAGCTGCTCGTGTTCCATAATGAATGGGGACATTGCTGATTCAATAAATGTAAGAACACAGAAATTTAGCTACAAAGACAGATACTCTTGTGTCCACATTTGCTAAAATGTATGGCACAAACATACCACATATTTCTCAGTTATTTCTCTTTGCATGCTGGTTTATTTCATAACTTTTTTCCTCCCTGACATTTTTTATAAGCCCCAAAGAGGAGCAGCTGGGGGGTAATTAGTGTTCTAGGAAGGAGGCACCTCATCTCAGCCACGTAAGAAGGGAAAAAAAGTCATATTCAGACTAGAGAAGAACTAAGCTTTGCACAGCACCTACTGAACCTGAGTAAGGTTTTAAAACTTAAATAGTCAGCAGGCACATCACAGCCTACCTTCAGAAACGGAGTGGCTGCAGCTGAAGGGGAAAGCCAAGCACTAACGATCAGTTAAATACTCGATTGTTTCTTCAGGAACACACCGCAGGAAAGGTGCTCAGAAAAACTCCTCAGACACATTCGGAGTACGTTGACAAAGGAAGAAAACAGCTCGTATAAAAACGGCAGCATTTGTTAAATGAAACAAAACATGGTGCTGGGAGTGCAGCTCCGTTCAAAGGCACTTCTACAGGTAAATGGAAGAAGCGTTGGGAGAGAAAACTGCTCCTATTTCAGACAGACATCTGGAGATTGCAAGTCAGAGCTGGATATTTATAAGATTCCCTCACCCTGAACTGTTTAATTCCTTGTCTCTTCCTTTGCAGAATTTAGTTCTGGGGGTATAAAATGCTCAACTCTTGCACCTCCAGTTGGAAAACAGAGACATGAGGAGAAAGGCAGGTTGGCACGTGCATGCATCTGTTCATGGATGTGAATCCACCTTGGGCAAACACTGGATTTAGAGGGAAGCTTTGGGATGCCAAAGCAGGGGCTTGATGGTCCCTGAACAAGTAAAGACTCTACACAACAGATACACTCAAGATCTAAATAAAAATAGCATCTATTAGTGCAGCTGGATTGTCTAAACTGTCTCTAGTTTCTCTGCAGGAGAAGCCACAATTTCCCAGGGTTCAGCTCCCATTTGAACAGCAGAACAGACATCCTGGTTTTCCAGAGATATGAAAAAAATCCTGTCACTGCTCCCCATCCTGGAGTGTCTCAGCAGAGCTGCCTGTCTTTCATTTGGGGCAGCAGGGCTCCATCAATTTGCACCAGGTAGGGAGCTTCTGTTTCCAAACAGCCCGTGAGGAGAGTTATGACCTGCAAATCAGGCCAGAATATCCCTGGCTCCCTTTCAGGATGCAAATACTGCCTTTTCTCTTAGAAATAGTAAAATGGGATTGTCTAGTGAGGAGGCCTTTTCTACCTGCTTTGGTTATGGGTCTTTGGAGGGATTATCTTGACTATCAAATAGCTTTTAGTGGTTATCAGTGACTGAAAGATCAATTTATGCTCTTAGGAAATAAACACAATTCTTGCTTACAGTAAAAATCAAATGTGCAAGTAGGGAGGAAAAGAAGAGAGAACAGGATTAATAAATTACAATTGTTAGCAAGCACTAACATGTATTGAAAATGGCAAATTCTCTGGAGTACAGCTGAGCTTCTTTTATTCAGGTCAATGACTCCTTTTGTGATTCTCTTCTCCAAAAAAGAGTGTTTTTCAATGATTTATGTATAATAATCTCCACATCAGCATATCGTATTTTTCACTATTTGTTTGTTAAACATGCAGCAAGACTCCCATACTGAAGCCCTTAGCCTTGAAAATACAACTGGGATAGAGGCATAAAAAGATCCATATAAAATAGAAATATTTATTACTAAGGCTGATGTTTATGATTTGACAGGTAGGTAAGGGGGAAAAAATACATCATTTTAGATTGCTGAGTTAAGGCTTTAATGGTGTGAGTTTCAGACAGATACGTGAGGGCTGTTTATTAAGCAAAAAAAAAAAAAAGAAAATCATCCATTCACAGGCCACCAGAGCAGGAAACTGCAGTAAGTGTTACAAAAGCAGCTTGTCATTGGTGCCAGTGCTGGCTGCTCCAGCCTGCAGGAGTCAGAGCTGGACAAAAAAAACAAAAAAACACCCAAAATTATTTAAATTATTTAAATGACTTGAGTCAGTTCAAACAGATTTGCAAATTCTTGAATTTGGGGTGTTTTTTCAGAATTTAATTTTATTTTCAGCCATCTCTGCTCCTGTAAAACCTTGATACTTCAAAGTTCTCACTCCCCACTATGCCCCAAGTGCCTGTTTCAAGTGCAGGAGCTGTTGTGCTGATTTCTTGGGGGTAAAAAAAGCGAGAAAAAAAAATCCAGGTGTCCCCTTCTTTGAATCTCAACCATCACAAATTCTTGTCATCCAGTCAAAGAGCAGGACAGAGCCCTGTGACAAAAAGGATCTGATTTCCAGCAGGGAAGCAGAAGGCTGAAATATTATCTGAGGTAAAGGCTGAGCAGGGAGTTTCTTTTTCTTAACCCCCAGCAGTTCTTCCATGGGAGCAGCTCTGACCAGGCTGGAGAAGTCACAGGGAGCCTCAGATGTCCCCTGGGGTGAAAGTCACCCTGGACTGTCCCACCAGTAAACCCAGAGCTGGGTTAATTCTCATTTCCACTCTGAAGGTGTGAGAAATGCAGAAGCCACACATGGGAATTCTACACTGGGCAAAATGGCCCCAGTATGAATAATGACAGCATTTTGGAGGTTATACTTTGTTATAGAAAATATATCAATAATTTTAATTATTTGCCTGACAGGCGAAAAATCCCAACAGATTTCAGTTGAATTATCTTTTTAACCAGGTCATACCATACCTGTCCCCTCGTGATATAGAGGATTCCATTGTTTTTTCTATCAGTACAAAAACTTCACCAGTATAAGATCCATTTTCCAAATCCTGGGTGGCATGGACAGATCCCACACAAAGAGGGGAAGGAGAGGGGCAAACCAAGAGATAAAAAAATCAGATTTCCAATATCTCTCAGCTAACAGGTCTGTCCCACCCTGGCCAAGACTTTAAAGGCAACCAAGCCTTCTCTCTGGAGCTGTATTCTCCAAATTGACTGGGTACTTAGCAGGCACTGACGTCCATAAATATTTCACAAGGAAAAGAATGCATTTCCCAAGCATTGACTAGCTACATATATTATTTATATGAAACCATAACTTAAGTTGAAAAACAATAAATGCTTCAACAACAGACCTGTTCACAACCTACTCCATTACTAAGGAAAATGGGCTCTGCCTGTTCCTCAAGATCCTGTAACTATGCAGAAATTCAGTGAGCCCTGCCCAGAAACTCGACCCACAAAGGTGGAGTAGGAGAGTGCAGCCACTGCACCAATCCCAGTTAACCTGAAATTACATGGACAAGGGATTAAAAGACAGAAATTCAGTTACATTTCACATTTGTATTGCACTTTACACTCCTGTTTGGGATCAGGTCTTTCACCCTAAATAAAGGCAGAAAATGCACCAGAAGGAAGCAATGTTCTCACTCATTTTTTACCCAAACCATTGGAGCTCAGGGAGATAAAGAACTATATTTTCCACTACCATGCCCCCAGCATAGCTCACCAATAGCCTTTTCCAGAGGACAGAGTTGATACAAAAAAGATGAAGGTCAGAAAAACGAGAGATTGCATATTCCAGGTTCATGCCAAAACACTCCTGGAGATCTGGGAACAGCATTGAGACTTCCCACTTCCCAAACAACTTCACTACAAAACTCCCCCTTCTTGGTAAATGATCTTCAGACAGGTTTTTTAAATGGCTGCTTTGTCATTCAACCTGTTCGAGGCATCTCAGAGGAGGTGTAACAAACTAATGCTCTTTTGCCTCAAGCACTCATAACATTAATGGAAGTTAATTCTGCTGGTGGAAAAGGTTTAAGTGAGTTTTGCAAGCTCATAACCACAGCTAGGGAGAAGGGAAAAGCTTTTGGAGGGGAGAAAGTGGCTCAGAAACGTAGGTATTACCTCCACCATTTATGTGTTTACCACTCAGCTGGCAGCTAATGGCCCATGTGTAAACTTGGGATGAAAGTGGATAAAATAAATTGCATTCTTTGAAACAACCATCCCTTCTTTCAGTGGCACAGAAAAAAAACCAACTCCAAAATGCACCCCAGAAAGCTATTTTGAGTTTGTTCTTTTGGCAAGACACAGAAAGTGCCAAGATAAAGTCAGTCAATTCAGTATTGTGAAGGGAAGGGGGAAAAAAAGGCAATAAAAATGGAAGCTCTGGAGACAAGACTCACCTCAGTGCAGACAGCAAGAAGGATATTTATGCACTATTTATACCACTCCAAGTGCAAATTTTGCCTTGCATCGATTACAATGTTTCAAAGATCTCTCTGCAGCTCTGGCACAATTCTAATAATGCAGCAACAAGGAGAGGCTGAGGAGCAGGGCACTGCAGCCACTGGGGGCAAGATCAGCTGGAATATCCCTCTGCCCCCAACACCCCGGGGCATCACACACATCCTGACACACACCCAGAGCAGGCTGGAAGCTGCAGCACCACAGAAACTGGGTTAGAGCACTTCCCAGGTGTTTCCTTGGTGCTTCCTTGCTCTTCCTCCAGTCCCTTTGCTGCTCTGGATTGGAGTGGGAGGGTCTGGGTGCTGCTCAGTGTTACAGGGGTCTGATGGGGGCCAGGCCACTGGTCACTGTTGGAGGAAGGAGATGCATTAGTGGGGTGTCACAAGGCAAAGCTGGCTGATGTTCTGCCTCCACTGTTCACTTTGGGGAGGGCCAGGGAAGAAAGGTGTCTGCAGTCACTCTGGAGCCATGGCAGGAGTTAGGCCTGACCCAGCCCAGCTTTCCCCTTCACTGAGAGAGAAGAGCACAAATTCCCACCCCACCTGACCACGGAGCTCTCAGTAGAGGAGCCCACCCACTTCTTACAGCATTCCTGGTTTATATGGCAGGTGTGAACTGATTCAGTTTGTTTGGATCCAAGAGCTCTCAGCAGCAGACAGGAAGATAAATAACTTTGGGGAAGGGGGTGTTGACAAGCAGAGACTTGTGTAAACTGACTGGAAGGATCAGGAATCTGCACACCCAGCTCCCCCCCCACACTCCTTCAGCAGCCAAAAAGCATCCCCACCATCAGAGCATCACTGCTCTCTGTGCTCCATTTTCCATTGAAAAGACATTTCAGGGAAGTTCTGCTTTGGCTGAAATAGCCAACTTGCCCTCTCTACCTGGTCCTTCCAAGGTTTCTGCCAAAGAGGGTTTGGGGTACACTCACCAGGAAGATGTGCCCAGCCCTGTTTCCACCTCCTCACTAAACCCAGACTCCACAGCCTCCACTGCAGTTGGTTCTTTGCCCCAGCACCACTTTGCCACAGCTGGAGGCAGAGAGGACCCAAATTCCTTGAAGGGATTATTCAGCCATGTGATCCTGGACAGCACACTCCTGGATCAGAATGTATCCCCAGTTTGGCTTCATCAAAACCAGCATCCAACACACCTCCAGGCAGCTATTTTCTCTGATTCCTGCAGCATTAATATATCAGTGAGCACCTTGTAGGCCTGAGTTAGGCTATGGAGAAGTTCCCAGGAGTGTTCTATGTGTGCAGTGTCTGTATCCACGTACAAATGATCCGGATGTTTCAAGCTCATCCTCAGCACAGAAGAGCTGATTTCACACCGAGTGAAAGGATGACAGCAGGGCCGTGTCCAATCCAGCCCCTCTCTCCACCAGTCTCAGGCAGATATGGATTTGGATAGGCTGCTTAAGAAGGCCTGGCAAAGGAAACCCCATGCCAGCAGAGGGATATCACCCTCAGCTCTGTCACTGAAGGGCTCACACTATAAAACCTTCACTGCTCCGATCCGTGAAGCAAAATGACAAATGGCTCCAGTCAAAAGCTCACAGTCAGGACCTAAATCTTCCACCACCCCCTTTCTGCGTGAATTCATTTGAGGTGTTCCCTGAGATAAATTGAATTTTGCATTCTTCCAACTGCAAAAATAGGTTGGTCTAGTTA
This sequence comes from Manacus vitellinus, assembly GCF_001715985.3. Lineage (NCBI taxonomy): Eukaryota > Metazoa > Chordata > Aves > Passeriformes > Pipridae > Manacus > Manacus vitellinus. The sequence goes on from NW_021940460.1 coordinate 4,586,273, forward strand.
TTAAAATAAATATATGGAGAAAAAAAGATGAGAAGATGAAAGAGAAAGGAAATACTGGTGCAGTCAGAAGTCAGAGTTATGCTAAAGAATCACAGTGGTACTGAGACACTTGGTGCTATATTTTTGCAGGGGCAACAAAGAAGAAAGGGGAAAAAAGGAAAAAAAAAAAGAAAAAAATCCCAGACCTTTTCAGAGAGGGTCTTTCTGAAGAGAGTTTAAGGTTAAAATAAAAGCAGGTGTCATAACTTAAGTTGCACTGCATCAGCTGACTGACTTCATTGGGAGCAAAAAGGGCCAAATTTTTTTAATTTTCTGGTTATACCTGCAGCAGTTGCAGGACAGTCTCTGAGCAGTTTGGGTGGTTTGTGCCTGAATTACAGATTTTGCCCATCGTGGTCAAACTGCCTTCCTTCTGCCTCTTCCACAGGGCTCCACACACCATTTTCCTCTAACAGACCAAGTTCAGTCCTGCACAAAAGACATCAGAAAATCTTAATTCTCCAGGAGGCTGTGGTTGGACTTCCCAGGACACAGGCTGGAATGTCCTTCTGAAAGGGTCCCCATTACCACCTTTCTTGTTGAATCACTTCGTACTGGTCAATGTATTTACCTCCCACCAACACTTCAGCAAGAATTCTTATTCTCCTCAGGCAGTAAAAAGCCAAAAATACCAGATACCAAATCTTCAGAGGCTAAAATTGAAGAGATTGGTACCTACATGTTTGTATATCTGGGTTCCTGAGACTATTAAGCAGCAATTACCACTCTTTTGAGTCTTCCATCATCTCAGTCACCCACCAGACTGGATCTTTTGGGCTGGCCCCTGTGACCTGTTTAGTAGAATATTTTATTTTCTGACAGTTGCAGATCAAGCTCAACTGGAACTATTTACCAGACTTGGGGAAGAAATATTTGAAAGATGAAGACTTTTTAAATTAAAGCATCTGATTTATTTTTCTTTTAGTGAAAAAAGAAAATTAATGTTTCATTTCAAATCAGATCAAATAAAGTATTTTATTCTGCTTAAACTTTTCACTGATTTTTTTTAATCCAGCCAGCAAACCAAAAACATATTATCATTATTTCCACAGTGCTGCTTAGATTTGGGCACCTCATAGATTTCAATGCACACAAAAAACAATCAAGTGCTGTGTTGTTAACTCTGACCAGCTAATTCTTAGTTCTGCAATAGTGGATTTTTTCTTAAAGCTCCAGCTTCTTGAATCATGTGATTCTATGGAAATCCCAGCTTGCCTTCCCACTCCAAGTGGAGGTCTGATAATTTGGGTTGCAAACATAATAAGCTCACATGGTGAAGCACTAAAAGCCCCAAACGAGCAAAACACATATTTTTCCATCTTACTGGATTTAAAATCAATCTCATAATATGGGGCTGATGTTATTCGTGATTTTTGAACTCTTAGGGTAGAGACTGTTACAAATGACTTTCCAGGAGCTCTGGAGAAAGATACTCCATCCATGGGGTTTTTGACCCTTGTCTGCTCCTGCCTCCCTCCCCATGTTTTGAGGAAGGAAACCATCAGCCAGCTCATCCCCAACCCCTACAAACAGCAAGAGTTAATTTGGTGCAATGTATCTGAGTGTAGTAACTGATTACATTTTTCCCCAAAGGAAACTTCAGTTAATTTGGTTAGTGACTCATATGCCAGGCTGCCAATTACAACACAGATGATTACACACATAAATTCACGTCGGAGTGGCTCAACGATCACAGGGAGGGGAAAAAAAACGAGGGGGGGAAAAAGAAGAAGAAAAAAGAAGCAGAGAGGAAAAAAGGCTCCTCTTTACCTTTGTGGGACTGGGGGTGGGTAAACACCTCCCCCTGCAAGGTGCTGGGTGCCCACCGAGGCCACTGGAGACCGAGTGCCAAAGCCTGGGACATGCCAGCCCTGGAATGGCAGTGTCTGCTGGCTTTCCACTGGGGATTTTCATTGCAGAAATGTGTGGCACAGCTCTCTAAAAGATTGTTTGCCAGTGTCGTTAGAGGAATCCATATATACAAAGAGAGCAGGAAGGAGGTTAAATGAGCAGTGCTTGGCAGTACATCAGTAAATCATTTAAAGATAACCTGTGCATACCAATACACCCCCCCCAAAAATCCAATTAAAGTAACGTATTACAAACCTAGTCCCATTTCTGAAGTGTTTTATATTCCTGAGGAGGAGTGGGAGAGGGAAAGGAAAGCACCAGGACAAGGAGTGAGAGTCTGATACTATCACATGAGGAAAGCCCAGGCTAGGGATGAGAAAAAAATCCCTACCTGCCCCATCAATTGGCCAATGCAATCGATACCAAGGGGGGCTGGCCAGGCTCCTGAATACATATGTTCAGAGAAAATTAGACTTTGCACTTAAAAGCAATAGGAAGCTCTGACACTGGTGCAGAGCATGGGAGGAAGAAGGTTTTCTTTTATCTTGAAAGAAAGATACTTCGCTGGCCTAAAATGTGTTCCTTGCCAGACATCCCTGCACATGAACAGCTGCATATGTTCCCTCCATCCAGGGGCAGCAGGCTGGCTAGAGGATAATTCATGCACTTCCTTGCTGGAGAGGTTAAAATCCTTTACAAACAGTAATTAAGCTCCGTGGCACCGGGGTACTATTATACCAGTTTTACAAGGGAATAAAAAGAATGTGGCAGTGAAGTGATTTGCCCAAGGTCATCCAGCAAGGCAGTGGCAGAAACAAGTACTACACGCAGATGCCTGGTCTCCCATCCTCACCTCTCACCAGTAGGCAAGTCCCCTATCTTGGCCTTTATTAAATAACCATTAGAAAATGTATTAATTTTAATTTGGAACTATGTAAATTGACTCTTTCCCCAAAGACGGCAATTGGCTGTTAAATAAATACCGAGTGATTATTACAATCATGTTTGCTGACGAGTGGATCATCAGTGTAATGTGCTGGGTTCAATAAAAAGGTTATTGCCTGTCAAATAAACAGGATGAGCTGAGCCTGGACTGATTCAGGACATATCCAAGTCACCAGGACTGGTGGGATCTGCAGCTGCACAGCACCTTTCAGAGGTTGAGTTTAAGCAATTCTTGCAATATGTAGATAGAAAACTGGCACTGCCAAAGCAGCACTAATTCCATTAGCAAGATAATCTTAGGTCAGATCCTGGCACCCTAAACTTGATTATGAGGGTAGTTAAGTCCCACTGATTTGTGTAAAAACGACTGAGTATGTGATGATGTTCTTAATGAGGGTAAAAGTTGTAGAAATAATTTCTGTAGTATGAAAGGGTGGGATGATTTTAGGATTAGTGCTAAATTAGGTCGAGAAGGAAGCTAAGGATCTTGCTTCTGTTTTTATTATAACTCAGCAGAAGGAGAGAGCTTTAAATGCAGTTGAATGGTCAGATTAGGTCTTTCAGAGAGGTTGTCTGGACACAGAGGAAGCTGTTTCAAACTGCCAGTTTCTTTTATGTTTTTCCAAAGTGTGAGTTTATAAGAATAGTGCTTGTTCTCTGTCAGACAATCAAAGATGCATCAAAAAGATCCTTGTACCCTGCAGAACCGATTGCCATTGGCAGCCACACACTAAGGCAAGCACCCTGCTAGAAAGTAGTCATTTGTTTTTAGGCTGCTCCGGGGTGGAAGGACATTATCCCACTGAACCCCCGTTAGTCAGTGGAAGCAGCAGCGCTGGAGCAGCGAGTATCGCCGCGGTCCCCCAGCAGACACTGCTCTCTGCAAAAGCGCAGAGCCAAACCTGCAGCCGCTGCTACTTGTGTTAAATGCACAATTTTATTTTTTTTTTTTTTAAATGGGCTTTTCCAGCCGCTCTCCGTGCCGGAGCAGTTCCCGGGGAAGGCACTAGGTGGTGGCAAGCCGCTGACAAGGAGGGCGAGCGGGGAGCGCAGCCGCCACCGAGGCGCTGTCACCTGACAGCGCTGCGCTTGGGGGAAAATGGGCTTGATTTAAACACCTAATGCCTCCCATTAAGAGCCAATATCCTCCCTATATGCTGGCATGGAGCAGCGGCTGAGGCGTCCAGGACAAGTTGTACCGCAGGCATTGCTGGGAGAGAACAATTCCTACCATTCTTATCTGCAGACCTCACCGAGATGTTCTCTTCCCGTTAGTGTTTCCTGAATATAGTTACTTTTTTTCTTCCCCCTTCCCACCTCCTAGCCCGTTTAGGATTTTGCTACTGGAAACGGCTGAAGGTTGAGACATGGATTTTAGAAGGTCCGGGCTCTGCTCGGTTCCGAGGGAGCCAGTTTGGGAAGTGTGGAATGTGTCTCCTGCACCGACGGCAGCGCAGCCGCGCACGCACACCACAGGCCAATTAGAATGTTAATAATAATTAAGTGTCTTACTCCTAAGACGCTCCTACACAGGGGAATGCTAAAGTGCCAGTCAGCTCATTTCATTACACGCAGGCAGACACCTCTCAGACCTCGTGTATTTGCTAAGGGAGCGGAGCGATTCCAGCTCCGGCCAGTCTGATTCCGGATGATCTGCTCAGCAAACACATTAGAGCAGCAAATGGGGAGCAGAAAAAAAAAAGTCCAGCTGTGGCAGCTGAGCTCAGCCTTTCACCCCGAATAAACACAGGGTGAACCCTACAAATTTCCAGTTTGCAGGGGTTTGTGGGAGTCTTTATCTCGCTGGGGTTCACAAGCTGCAGAGCAGCTCCATTTCAGATTGGAGATAATCCCCTAATTAAACACAAACTCGACCTTAAGATGCGTGGCATCTGATTTCTACCCCAAAAATCAGAACTGGACACAGACTTGCTAGAGCTGTTCAGCTGGTTCAGCTCTGAGATGACACTGAAGTGGACAGCAAGGGCTGGCCCAGAGGTTGCCTTCCATCTGTCTGAGCCCCGTGAGTCACCACCTTCCTCATCCTCGTCTGGCTCACAGCTGACCACAACGTGCTGCTTATTCACAAAACAAGCTGTTTCAGATGTTTCAGCTGCATCTTTTGATGGGCAAGGGGACAGAAGGTTAGCAAGAGGGAATGATGGGTTTGGAAGAAAGAGTTCTTGGGTTCAGGGCTTGCTCTCCTGGGAACATCCAGGAGGGAGCTGGGAAGAAAAGCTTGGACATGGTTCTCATGAGCAGGACCTTTTGAGTGACTCTGAAGAGTGAATGTTTCAACATCCCTGGCTTAAAAGGAATGGATTTAGCATGTTTCTGGTACCAGAAATGTTATGGCTACTTTTCACCCAAATCTCTACTTTCAGAAAAAGAAAAAAAAAAATAAAAGTGAGGCAAGAAGCCAAATCCCCAAGAGTAGGAAAAGAGAAAGCCCTGTTTATTCAGAGCTCACTCCAGATAAAGCAGATACAAAATAAGTTAAAGCAAGACTGAGTCATTCACATTTCCAATAAATTAAAGGGGAAAAAATCCCATCATTTTTCACTCTATTTCACATCAGAGAGCAATCACAACAGACTACTCCCTTAACGCGGTGATGACTTTACCCCTGCCCCCGAGGGGTTTCTCTGCCTCTCTTGCACAGCTCTGGAAATTATCACATTTGCCCCCATTTTACATGTCTCCCCACATCCCCTTTGCCCTGTTCCAGACACCTTGGGTTCGCTCAGCTGCTGCTTTCAGTTTCTTTGTACCATCCTTTGACTTTTACCATCTGCAAGAGAAAAAGCCACAGCAAGCCCTGTATGTGATGAGACGTGCAGGACACGTAACGCTACCCTGAGTGTACATCTGAGTTCACCCAGATTCAGTTTTCCCAAAAGATCAGAAGTCTGAGCAAAATCAAGCCAATCCAGCAAGTGAAATCCTGCAATGAAGGTCTCTCTAGGTCCTGTTTCCAGCTTCTCCACAGATAACCAGAGGGGATGCTGTTGGCCCAGCTCGCTGCTGTGGTGAAGTCTTGCATACCCAGCTTCAATTTTATCTTCAGCCCTTGGGAAGTAAAAAGCCAAATGAGGATTCTAAAGTGAGGACTCAGCTTTCCCTTGAGCTAGAGCTCTTCTGAGCCACTTTAGAGAGGGGAAGTTTTGTCAAGCCATGAACAGGTACTAATGACTTCTATTGTGGAAGATCAATGGGAAGAATCATTGCACCTGGGTTAGGAGGGACCTTGGAGATCCATCGTGCAAACTCCTGCTCAAAGCTGAACTAAAGGTATAACACAAGACCTTGAAATGGAAGGGAGCTGGTGTGGGTAAAGGTCTTTCCAGAGCTTTTCAGAAATTCTTATCCAAACCGGGCAGTACATAAAGAGAGTTTGCTCTAGAGCAGAGCAGCTGCTCTGTTACTCAATAAAAAAATTTCTATATTGCATTGCTGGTGTGCACCAAGCTTCTAAAAGCATTACAGAGGGTGAAATCAGAAGTGTATGGTGGAAACCAAAAGGGAAACGGTTGCATTTGAGTTTAGCACAAAAACCCAATTATAATTTCACAGGAGAACTGAGGGAAAATAGAGTAAACTCCTACACTGCTCTTACTGCTTGGAGATTCTGCCACAGTGAGGCAGAGAACTGAGAACAACCTGGAGACTTAATGTGGGTATTCACTCCCACAGGGATGCTGCTGACTGACTTCACTGGAACTATATTTGAGCAGAATGTTTCAGATCTCCTGCCCACTTTGTACGAGATCAAATTCCATCCACTCCCTCGTGAACAAGAACTTCTGCTTTCTCAAAAATGTAATTACAAATTTTAAACATAGAATGGTAACTAAACATGCAAAAATAAGTTTGAATAACTTCAGATGATTTGCACTGGCATTACTCTGCACACCCAGACTTTCAAACCCAGGAAAATAATGAGGTGTTCTTGATATCATTTTCCTCTGAGCTGTACAGTAACAAACAAATCTGTTTGATTGTTGTTGAAGGCAACAGTGAAACTGTATGAGAACACCTGAAAATGTAAGAAGTATTGGAAAAGTCAAAGAGTCTGAGCTTTGTTATTCACATTTGGCTAATAAGACTAATGTTAGCTTTTGGACACATCACCCTCTATAAATTACAGGAAAATTAGCTGGGCAATTAGGTGGAAGCAAAATAAGCATCCTCATGTTCTGTAAAACACAGCAAATTATTTTATAAATGAGTGTTTGATCAAATAATCATCTGATCTTGAGAGCTGTGCAATCAAAGTTTTCAATCAGTTCTCCTTAGCTGCCAAGGCTTTCAGAATCACGGAAGCTCTATCATTTTGTCAGCCTCCAGTGCACAGAGATGTCGAGGCATGTCCCCACAAGATGATCATCTGTCTGACTAGCAGTTAAAGCTATTAGATGTTACTTTTTACATTAGCTGAGAATTGCCCAGTTGCAGTTCTGAAGTTTGTTAAGGATGACAGAGATGTGCATGACAGACTCGCAGTGATTAAATGCCTCTTGGATTTATTTCACAATGTGCTAAACGTTCCTTACGATACAATCTTAAAATTAGAATGAACCGATCTTGTACCTACTGAAGTTTATGACATGATGAATTCTCTAGAGGGTAAATTACAATGAAACACTGAGAGCAAATTACGTGGTTATAAATGTAGCTCATCCAAAAACACATCATGACAACAACAGTGAACTCTGTGCAGTCATTCTCGTGTCTGATGTCAGCAAATATGACTATTTCCACCTGATACAATCACTTTTGCTGAAGGGGGGAAAGCAGGCGCCACAGAAGAGCTAAAATTGTACAAAAAGCTGAACTGGGGCGCTTTGCTGAGAAATTGGCTATTTTACATGCTAAAAATTAAGTGAGGTGTGTGTGCACTTCACAAGTGCTGAATTTGGACGTGGTGCTTTGCAGAGTCCTGCTTCTTTCGGTTTCTCAGAGTTTGTGGAATTAATTATGTCCATTTCTACCTCAGTTGCAGAAGGGGAACAAATAATTTCCTTGGATAAACAGACTTGAACAGATTACAGTAGACCACAAAGTATTGATTATGTTAAGTTTGAACTTCAAATTAAGGCACAAATGAAGGTTAATTCCAGTTATTCACGTAAAGAGTCTTATGACTTGCCTTAAAAATGTATTGAAAAAGTATCAAAATGGTCATAAGTACTATTTTCAGCAACAAATTGAAGTCTACAGGGCTGAATTGTATATTCAAGGGTAGTAGATGTGAAGATTAGGAGAAAAAAATAGACGATTTGCTAAGAGAAATGACATTTCTTTAAATTGCCCCTTCAAAAGGGCATTCTTCCCTTAATCACAGAGTTGTCTCCAAGATGGGTGATCATCCTGCTTTGGATGCAGAAGACAGGCAGTGGTCAGAGCCTCACTGTGCTCAACTAAGCCCAGCCACAAAGCCCCCCTTGGTTTGTCTCAGTCATCAGCAAAGTGAAAATGTGGGTCTGACTGCCAGGCTACAACTGCAGACAGGCAAGGAGGGTTTAGTCCCACCTGCATTCCCACTGCTCTGTGCTGGGCACATCCAGCTAGATGAGGGACTGGATCCTGAGCTTCCCACAGGCAATGGACTGTTGTGTGGTGTCTGCCATAACCAACCAAATCAGCTTTGGCATGGTCATCACTAGTGGGAAATGGCCATCACCAAGGGGTCAGGAGACCTTCCCCGTGCTCTGGATGTATCACTGCATTATTTTAACTTCCCTTCAAGTGATCAGGATGTGGTTGCTGTATTAAATTTGCTGTATGATCATATACATATGTAATTTCAGGACACTGTGCTGAATTCTGAGCTCACAGGGCCACAGAAACAGACCCAGTTGTGTTCACACTTCCTCCAGAGCTGTGGAATAAATTTAAATCAGAGAAACTGAGTCTGTCTCTGCAGTAAAACCAGAAGAAAAAGCCAGTATGAAGAGAGTTGGGATAAGCTGGGATCTTGGGCTTTACTGTCTCCTGAAGGTTTTAGCTTGCAGAATGGACACCACTCAGGGAATTCAAACTCCTGACAGGCTCCAGTACTTTGAAACAGCTCCCCAAGTGACATTAATATCCCCACAATGTCACCAGGGGCTCTCCAGCTGGGACAGTGTCTCACTAAGATGGTGTGACCCATAGAACTGTCCTGCTTTCATCTGTGAGCTTGACCACTTTGAAAGACACCCATGAGAAGTTCCTGTCTTTAGCAGCCAAGTGGACCAAGGTTTTTCCACATACCTCTTCAACACAATGCTTTGGAGTCTGATGTACACTTCAGCACAAAGCTTCTGGTATTTTAGTGTAAGGCTCTAGGAAGCTTCATATGATTGTGTTTCTCTTTTAGTATTAGCACATACCCACACCCAGCACTTCGTCTTCTTAAAATACAAACATGTACATGTATAATAAAAACGTTGACAAGTTGTAGTCAGAATCTGAGAAGTTTTAGACCTGAAAACCTGTGCACCTAAAAAAGGATAAAATGTGCCCTTTGCACTAATTTCTGATTCCACAGCCTGACCATCCATGTGAGGATGCAGAACAACAGTGCAAGGGGATGTGCTCCAGAATGTCAGCTGGCATCAGCAAAGGTGTTGTGGATACTGCAGAGCTCTCCTGTAAGACTGCTGACTGTTTTCATGGCATCACATGAAACACAGAAATAAATAGCTCCTCTCCTATGATCACAGCATGAAAGTTTTGCTTTGCTGTCTATCCCTTCTCATTAAAAGCATAAAACACAACGCAAGACAGGGATTAGACACAGAGCAGGCAAACGCAACAGAGCCACAGGGAACAGCTCAAGGAGGAAAAGGATTGGCACATGGGCCAATAAAGCCAGTCCTGGTGTCAGCTGCAAGTTGCACCCTCAGAAGGCAGAGCTGAATTTCACTCAGAGAACAGAGGAACAATAGGCACAGGCTCCAGACCACACTGTACACCCAGTTCCTTCTCCAGAGCCTCTGTGCAGGTGTTAAAAGAAGCCTCTCCCCCAAGCAAGCTGTCATAAAACTGTTGCTTTTTCTTTTCTAAAGTCCTCTTAAAAACAAGCAGGCACACACTCTTTTCCTGTGAAGCAAGTTTAGGTTTTTTCCTATTTAAATTACAAACACATCAGAAGTCTCTCTCACCACAGCGCATCCTGTCTTTTCTCTGTCTGACATTTAGAGTACAAACTCTTTAGGGCAGGCTCTGTCTTCATTTTTTTATGTCTCTTACAGAGCCAAGACACATTCTCAATGTTAAACAGTAAGTAGAAAAGGCCCATACACATATACAAGGTTACATGATATATGCCTGGCTTATCTGTGGTATACACATGATATGGTCAGTAAAACAGGCCTGTACAAGAAAACTCTCCTTATACACACAACCAAACAGATCCTGACTTGTGTGCTGGGGCCTGCACACATGGCACAGTGTATACAGGAGGCCCTTGGAGATGTACATGTATACACCTGATTTTTGAAAGTCTCCACGATGCCTTTAGGCCGGGAGGAACAAGGAGAAGCAAAGAAAAAGAGGGAAGACACGTTGTCTTCGGCTCAGCTCCTCAGGAGCGGCTCCGAAGGTGGGAGTGACTCAGCCACACAGACATTGTGCACTGGACTGTACGTGTGAGGAAAGGTTGAGAACTCCTGCTCAGAGTGACCCCTTTCCTGGGCAAAAGCAAAGCAAATGCATCTCTCTCAGCAGTTCCCAAGGACCAGCTCCAGTCAGGCGCCGTGGTGACATCAGCCCGGCTTTCGCAATTATTTAACCTCTGTCTTTCAGATCAGCAATGAACCAGCAAGGGTGACTAATACACACATCAGCTCTGCAAAGTTATCAACACACCAAACAGGGTGCCAGCCCTCGGCAGTGAACTCTGCTTTCATGAATCTGTGTGGTTTGGATTTGGGGAAAGGCTGTATGGAATCAAAGGTAACGTGTCCCTAGGAAGCTCTGTGAGCCATGGCAGTGTCAGTCCTTTTGCCAGGAAGATGCAGAGGTAGCAGATATTTGCTTTTCCTCATTTCCCTGTGTTGGTTTGCACTACTCCCCTCCAACCCTGGCTCCTGCTCTCACTCCCCAGACAAGCACAGAAAAAGTAGCTTCTCTTAACAGACATCTACAATAAACATGCCGATACTTGAGATGTAAACGGAGAGACTGGCGTTGTAACAGAGCCTCTAAATCAAGCCCAGGACCTTGTTAGCATAATTAGTGATAGGACTGGCATCTTACAGGATCCAGGACGGAAAATGGGAAAATAGCAATAACAATAAAAAAATACAGTTGTATCCTAGCAATTGCTGGGATGATTGCTGATGGTTCAAAAGCAAGTCATATCTTGCGTGAGACAGATACATTTTATATGATGTTTAATCTCACAGGAATTCTGCCGGAAATACTCAGAAGCTTGTTAGAGGAAAATATGAGAAGCTACTCATGTGAACAATAGAAGATTCTTGTGTGGAGGAGCTACTGTGCCTCCCATCCTCCTAATAGGTGCACATCTTACAATTACTAGCATCCTGAAAAATAATGCTGCATCCTCTGCTCCCATCTGCTAATTTGAAGCTTTGGAGAAGGTGACAGTACTGGTCTTCCTCCCAGCTGAAACTCAGGTAGGATGGAGAAATACAAGGGAGGGGATTTGTTCAGGATCACCTGGAAGTCAGTGGCAGAGCCAGAAACAGTATCTCTCTGTAAGGTCCTTGAGAGCACTAATAAGTTTTAATGGCCCTAATTAGTCCGACCTGCAGCCTCCATCCTCTGCCCGTGGGTCTGGGAGCCTCACTGAAGCTCAGCCCTGGGTCTTCAGCCACCACAGGAGCAAAGCTGAGGGCCTGTCTCCAGCTCCCACACAGACCTGCTGGTGCCTGTCCACGAGCCTTGTTGGTCTTGACCCCTTAACTAATTTCCCAGCTTGACCTCAGGCCTCCCTCATCACTGTGGACCTGCCTGCTGATAACTGGGCTGGGTCTGACCCTGGTTTGCTTTATTAGACCTGATCCTGACCTCTGGATTGACTTCCCGGCTTGAGGTCAGACCTGCCTCGTCACCACAAATTTGTCTGATGATCTGGACTCCTGGTTGAGCCTGACTGCCACTCCCAGGCCTGCCCTGCTTGCCATCCTTGAGGGTTGTGGGATGGGGCCCCTTCCTGGTGAGGACCCTGACCTTGCAGCCACATTATCCCTGTGAGTTCCCCATCTCTTTGGGAGCTGATGGTCCTTGCTGCACCCTGACGTTATCCTACTAAACCACCTTGTCTCCATAGCACCAAGGGCAGGAAAAGAAACATCACATGTATTGATACATTTGGGGAACAGAGGTAGAAAGAAATTAAGGTACAAATCAGACTGGAATTCTTTTTTCTGTGTCTTCAGCATGTCCTTCCTCCCACTTTACATTATCTGCCCCAACTCAAGGTAACAGCAAAAGACATTGAGGGGCTTATAGGGAGAGGTTCATGTTCTGCATCAGTGTCCCTTGAGAATAATAAATCTTGGATGACAGGAGTAGAAGCAGGGGGAATCAGGTATAAACAGAAGGAAGTGATCCCAGCAGAGGGATTGAGATGACAGGAAGGAAAGGCAAGACCTGGGAAGGAGAAGCACTGTTAGATTACCCAGTAGGGCAGAGGATGCAGTTGCTGCTTGTGAGGACAGATTTGTGTTGGGCTCCTGCAAAGCACTAGAGCAGCTCCAGTATTTGGGGCTCAGAAAGGCAAATGAGTTCAGCACCCACTGGACAGTGAGATGCACAGAGCTCACAGCAGAGAGGGCCAGGTTGTCCTTTGCCTGATGTTAGATATATTCCTGCATAACTACAGCTGGATCTGGCATCAGATCTTAGCTTTCCTGAGAAGTTTGGTTTGGAATGCAGCATTCCAGCAGGGTTTATCCTGCACTGGGGGACCTCGGTGCCTGGAGCCCTGGCTCCATGTGTGGAGGGCAGAACAGCTCATCCAGTAGTTTGGTCTCTAACCACAATCTCTCTTAAGTTAGTCTTTTTCACAGAGAACAGCAGGAATTTCATGTACAACTCATGCTGAGGTTAAAAGGCAGCAATTGTCTAAATCTTCATATACAGGCAATTATTGGCCTTTTAATTTGGAAGCTAAAGGAGGTGACTCAACAGAAAAGGGTTCAGGCTGAGTCAGCAAGGTCTTTCCTTGGGAGTTAGATATACAATAGGAAAGCAAAATAACTTGGAGGTAGGAAAAAAAATGTGTGTTGTGGAGGTTGAGGGTATGGGATGCACCTTTTCCCACAGATTCTCTGCCTTTCCCTTTTCCATTCCTGAGACATCCACGTGCAGCCTGTGGAGAGATTGTGCAGAGAGAAGAAAGGTAACACTTTGTACCTCTGTGGCATCTGATACCTCAGGTATCTACAAACCTCCTCAGACACTGCTCACCTATCTCCACACAACGGCTCTTCTATGAGAACTGGACCTTGCTAGGAGTTTATTTTAATTTGGAGATTAGAAATCTCTGACAGCCTCACAATTCACAGTGCTGAAGTAAAGACCAGGATCCAGGCTTTTAGAGGAATGGATGTAGTGAAGGAAAACTGTGGATTACACCTCTCTGGGGTCCTGCAAGTGGCTAATTAGCCTAGAGAAGCACAGAAACTCTCTTAGTCTCTCCCTGCTGGAGGCAAGCCAAGGGAGTCTGCCTTATTCTTACATGAAGTAGTACCTGAAGAAAGATCAAAGGATGAGACCAAGATTTCATGGCTAGTGAATCAGGCAAGTCTGCTGAGGGTTTTGATAGGATCTTTACAATAAAGGGAAAAGTTCTCTGCTCAGTGACATGCTAGTTATGGGATATTAATTTCCTAGATTTTACTATTATGAGTATTAAATTCCTTGGGTCAGTTGATGGTTCTATAATTTCATCCTCTTCACATGAGAAAAAACTGATGCAGATGTTTTCAAATGATTTGAGGGCTCAGGTATTATTTCTGAAATGTCATTTCTGAGATTCCTTCCCTTTCAAAGGGATTTGGGAGACTCACTTGGGTGCTTTGGAAAACGTTGCCTTAAACAAACTGTTTCCTTAAGGAGTTACCACTGAAGACAGTGAGCAAGCCTCAGTGTGGTGAGTAAATGCTTTTAGGGACCAGCCAGCAGAGATGAATGTGATCTATTGCTGCCCCTTTGCCCTTTCCCCACAGCACTTTGAAGCACTCTGTAATCATAAAGGTAGGACGAATTTGCTCTCCTTCTGTCCATCCCCGCCCTGCTATGGGAAAGCAAAGAATTATTCTGACAATTGGGCAATTGTAAAACGGAGTAATTAAGTGATTTGCCAAAGGCCAGGCAGCCAAACTGGGGAACTGAACCTTAAGCAGTGCAATTCCTGCTTCTCCTTCGTATCCGATACACACAGCCCCTGCCTCGGGAAGGTCGGGATATTTCTTCCCTGGGGAAGATTTAATTTCCTCCTTTGAATGCTGAGGGAGGGGCCCCTCTAAATCACAGGTTAGGCAGGCACTCAGGTGAGTTAACACCATGTACTTCCCTGCACCATGTCTTGGAGGTGTAGTTAGATGTTATTACATGTACTGCTCGAGCTCCTAGAGGTCTCTGCCAAGAGCAAGCCCCATTGTGTTGGACACCGTTCACACACAGGATGAGAGTCCCTGCTCCCAAAGAGCTTTAATATTCTTTGATATTTCTGGGAAGCGTTTCATGAGAGAATTTCAACACAGAGTACAGGGCCTGATTATTCCTTTTAACTTAGATTACACCGGGATAACTCCACTCACTTCAAACCATACCTGTCAGAGATGAGACTCCAGATCCATTATGCTGCTGCCCCTCTTTTTAAAAACATTGGAGCACGTGTAACAAATAATCAGGAAGTGAGTGGGCAGTTAGCATTAATTGTCTCCATGTCACCATCTTTGTTTGCTGTTGTGGAAACACAGCAAGGCACAGCAACTGCTCTTTCAGTGCAGAGAGCCATCCCTGAGCCCCAGATGGTGACCAGATGATCTTTCCCTCTTATGGACCATAGATATGCTTCCTAACCTTAGTATTTGACTTCTGCATGCAAGGAGTGCTCACCTAAATCTGCCTGCCCTCCACAGCACCTGGGTGCAACACAGGTCCCTTCAGGAACCCAGTAAAGACCCAGACAGAGCGTAAACAATTTGTGAAAAAAGCACAACCTGACTCAATTAGAATTTCCTCCATGAATAGCTCCCTATGTCAGAACTTAAGGCCCCAATTCATAGGGAAATCTGGGACCCATTTCCTCAGGAATTACCAGTTATTTACGCAGAGAAAGTACTGCATTCTGATTTTGTTTTCTGGACAGTCTGGGGTGGGCTTTACGCTCACGTGAACAGGCTGGATTTGTGCTGGGCTGGCAGCAGGGAGATGTGAGGAGATCTGTACTTCTCCATGTTACCCCTTGTGCCCTCCAGCACCTCCTCTCCCCTCCCTGCAGAAGATGTCACGGTGTCAGGAGGAGTTGATCAGCTGCTGTAGGTGATCACACCCTACCACCTTCCCTGACTTTGTCAAAAGCCCCAAAACTACACCTGGCTGGTACAAAATACAGTAATTTTCTGTCATCTCTTTGCTGAGGAGCACATGAACTCCCAAGGCCCAAAATACAGCTCTAGTCATGACCTGGGGAATGTTGGCATTTAGGATAATGGTTCCTACATAAGAACCACCTGTGGTCCAGAGCCCCATACATCCCATAAAACACACTCCTCTTAGATTAGGACAAGTGACAGTTATCCTTTCCAAGAAAGGATACTTTCTTACTGTGTCTCTGGCAAATTGGACTATCTGTAGAGTAAGATATTATGAGAATGAGCCTGGTACAGTCTGACCCTCAAGCAATAGTTATGATGATCTTCCAAAACCTCCAGAGTATATAATACACCCTTTTCAAAGGCCCAGCCTTAGCCACACACTCTTGTGCAAACAAAATTGGATCTAATTCCAACTCCTATGGCCTTTCCTAGAGTTAAACAAAGCTTTGTAGAGCTGAATGATAACAAACCACAGAGGGAGAGAGAAACTGCATGAAGGAAAAAAAAGAGCAAAACATCAGTCCCTGACATTTGAAAAATTCTTATTTGCCTAACTCCCCTGATTTCAGCAGAGCTGTATAACTCTATACCAGCTTCCAAGTTAGTCTCTCTTTTTTTAAGCTCTCTTCTGATGAGCTCTGAAAGCAGCAGAGGTGTTCAGGCAGACGTGTGTAGGCTGTCTCAGACAGCAGGGGCTTCAGGCAAGAATAATTTCAGGCCAACAGTGGCAAGAAAGAGAAAAGGCTGGTGGTGGAGGAACAGAAGATGAAGAGGGAAGCAGTGAGAGGCAATTCTTGTGGTTTGGAAGTTCCTGTGGCTCTATGTACAGTCAGCATTTCTGACTGCAAACAGAAACATTTCTGTTTGCTTTGCAAGCCAGATTTCTCAACCTTTGGCCTTCTGACCTTCCCTGTATCTGGCACTGTGATCAGGTGTGAGATGCAGCTCCCTGCTCGGAGGGGTAGGGCTTTCTCACATGGTCCACCAGCCAGACTGGATGGGGCCTCCACAGAACCTGGAGAGACTGACAGTCTCTGTGAGACAGAGGTGCAAGGAGAAAGCCCCAAAAATGCTCTCTTCAGATGATTTATCTCAGCTTAAACACTGCTGTGTTGTCCAGTTCCTATAAAACCAGACTTCAGGAATTAGAATCTAGGCATGAGCTGCACATTGGGTTTTCCTGGTGCTAAGAACACACACAGGTCCCACCTGCTCAAAGGTACACTGAGCTCTCTCTGTTGGACTCTGTCAGGAGAAGAGGAAAGCAATGTCTGTATTTGACCATTCTGGTCGTTCAATTTGTCCTTATCAAATAAAAATAAAATAAAATAAGGTTATTTTTAAGGCAGTACAGCTTCTTTACACCACATGCCCATGTTTATTGCCATATAAAATTCCCTGTTTGACTACACCCCACCCAGGCTCTTGTACACACCTGCATAAGTCTATAATTTTATCCCATGAATCATTCTGTACCATCAGATCACACCCAACTTACCAGAACTCTAAGGAAGTGGCAAGTTCATTACACTGGTTTTCATCTTTCAATTTTAAAATAAAAGGGTTTTTTATTGGTGCCCTAAATCCACAAGTATTTTTTTTTTAAATTACAGGCATAAAGAATATGTAAAATTAATTAATTAAACGCACCCGACAAAAGGGAGGACAATGGAAGGGAGAACTAATAAACAGTTTTTAAGAAGCTGTTTGGACCTGTCCTGCAGAGGTTGTATCTACATCATGGGGTACTGCAAACCTGAAGCATTCAAAATCATGAGTCAGGCTCAACAAAAATCATGAGACTGAGGAAAAATCATTATTTTCAGTTTAAATTAAGGGGGCTTGCCTTATTTTCCTCTGGGTTTTGCAGCCTTGGGAGAGCACTGAGGCCATGATTTTAAGCACTTAAGCAGCCTTTGAAGGACTTTTTTCCCAGGAAGGTGGAGATTTTCAGCTAAATGACTTGTGTCAATAGCTAGGTGTTTAAGGAACCCAGCAAACAACACAAGAGGTTGCAATCCAAAAGAAATCCAGATGCCATCATGTTCTAGAGCAATGCTGCAGCCATCCAGACCAGTTTGGGAATGTCCTTTGTTAGGAACACCAAGTGCAGCACACTCAGCAGCACAGGGAGATCTGCAGGCAAATATTTTCAGCCTGGATTTTTTCACTTTGGTTTAGTGTAGAGGAACACACTTCCATCTTAGCAGACATTTCTCATTTTTATCTTCTTAAAGTTATCTTAGGGTTACCAAATACCACTTGAACTGGCTTTGTAGTTCCTGGGATTAGGCTCAGTGCACTTCTTGACTTGCAGCCATTTGGCAGCCCCTTCATTGTTACACAAATGTAACACTCAGCAGCAACATGAAACTTTTTGCCATTCAGTTAAAAAATGAAGAGTGGCCAAATAGGAAAATTGGATTATCTCCTGGGCAACTTAAATTCGTGTGATATGGCCACTGGGTTGTTTCCTAAGCAGGACACTTAATTGCTGAGAAATGTGTTTACAGCTTGGTATGTGCATCTGTCCATTTGGGACCAAGGTGGGTGTGACAGGATCCTACCAGACTCAGGCTGACCAACAGTCTGGAAGAGGCTGCCACCCCTGGGCAACTCCAGCACGGTGCAAAGACTGAGCATCCATAAAAAGAGCTGTCCCTGATCCAGTCAGGAATGAAAGAAAAAGCAAAGCAATGGTTGAAGTGTCTTATCTACTCTGGAAGGGTCTAGGTTTGCAGACCTGATCAGGGTGCTTTAGGTCTGAGATCTATTTTCTTCCATGCCCATTCATCATGCTTTATTGCTCGCTAATGAGAGGACAAAGAAGAAATGGTCTAAATCTAATCAGGCTGCAGTTGACTCTGGCTGAAAAGCCCAGCAACACTGAGTTATCAGGGACCCTCCTGACTCTGCCCTACACACACTCCCCCTGGTTAAGGGGCTCCCTGCTCAGCACACCCTTAACAACAAGGCTCTTTAACTCCTGCATGGTCCCACTGACATTTACATCTGTTGTCTCCTCACCGCTGTTTTGCCGCCCGCCGCGCCTAGTGTTGCACTCCAACCAGCCTTCCATGTGCTCCCAGATCCTTTGGGATTCCAACCAGCCTTCCATGTGCTCCCAGACCCTTTGGGATTCCAACCAGCCTTCCATGTGCTCCCAGATCCTTTGGGATTGGCAGAAGGCTCAGGGTAGCAGACAAGGTGAATCCTGTAAACATGGCAAGAGATAAGGCAATAAGGGAATGATAACCACAAAAGTAGCTCACAGGGTTCAAGGGATGGAGGAACATGTACTGTTTATTTTCTGTGCTCTTGGATCAGCTGCAACTCCACATGTAAGGCAGCTCCTTCAGCCTCAGCTTTAGGACCTGGAAAGTCCCTTAGCACTGAGCATTATGTAACAAAGAATATATGCTTTCTTTATCTTTTATCTATATAGGAAACAAAACAAAACAACTGAGACATTTGAACAATGCCTACAGCTCTGACTTGGGCCATGTCTCTGCCCTTGTTTGCACTGATGTAAATCAGAGATTGCTGGGAGAGATTTAAAATAGGCCTTTCAATTGCTTATCACATCACTCCTCTGCTCTGCCAGTGATCTGTTCTGTGTGTTTCTAACAACAGTGCCCGTGCTTTTGCCAAGCCACAGTTACACATGGAATGCTTTCTCTCTCCAGGTACACCCAGTGCCTGTCCCCCCTTATCCTTTCATATAAAACACTCAGCTTTCATCCCAATCCCAAGAAGTGCACTACCAATTATACCAATCCTAGGGTTTTTTAACTCATTTTCCCGGCATTTGCTCAGCTGGCTTGCCCATGCCATTTGTTTATGATGAATTTTTTATGACATAAACAATTACTTATTCCCAGGTGCATTTAACCAGAAGAGCAGGAACAGAGAGAAGTAACAGACTTGGGACTGCCTGGGCTTGCATGGTGGCAGCAACAATATGTTTACAGGCTTCAAAGGCACTGATAGAGCTCCTTCTGCATTTTGGGGGGCTCAGGATTAGAACTGGCTGGCAAAAGGTGATTTTTAATTCACAGGGGATTTCTTATTTTGGTTTGGTTTAGCTTAAGGCCAGTGCAACCAGCGTTTGTACCTGAGAAACCTTGCACAGCAGGGTTGGGAGCCTGTTGGAGGGCAGCAGAGCAGACACACACATGGACCTGCACACTCTTACCCACTCACACACACTCTTGCACACTCACCCTCACACACACTGCACTGCTGTAGGCACCAGATGTGCCTTTCCACTGGAACATGACATGAGACACAAGACTTCATCTGGTTTTCTGACATTCTGCCTTGACCCCCAATGCTCTCAGCAGCCCCACGGTTCCTTCAGCAGCTCCACAGCTTCCTAACTTCTCTGGCATTTGAGGGAGAAATTGCTGGAGTAAATTCCATGGTTTGAGTAATGACATTGATTTTTTAATTTCTTCAGGAAAGTGATTTATTCTGACCTTAAATCCCCTGTAACTGATGTTGTGTTATCAGCACTGCC
The DNA here is from genome assembly GCF_001715985.3 of Manacus vitellinus. Taxonomy (NCBI): domain Eukaryota; kingdom Metazoa; phylum Chordata; class Aves; order Passeriformes; family Pipridae; genus Manacus; species Manacus vitellinus. The sequence goes on from NW_021940460.1 coordinate 4,606,190, forward strand.
AAGCTTTGTCAAGGGCTTGAGAGAAAGGGTGAATAAAGACACAGACACAGTTTTTCTCTTCTGCCTGCAGACTACTCCTACCTCTGAGCTGCCAGGTAATATCATATAAGTCATATTAGCCCTTGTTCCCTTTCTTCCTGTGGTTGACATAGTTAGTGGAGAAAAATTGATGTAGCTGATGGTGACACAAGGCTGAATCTGCATCAGTCTGAAAACCAGGCAGCAATAGCACCGAGTAACGTGACAGACTACCCAACCCTGCATGCATTGTGCACTGCTCCAGAAAATCCAGGCAATGTGGCCTGCGTGGTTTTCAGCTTGGAGGGTTCAGCAGGAAAAAGATTTTTGATAATAAAGTTTAAGAATCAGGGTCTGAAGCTCTGTATCAAACAGAAGTGATCCCCAAGGTACATTAAGGTCTGCCAGTCTCCATTCAATTAGCAAGTGAGAGACAGCTGTCTGTCTGTCTGTCACTCTTCCTCTGCCCTGAACACAAACACATTCAAAGTCAAGCCAAATCTTTTTGTTTCATCAGCAGGTTCAGCCAGTTGCCTGCCGGATGTGGAACAAGTTTAGGTACCAACTAGTGCAAGTCAGCAATGGGCCCAGGGTTCTTGTCCCTCTCTCTGCTTGCTTTGCCTGAGCAGGTAATTGCCAAAGGAAAGACAAACCCTTTCCCAGGCACTGCAGCTTTGGGACTCAGGTCTCTGAGAAGATTTGCCATTTGTCTGTCCCTGTTTCTAAGCACAGTTCAGGGAACTCTCCATGAAGAATAAGGTTCTTTCTCCTGGAGCCTTTGAGAGATTTCTTATTAGTCACTGGCTAATTAAAGGTTCCAGTTGCATTGCATTAACACCTCTCATGTCATTAGAGTCCAGCTGCAGTGTGAGAATCACATATTTGCTGAGGCTCCTGTGCCAGGCAGCGAGCTGGGAGCAGAGCTTTACATTTCATCACTCTGCAAAAGAAATACAATTAAGCAGTGTTCCCTGATCATATTGCAGCCTGCAAGAGGGGCTCTGAGCACCAATCACTGCAGTGGCTGGCCATGAGTTGTATTGAAATGGTGCTTTGACAAGGTTTTATGAACACATTGTAATAAATCCGTGGCCACCTAAGACTTCTTAATTGTCACTGTACTGCACATGAAGCTGCTCAGAACCCCAGGGTGGAAATGCCAGTTGTGCCTGGGCACATGGTATCTCCACTTGACTTGTAGGAAAACCACCCTTTATTAGCAGTGCAGGTGTTGTGCCACGGGGTCGGGGAGTTCTGAATTCACCCTGTAAAGGCTACTGGTGCAGAGATTTAGTTCATTATAACGTTGTTAATTGACAGACTTGTGTGCCTGTCTAGTCAATAACAGCCTGCTAAAAATATGCATTAAGCAGAGAGAATGAATCAGCTGCTAATAGCAGTCTGCCTGATTGTCAGCTTCTATCTATCTTCGGGATTTGTCGGAACCTTGTCACTATTGTGCTCCAGCAGCTCCAAGCCTCCAACATATTTATCCTCCAAACACCCCTCTGGGGCAGGGCGGTTGTTGCTCTCACCAGTTTACAGATGGGAAGCTGTGATATTGAGAGGGAGAGTGATTTGCCCAAGGTCACACAAGAAATCTGTAGCAAAACAGGGAATAGTTCATCAGTCTGGCAAGCCCAGGGGGATTAACCTACCCCCAGCCAGGACATCTTTCTTGTCTCCTTCCTCTTTCAAATCAGCAGAGTAATAACGATTTATACCAGGAGAAATTCTTTGAGATTCCTTGATAATGCAGAACTTTCAATTTACAAGTGGATGAAGGATTAACTAAATGACCCCCTGCCACATTTCCAAAACACTGACATCCCAGAGCCAAACTTCAAAACATCAGATCCACAAAACTTTTTTTAAATCAGTACCCCCTTCAAACCAAGTTCTAGCTCCTCTCTTTGTTTGTGTGCATTTCCTGTAGCTGCTAACACCTCTAGCTCCAGGTGTAGGGAAAGAACAGCCACCCTACACTGCTGTGGGGAGGTCTAGAATGAGCAGCAGTGTCAGAGAGAAATGTGAATCTGTGATCTGGCCTTGAGTCTTGGCAAGTACATGAGTCCTTTAGTTCATGTATCAAATATGTTTGCTTGTAATTCAGTAAGCTGACATAGGCTCTTAAGGCACATTAACTCCTGTGTTACTGTGACGCTGTGATTGATTGGACTATTGCTATTATTAATGTTTCTTATGTGCTGTGGAATGAACAACTTTTAGCTAGATGTGATCCTTCACGTGAAGTTTGCCTTCCAAATAACATACAGTAAAGGAGAAGAGATAAGGGAAGAGTGGGACAGTTGATCTCAAGAACAGAGGCATAAGGTAACTAATAATGGGCTGGAGACGTGCCCGGTTTGTGGGCACGGAAGCTGAGCAGTGCCAGTCACACTAGAGGGGAGGGATGGTGTAATGAGGTGAGAGGAGCAGTGCCAAGTGCCCATCACTGCAGCCCAGCTCCTTGTGTCTCCCTGCAGGAGCTACAAACAGGGTCAGCCAGGCGTGTGGAGCCCCTGGAACAGCCCCTCTGCCACTGCCCCATGGGCTGGGACTGCAGCTCCAGCCCCGAGCTCACAAACCAAACATACAGGAGTTGTGGATGCTCCACTAAAGAAAGTGTTCAAGGCCAGGTTGGACAGGGCTTGGAGCAACCTGATCTAGTGCAAGATGTCCCTGCCTGTGATGGAAAGTTGTACTAGATGGTCTTTAAAGGTCCTTTCCAACCTAAACAATTCTATGAATTTTTAGTATATGGCAAGTCTAGAACTAAGATGGTAAAACCAGCAAGATCTAGTCAAAGAAAAAATCCTGTTACATTTTCTTATTTTTGCCTCATATGCTTTTTCAACCAGGACCACACACACACTGTACTATGTCAGAGGTGCCTCCTGTGTCTTGCAAAAAAGCTTCAAATCCTCAGATTGCAGCTATTCATGATTCAGGACCACAATTCCACTCAGGGAGTCACTGTCAGAAGAAAAGCACTGTGGTTCCTCCTGGGCAGGGAAGAGACCCAAACCACCACTTTTAGTTCCTCTGCTTGCCTTTCCTCCCTGTGATTTTTCTTTCTCTCCACAGCTTTGCCAGGGTTACTCTGGGGAGTCAAACCCCTCACTCCACTCCTGTGTGCCTTGCAGGCAGTTGTGGCTCCAGCTGCTGTGGAAGGTGATGATTCTGCAGGTATCTCCTTCCTGCCCTTGAGGTCAACCTCTCCCTCAGGAGGAGATTCTCAGGCTGGTGGTGCAGCTGCTGTAGCTCCCAGCCAGTCATGGCTGCTGGGTGGCATCACCCAGAGGAAAGGAGAAGTGCACAGAGAGGGCTGCCCAGCTGGGCATTACACACAAACCAGCTTCTTCCTGGAAAATATGAGGGCTTTCAGTCTTTTGAGAACCTCAAAGAATTTTCCTCCACCTTCCTACAGGTGGAGAGGTTGGACAGGCACTTGACTGAACCATCCTCAAGCCCTCCCAGCCCACCAACAGCAGGCTCTTTGTTCAAAAGATTTGTGTGCAATTAGGTAAAGCAAACTTCAAAGCTGTCTAGCCCACTGATCCAATATGGAAAAACCTAATTAAGAGAGTTAGAGATGGATACAGTGTCAGCTTTCACCTGGACAGACTTTGGTGAAGGAAGAAGTTTGAACTGAGCTCTGAAAGCTGTAGGTTCCTGTCCTACAAAGGAGGAACTGAGATCAGGGCTTGAAGGATGATGTTGTTTGAAGGTCTGAAATGTCTATTTTCAACTGCCAAGGTTTGACATTGATAATTCCTGGTCCTCCTAAAAGGCTAAAATATCAAAGGAGAGCGGTGAAGGGTCTTTGTGCAATGAGTGTCATCACAGATACAGAGCTCCCAAAGCCAGGGAAAAGCTCCAGAATGTCAGACACTTGAATGCTCACAGATATTAATGAATCCACAACTTTTCAGTGAGACAGGTCAGTATTGTTAACCCCATTTTACAAACAAGGATATTGAGTAAGAGAAAGGGGAAGTGACTCACTGAAAACCACCCTGTATTAGAGACAAGAATAGGACTCGGATCTTATGACTCCCATTCCTGAGTCTTAATCACTATTAGATCGAAGCTTTATAGCTTCACATTTGCTGAGGGCTGGAAGAGGGGAAAAAACAAGAGGTGGGAAGGGTGAGGAGCTTCTTTGAATCAAAACTAAACACAAGGTTCCTGGAATGAAGCCATCACTAATTTCAATAAATTTACTTAGATCTTGAGCTTTGGGATGGCATGAGCAGCTGTGAGTCATCTTGGCCAGTCAAAGGAATAATTAATTGTTGTGGGTAAATCTCAAAAGGTTTAGGGGTCAGGTAAGGTAAGAGGCAAAGCTTGTCCTTGACTGCTCTTTTCTGCTCTGCAAACTATGCTGGAGATGCTCACTAGAAGATTATCCTGTGGATTCCTTATGCCAGATCTGTCCATCTGTTGCACACACTTTCTGCCTCATCTTCTATTTTGATTGTAAACGATTCAGTGTTGGGATTGTCTCTATTTTAGAGGTTTTTCTAGTACCTGCCATTGCACAGCTTTGATCCATATAAGGATAAAGCAGTACCAGAGGTACAACCATCATCCAAATAGGAATAGAGGCTGAACAGTTTGGCTCCTGAGATTTTTTGTGCTTCCTGATTATAGCAGGAGTGGTTTCCTTGTGGTGCTTTGATAGTTTTGCTCCCAGCACAGCTCACAACCAGGAAGTACAAGAATGCAGAGCAATGATAGCCAGAATTTGCAGAACAGCTCAGCATGCACCATCAGAAGCAGGTTTGCAGGAGCTCAGCTCCCATTTAGGCACCAGAATCACCACCTAGATTTTAAGAAGTGCCAGAGAGCTCTTCAGAAAAATGCAGCCCTCATGGCAGCTTCTGTTTGAGGATCTACCTCAGTGTTTCAGGCTGAAAAGTGTCACCCTGACTCAGTGTCATTTTTTCAGTACCTCCTAGGTACCGTGAGATGAACGGTGCGAAAAAGTCTTGTGTTTTCCATCAGGTCATGATTCCAAACAAAAAATGTAAAGCTCAGAGTAAAAAGATGCCTTTTATTCCTACTCTCCTGCCCTGAAAACTCAGTTTCTCTCCAGTTCCACTCCTTAGTCAGTGCCTGAGGTGGGTGATTGCCCTTCAGTTCTCTCAGGGTCAGAGCCAGGACAAAGGGAATCTCATGGAAAAGGGAGCACTCACTCACTGGGTATGTTCCTTCCCAGCATCCCTAATCCAGAACTCAGTTTTGAGTGAGGGAGGCCAGCAGCATCCCACGTGGTGGATTGTCACTCAGGGTCACCGATGGGATGCTTCCCATCTGGACCTCTTTGACTGCTCCTTTTCTGTTCCAGTGCAAATAGTGCCAAGCTACTGGCAGCTCTAAACGACTTTGGTATTTTCAGGTGGGTAGAACAGAGGCTCTGCACAGCTCCTGCCGTGCTCAGCCAGGAGGTGACAACCAACATACCTGTGGAAGCCCTGAGAACCTCCCTGAGAGCCCATAGGCATGCAGGAATTTAAAAGCCCTGCAGCCATGTCTGAACTGGGAACTTCAGAGCACAGACTTTCAGGTTCAGTTTCATTTTGAAACGTCTGTAATGAAACATTTTGATATTTAAAAATTATTATAATTTACTTTTCCTTCCATGGGAAATTTCAAATATGTCACTTTTTTTTTTTTTTTTGCACTGAAACAGAACTTTACATCCCCCCCACAATTTTTCCAGGAATTTTCCCAAATTTCTGAATTCTAGGATTACCCATAAAGCAGACATGTTGGCTTTCAACCCTCTTTGGTGCCATTATTCCACAGTCTTTTTTTTTTTTTTCCCAATTATGATTACATTTTAAAGAAAGAGTTTATAATCCCTTGCCAAAAAAAATGAGCTCCTTTTAGGTTCCAAGTCTGGAGAAAGGTTCCCTTTTGTTCCTACTAAAGAGATATGTTGCCTGGTGCTGACTGGGAGCAGAGACACTCCTGCATTCCCAGCCCTGACACTAACTGCCCCTGTGGCCCCGGGCTAATCGCTTAAATGCTCTGGCTCAGTCTCCCCATTGGTAAAACAGAGATAATGATACTTACCATCTTCTTCACAGGGGTGTTGCAGAGAAATAATTAGTTTGTGTCTGTAAAGCACTTTGAAGATAAAAAGCACAATACAATTGATAATAATTATTGCTATGCAGGCTGGTTCTCCCCTCCCTAACACCTTAATGGTGCAGGAAGGCAAGGAAAGCCCTGAGCTGAACTAAGTGTCTCTCCTGGTAAAGCCCCAAATTCAGCAGAAGTGTATCTAAGCCAGCCACCCCAAAATTTTTAAGCTTTAAATCCGGTTTAGTGCCCCTGGTTCTAACTTGCCAAAGTTAGACGTATTGCTGCATGGCAAGGAGATTTGTTTTCCACTGTCTCTTTTTCTCTAGTCCCTCGCAGTTTTTAATAGCATTTTGTGCCTTCAAAAGCTTCCACCAGTCCCTGATACCTCTGCCTTTCCTGGCATGGGGCAGGGGCTTATTATCCACGAGTTCGTTACAGCCCTGGCTTCAAAGATCCGCGGTTCAAAGGGTCCCAGAAGCGTGGAACAGGTCAGCACTTTAATGCCGATTCACACATCTTTAGAGGGCAGTGCCAGCGCCGCAGTTTTGTTCCTGGGGGAAGCAGAGAATAACTGGTTTGTAGAGTTCCCTTTGGCCTCAGCGCTGGCCACAGAATTGGGGGCTCCTGGTGGCAGAGATCAAGCGTCAGGGAGCCCTGGGGTGGGTGAGAGTGTGGGGCTGGGATGTAGTGAATGAGTGAAAATGGGCTTTGTGAGTCACTGACTTGTCCTTAATGGGAGCTGCAGAGGAAAAGGGACTGGGGGAGTAAAGGAGAAAAAGTATCAGAAAGGATAAAATTGTCTAAACTGGTTCTCTCCGTGCACTTCCTTTGTAAGACAAGCGATAGAGGGATGATGCACCTAAATATTATCAAAAACAAATCAGAGGAACTACTACTCTAAATACACTTCCTACACAAGCTGAACCAGGATGAAGGGGGAGAATATGGGGAACAAGGAACAAAACAACTGTAGATATGAAATATTGGCTACAATATTTTTCATTTGCACATAGACTTGAACTTCCTGTACAGAGGGTCAAAGTCTTCTGCAGAAGGCCCTTCTTGCTGCATTTATGGCCCAAGAGGAAGCAAGAAAAAGCAGAAATCATCCTGAAGACCATTTTCCAAATAGACAGTTTGAAGAAGTAGTATTTGAGTCACTGGACAGATCTAAATGCCAAATCTTCTTTTCAGGCACCAGCTAAAGTGGAAGAAGCCATTTTTGCACTGGGTGTACTCATTGTGTCTTAAATTGATCTGAATCAGTTATGGTACCAAACCCTGGAGGAGCTTTGCTCTTACAGACCTTGTATATATATATATATGTATCTATATCAGAAGACTGTAGCATCTCCTGGGTGTGATTTATTGCAAAGCATCATTTAGCTGCAGATGCCTGTTGACATCTAGACTGTGGGCATCTCCAGACAATTACAGAAAGATTATTTTGATGGTTTAAACAGGTCTTGCAGTACACAAGGACCAATTTCCCACTAAGGGAATGATTCAAGTGAGAGAGAAGAGTAAAAGATGTGTGGGCTTTAACAGAACAGGGTCCATCCCAGCTGCTTGACTTCAGCTGGGTTGTCAGCAAATCCAGCCCTTCATTAGGACACCAATCATCTCTTATTTCTCTTGTTTTAGCCCCTGGTCCCTTGGGGGAGGAGGTTTCATTCACACAGTGCTTACCTGTAACCTCTCAGTCTGCAAAGGTGAGACTTTAATTTCCGAAAGGCTTTTTTTGCCTCATCCAGTTTTCCACATCCATGCCCATAGACCTGAAATTCTGTTTACACAGTCGTAGAGACTACTGCAAAAACCTATATTTCTGTGAAAATTTAGGGTGACTGAAGGCATACCACGTGCACAGGTTCCTACTATAAGCAGAGATTTCATTTAGGAAGGAGAGGATGCTGCTTTTGACCTAACTATGGAAGGATAGTTCTTCTGAATCTCAGGTGAAACTGTAAAACTGCCCTGTTTATAAAGCCTTGTCCCTCTGCTCTGTTTGCCTTAGGCTCAGCCATCCTTGCACCTTCAGGAAAATACTCAGAAATATATTTTCCTGCTTCTTTTTCCAGGGCTTGGGTGGCATGATCTCTTAATGCATCTGCCTGTTTATGTTAGCAAAATGGAAAGCAGCTTTGTTTATGGAAAAGATCTATTTTTGTTTTACTTTTTTCTCTCAACTAAACTGACTTTTATCCAGGATCGTGTTTTGCTTTGGGAAAAGAAATGTGCTGCAGTTCTTAGCCCTAGCTTTAAAAAGTCAGGTCACGAGGAAAAGGGGAAATCCTGATCATATTGTTTAATTTTGTAGGATTACACTGCAGCCTGGAAATCTAAAAGAGTGGAAGAGTTAATATCCCCTTCTTCTCTGCAACTTCTTCCTCTGTGTCCCTGTGCAATGACATTAGCTATTCTCTCACATATATTTACACAAACCAGATCAGAGACAAAATCAGTATTTCCATCTTATGGGCAGGGGGACAGTGTGGCATCCAGGGGAGAAGGAAATTTCAGAAGCCATCATGCTCCCCTGAGGATAAATCATGTCACTGTGTGCCTTTCAAGTTCTTGGGACTTTGATCTTGTGAGAGATGGAAAAGGGTCAGGACACGGGTGGTGGATTTTGAGTGAAAAGCCAGCCAGGGCGTTGTGGCGTGGAGATGACGTGGTGAGGTGGGAGCACAGCGGGCAACGTTCTCCCTCTGCAGAGATTCCAGGGAAGCTGAAAAGCAGAGGTGTTCTTGCATAAGGGTTGGACTCCAGGATCCTTGTGGGCCCCTTCCAACTCAGCACATTCTGTGATTCTGTGATTCTGTGGTACTACTTTACTGCCAGAATGTGAAGGGTCCTGCTCTTGACTTGGAAGTCAAACTAAGGTCTGGGCAGTCCTTGTCATGCCACTCTGCTGGGCAGGTTTTGGCAAAAGCTGATACTCAAAGCTTGGGTTCTATTTTTAGCTGTACTGCTGATTCACAATGTGGATTTTGTCAATTCTCTGCACCTTCCTCAGAGAGATGGGGATCACACCTGCCTGTGTTGCAGAACTGTACTGCCCTCCTGGAATGTCTGGTACAGAGTCAGGGGTTGTATGAATTATGGCCATCCCTTCATGACATTTAACAATTTATGGTGAAACCCATAAGTCACCATATAATATATCCTTAAAGCTCTGTGACACAGGGAATGCATTATCCCTGTTTCAATTATGAAGATTTAAGTGTGTGTCTTTGTGTGTTATGGAAAACAGTGGCAGCATTGTCTACTCTGAAGGTTGTCTGACTTTCCACAATGTTTGTATACATGTGTGTGAGTTTGTATAACATAGATATACATGGCTGCACTAAAAACCACTGTGTTAATGTGAGGTTACCTTGATTCCAATGTGAGGTGCTTGAAAATGATGGAAATTACAGACTTTAGGTGGATCATGCAAGCTCAGTTCAGCCCCACAGCGAGTATGGCTCTGTGACACAGTCATTTAGCACATAACCACACAGTTTGCATTCCACATTTTCCCTCTTTCCATTTTCAAATCACAGTACTGGTTGCACCCTTCAGACTAATATCCATAGGAATCTTTAAATACAAGCTGTTTAAGTGACCTAAATGTAAGAGTCTGCTACTACTACCCAGTAATAACACGATAGGATAGCCAGGGTATGCACTATCAAAAAGGATAATGAACAATGATAATAACCCTTAATAAGTCATAAGAAATAATAAAGTAGGTAATGAGGTGCCAGTTTTCACAGTTAGCTGTGAAATGTTTCTCATGTTGACTTGAGAAAAACCATATAAGGGGATGAAAATGGCCATTTCTGCTGATTTACTCTCACTTCCGACATTTCTTCCTAACATCAAATTTGTGAGCTGGAACAACGGAGCTTAACCATGTTCTGATACATGTTTGGAGCAGAGAAATCTTTTGAAAGACGCAGAATCGATTGAAGAACAAGGAACAATAAGATATCAGCTGGTTTCTGGCTGATTTCCCATCTGACATTGTAAAAGCATCCAGGACTATTTGTTTAATTGGAAATAGAATAGTGAGCCACGGAACCCTCCTGGAACCCCTCCTAGCACATATGTACACACACAGAGCCCAGCCACTCGCTCCCTACCCACAGCCATCTGTCATGTGTGCCAACTGGAGCAAACCACTCCTCTTACTCAACAAGGAGCTCATTATAGCTTCCTCTTCATCCACAGGGCCTTTGGAAAAGCTCACAGTCTGGGGGGATGTGCAGCAGGGAGGGCATTCTGGGCTGGGGGGCAGCCCTTTTCCATTGCTGCATGCCCACATCAGAGTGCATCCATTTCAGTGACAGCCATTATTGCTGTTGCTCAGGAGAACATCCCTTCCTCCTGGAACAAAGGCCAGCTGTGGGATCAACCTAAAAATGACTGGTAGTCAGCCCATGCTGACCTTCTCCTGACTGTTTCAGGAGTTTATTTCGTTTTCTTTATCTGTAAATCTGTTTCAAATCATCCATTTAATTTAAATTTTTCCCAGTTTCACCTCACCACAAGGGAAGTGCTCATTGGAGCAGATTTTCAAGAGATGCCACAGCTTTGTTCCACCATCACAAACATCATTCCCTGTGATTTCACTGCTGATCAGCCCATATTTGCTATTTCAATGGAGTTTCTTACCCTTGAAGCTCTATAAACTGTTTGGGACAGAAATTATTTTATTACATCAGATTGTTCAGTGTCCAGCACAGCAAGGCCCTGATCACAACTACTGCAATATATTAAACAAAAAATGGCAAAACTACAGAGGAAAACTCTGGCACACAAACAAATCCTTTTTCTTAACTTCTACCTGAACCAGATACTGGTGGTATATGTAACGTGTGGGGCTTTGCTGATTTACACCCTTGTAAAAATCAGTATTCAAAGCTCCTTTTCATGTGCAGCTTCCATCTAAGTAAAGGGGATACTGCATATCAAAGGCAGCTGCACCAGCCACTTTAGATTTATTAGTAAATCCACTGAAAAAACATTTCCAATGAAATAAATCTCAGCCTGCTGACTTCCTCCTATTCTTTACTTATCCTCTTATTGATTTTTGTCTCGGAGATTTAAACCTCTCAATTTGTTTTATGAGACACTTGTCGAACAGATGACAAGAAAAAAGACAGTGCTGGATATTTTCCTTAGCAGTTTTAAGTAGAAATAAAGAGCATTTCTTTGAAATTAGTCTTGCTCTCGTGACACAGTGGGAAGAATATATCTGACAAGCCCTTTAGAAGGCATTAGCTCCGTGCATAGAGAAAGCTTACGGGCTGCCACCAACACAGCTTTGTGGCAGCAGTGCCCCAGAAGCTCATTGACAAGTTTGACATGTAAACAAGCTGTTGCTAAAAATATTTAACCTGGGGGACCCTGGCTAGTCGAAGGGGCTAGTAATGGAATACAGATCCTTTCACCTCCAGGCATCTGTTCAAAGCCACGCCACTGACTGAGAGTCATTATCGTCTCATGGCTGCGCAGAGGAATGAGTAGGTGGGCTCTGCTCTGTGTCTTGTGAGCAAATTGTTGCACTGCTAAACCACGCTGGGAATTGGAACAGAAAGCTGGGGGCTGGCACCTTCTGGTGGCTGGGGCAGCTCCTCCCAGGAGGAAGGTGTCCTTGGCTTATTCCCTGCACAGCTCCCTTCCAGGGACGTGTCACCTGGCAGACACCTGTGTCTTTGCCACAGCCCCCTTCCAAACTGCTACTGCTGCTGCTGTGGAGGTGACAGAAGATGGAGGGGTAGGTACATCCATCCCATCCCTATCCTGCTCCTGCCTCCTGCCCTGCAGCTTGAACCTGTCCCGGCGCTGCCCTGAAACCCAGATGCCAGCTGCAGTAATTTCCAAAGGTTCCCTGACTGTTTCTAAGGGTTCTCTAATCACATAGTCTTCCAGGAAAAGATGTCACATATGCTAAAGCACCATCTCCACCGTGCAGTCCCACCTTCAGGAGCAGCAGTGAGAGTGACAGGGCAGCACAAGGGACGCTCGCTAAATGTGCGGTGCTGGTGTTCACCCTGCCAGACCGAGGGCCTGTTCCTCTCCTCTGCTCCACAGAGTTGGGGAGTCAGGGAGGGGCAATTTCTATTCTCACACGTTTTAAATAGCTGTTACTTCACTTACCCTCCTTTGCTCTGGGCTGTGTGCTCTGATAGCTCCGCCTGCCCTCAGGCAGTCACTGCCACAGCTTTGCCTCCATTTTGTTACTCGATTTGAGCATCTTTACACCTAAATTTGTAACCTGAAGAGAGATCCAGAGGCAGTGCCACCACCCCACAGACCCTGGGCTGTGTTACCCCACTTTGGTATCACTTTAAGCAGCTTTGTTGCCCTGAGGGGGCAGAGGTGCCCTCACAGCTCCTGCCAGGGCAAGGCCGGCTCCCCTCAGCAGCCAACATGGCGGCGGAACCAGTCAGGGGCCCTGCCCTGCCCCTCACAACCTACCGGCAGCCCTGCACAGCTGAATTTCACCTCCTGTCATATATTCCATATTAAAACACATATATATGCATGATACAGGGGGAGAGATTGCTCCCAGGCCCGGGATTTGTACGAGGTGAAGTCTGTGGGGTATGGAGGCCCTGTCGTCCTGACAGGCTGTGAGAAGAAAGGCCTGAGGGGAAGAGGTGGGAGCCTGTCTAGAGAAAAGTCACTTTCCCAAGCTGAGTGTTTCTGCCCCAATTGCTTCAGGGTGGCAGAGGACAGCGAGTGCCCTTTGAGGGGGCAGATGCTGTGCCACAGGCTGTGAGCTGCTCCTGAGGGGAATTTAAGGCTGGTCTCCTGTAGCACACTGTGTCCTTATGAGCCTTTCTGCCCCCCAAATCAGGAGGATTTAGATCTATTACTTTTTTTTTTTTTTTTTTTTTTAAATTACAGACCTGGCATCTCTTCTATTCCCACTTACAGAGTTTTCAATTCCCATTTACAGAGACATCTCATTGTGGGAGCTCCAGGGCAAACTCCCTCTCCACAGGTGCAGGAACGACATTTCCAGGCAAGGTTGGTGTTAATTTAACTTTGGGAATAACGGGAACAATAGGACTGGAAGGGGCCTTCTGGTTCATCAAACTAGTCCTCTGTTGTTAGAGGCAAGCAAGTTATATAATCCCTTTTGCAAATGAAGAGCTCTATCCTAAAGCAAGCTGGGTTATTTTTGTTCCCCCCCCGTGTCCGTGGGAAGGCCCTTGGAGAACCTCGATGCTGTGAGGACGTCTCCATCTGAGGAGCGTCTTGCTCACCACGGAGCATCACTTTTATTAATCTCAAACTGCACAGCCTGGCTTCTCATCCTATTGCATTTCATTCTTTTCCTAATGCTGTAACAGCCAGGATCATACAGGTCTTCCCCTGGAATACTCCGGCCCTCCACATTTACAGCACTACCCTTAGTTTGTGCCACCAGCACAAGATCATTGATCCTGTTTGATATTTTCATCAGTCTAAGGGTTTTGCCTTGAGAAATCGTGCCAGTTGCATGCCAGCAGGCTCCCTTTCAGCGCAGCCATCCTCTCCTTTTTTTGTAGGGAATGCACTGGGCAGGGCTATCACACCTGGATAAATCTATTAATTTCCAAGCATTTTTTAAATCAAATTCAAGGATGTATCAGCAACTTTTCTACCATATATTGTAAGGATGTTGTGTGCCATATTGGCTGGGAGCTCTATGAACTCCAATCCTCTGGAGAACACCTGGATGCCATACCTTACTCTGCCTCTTATTAAGGTCTCAGTACAGGTGCCCTGTATTTATAACTTCCATTTTCTTTTACTCTGAGTCCATGCAGATTTTTGGGCACAACTAGTGTTGATCCTTTCTACAAGATTTGCTTCCATCCAACCTCTTGTCAGGGCAGGACAGAAGAGGAATAATGCAAGACCTGAAATACTTAGTGCAGAAAAATCCTAAGGATCTCCTGTTTTCTTGAACCCTGACTATCACATCGATTGTGTGAGCATTTCAGAGAAGGAGGAGGGGTCCTGTTACAAAGAGACCTGTTTCCCACCCTCTTTTTTGGCACTTCTTAGAATGCCTCTTTGGAAGGGGCTAATGGCCCTCTGGGACAAGCCCTCTTCTGCCAATAACCATAGGTCAAAAGTTAAACTGAACAGCAGAGAATGAAAACCGGATAAAATACACCATAAATCTTGACATTCTAATTGAGAACTGTCCAATGCAAACTGCAGCACTGTGTCTGTTTTACCTCAGTGCTCTACAAGAGGCCAGATCCTGCTTTCTTTAATGGCTTGAAGTATCCTACTGATTCTTACTGGGACTTCTCACTTGATTAGGACAAGCAAGGTTTGGTCTTTGAAAAGACTTAAAAGTTTGATAGTTAGTGCAATTTCTGCAGTTATAGGGGCAGAATGATGGTTTTGATTTCATGGTAAAGGCATGTTTATCTCATTTTTCAGACAGCACTGACACGACTCTGTGTGTGTGTGTCTGTGGGCAGAGATTTGCAGGACAAAAAGATCTGTGGACAAATACAGCTCACACAGAGAATTTTTTACTGAAGGAAAATTTGCCTGAACATAACATGTCATCTAAGATGTTTTATAGATATTTTTGCTGTCTGAGGTAAATGGGGGAGGATTACACCTATTTTACAGAGTGGTGAAATCAGAGCATAAAGAATTTAAATGACTCACCCAAGATTACACAATAACTCAATAGCAGACCCCAGCAGAGCCTGGAGTGCTCAGAACACTGGCCCAAACTGTCTCCTTGGCCTTGTCTTTGCTTTCAGACACTTAAAATACAGACAGAGTCAAAAATAGAAGAACAGAGCTTGTTTATTCCTCTGCTTATATATTAAACATAAGTCCTCTTTCAGTGAATAGTTGTGTTGTTTATATTTTCATGGGAAATCTAATCATTGAAGCAATTCATTCCAGATTTTTGCTATTCCCTTTCACAAAGCAGCATATAGATACTGGAACAAAACTACTGCTGCCACAAGCAGACCGCTGTGGTTCCCATCCTGGAAGCTCAAGAGAACTACCCTGTAACATTAGACTACAAGAGCTTTTTATTAATGTTACATCTTGGAGCTCTTCTCAGAATAGGAAACTTTCCTCCCAAATTTATTTGAAATCATATCCCTATACACTGAGCTAATTTTTTTTTCAGCCTGGTTAACATCATAAAATGGATCATTAATATGTCCTTTGAAAATGATGCCAGTTCTGTGCAGCTTAAACAGCCTGTATGTGTTGGTGCAAAGAAATTTGCTCCTACTGTACAGGATGTGTGAGCCAGAGAAGAGGGAGAGGGTTAAGAAAGGGAAAACATATACTGGAGTGTAGTGGCATAACAAATCTATCCCTAATCTTGAAAGCTCCATAGTGCATGAGTAATGAAACTAAAGATGAATTATTACAGCTTGCACTCATAATTTACAGGTATGAGTGTATTATCTTACAGCATAAATATTCCATTTAGGCTTTGTGATGGGTTTTTTCTCCATATAGGAAAATAAAAGTAGTATTAGTCACATGTCCATAGCTTTGTCAGTGGCTGCAAAATGTTTTTCTTTCCAGGAGGAAAGCACACTGAATAATGCAACACTTCTATTTAGGCTGGTTTTTCATACATTGACACTTGGAAAATCTAGAAACAGTTGTTTTAATTTTAAGGGCTACAATGTCTGCTCCCTTTATTCCTGCCCTTTATCATCTTACACACCATGTTCTTATAGACAAGGGGGGAAAAAAAACATTCCAGTGTCTAATAAATCTGAAATCCATCAGGGGCTGCAAAGCTTTCGCTCTCCTGCCCTGGTTCAGCTCGTGTTACATCCAGCAGCACAACAAATGCACTTTGTGCACCCACACCGATGGATTAAGCACTTTCACTCATTTTTCCAGGGTGAGAACTCAACTAAATCCATTTTTTTTTTTTTTTTTAGAGTTTTGAATCTTTTTAACAAAGAGAATGGCTGCACCATTGATTCTTGAGCGAGGAGAGGGGAAAATTGTATTACAATAGTTGTTGCTGAGCAGAATTTTAATATTGCTAAAGGACTTTAAAAATATTTTATGATCCGAGCCTCCCTTAGCACACAGTGCTCTACCTTTGGTTTTCTGAGCTAATTTATAAGAAACTCTGTGTGCAGGTCTCAGTAGTCCTTTTTCTGCTCTTAGACCTTTTGCTGCCTGTTATAGTGATGTTGCACATGCTGTGCTTTCACAAATGGGAATTTTGCTTTTGTTCTTTCCTGTTGCATTTCCCTAAAATAAAATATCTTCTGGGGAAAAAAAAAAAGAAGTATTTTATTACTATTTGTGTAAGGAAATAATGTAATGTGGGGCCAACTTTTTGGGCACACCAGGACTGATTTTCTAATACATGATCTCACAAGTATGAGAGATTTTATTTCAATGAGCTCAGTTCACAGCTACAGACCTAAAAGAGGAGTAGATTAATAGGTGTCAGGCAATTTAATAGTTTCTTTCTGACCCTTGTAGACAGCTTTTTTTAGAAGAGCTGAGCCCTCAGCAAAGTGAGTCCTAGAAATCAGAAGCCAATGCTGAACCCTCCTAAAAACAATAGCACTTCTCAGATACCTGCATTTCACTTTGTGCCTCTGTGAAATGGAAGCATTAACAATGAGCTAAATCATTACTGAAATGGTCAGGGAAACATCTGTATGAAATGCTTTTAGATTCAGGGATGCTAAGTAACATTAAAACAAATAAATGATTTATAGAACTGACCTGTCAAGTTTAAAACCGTTCACGGAGATATTTCAACATTTGTTTCACACAAAAATTAAGTTGCATTTATCAAGGGCAGAGCAATTTCCAGAGTGAATAGTGACCCATGTGTACAGTTTAAGGAAGAAATAGTAGTTTCAGCTGATGTAAAAGGGGCTCTTCCACATGGCACCTCAGGTCTACAGACACAAAAGTTGAAGGGCAGTATCAAAGAAAGAGCAACAGAGGAGATGTTCAAAGACAAACTTTCAAACAATCCAAACAATCTGCTGAATTTGTGTGTACAGAATTTAGGGGGGTTGCAGTCACACATGAGCATTTTCCTACATCCTAAAATTAAGCACTTCTATATTGGCAGGGTGGAAAACACGGGCACTGAGGGGCATCCAGGTCCGTGGGGCAGAGCTGTGATGGGGGCTGGGCCTCAGGGAGGATTCACTGTTATATTAACTTTTTGTCTTGTCCTCAGCTTAAACAGAAGAGACAGCAGAGCAAACACTCCAGCCCAGCCCATCACTGGCTTCTGTGTTGGATTAAACAAGATCACAATTCAGACCTCTCATTGGAGGTAAGAAAAATAAATGATGTCTTCCATGTTACTTGTGCCAAAGGGGTTTCTTTTTTCCCCTTCTGGTGTTTTGAGCGTGCAGTGGACACCTGTGCATTGGAGAAGGCACCTCTGCTGCACTCAGTTTTCATGAGGAGCAGTTTACCAAATGGGAAAAACTAGAAATGGTTCCTGGTGTTTCCTTTGAAAAAACCCCAATGTTCCCAGTGCTGTTATGGTCCTTTAAAAATCATGGATGGTACCAGTGAGGGAGCAGAGGGAGGAGAGCACTGTGCTGAGGGATGTCAAGGAAAAACATTTGGTGGTCACTCCTTCCTTTGGGTGACTTCAGTGTTACACCAGAGGTGTCACTGCCTTAGCTGAAAGGAGTCACCCATTTCAGCTGAAGAAGATGGTTGTGTTTGAAAGCAGAAGCATCTGCAGTGCCCAGTGAGTATTTCTTAAGAAACGGTTGAAACCGTCAGTGTTTTAGGAAAACTGGAGGTATTGCAGCCATTTCCTATCAGATGATGGCTCTCTGAGCATGCAGGACTACTTTGAGCAGACTAGGTTAAACACTAAACTTGACTTCATTAATGCTGATGGAAACACAG
Source organism: Manacus vitellinus (assembly GCF_001715985.3). Lineage (NCBI taxonomy): Eukaryota > Metazoa > Chordata > Aves > Passeriformes > Pipridae > Manacus > Manacus vitellinus. The sequence goes on from NW_021940460.1 coordinate 4,624,208, forward strand.
AGCTCAGTATTCTGTGCAAAATCATATTTTGAAGGAAAACCTCCTTTTGAGTGAGACTATACCAGTTTAGAACTGTTGAATTTGATACTGGTGTAACGTAACACGTTTCAAAACTGAGTGTCAAGAGGTAGAAACGTTCCAGTCCTGTGAGAGCAAATTCATAAACTTGGACATTTTTGGTGGTCTTCCTTTCTACTTTTTAAACAAATTTCCATCAGAAAACTTTGTGTGGGGAATAAATGTGGCAAACTTACTCCCAAGGATCTCGAGGCAAGTAATTATTCAATAATTATTTTAGGTTCATTGTTCTGATTAAATAGTGAGTAAAGTAATCATCATTTATCTCTGGCCTGCTGTATTTTTGTTTGCACTACAAAGCTGCAACAGAGAGCTCAGAGAGTAACCTTGTTGCCTGAGCAGTCCTGGTATCCCTGATGATTCCCGTGCACTAACAGGGTAATAATAAACAGAAATGCCTTTTGAATTACAAGATCCATTGGAATCACAGGGGGAAGGTCAGTGTTTGCCAAACTGAGGAAGACAAAACTGGCATGAAAGGAATTTTATGTTCAAGCTTCTCAGAGGGGATTAGAAGTGCTTTCTTAATAGTGACTGAAAGGGAGCTGGAATGGTGTCACTGAATGTACAGACATTGCCCTGCTTATGCACACACACACACAGTCACCACATCCAGCAGCACAAGGACCAAAGGCATAGGGTTGCTGCAATGTTTGAGGGGGTTTTAAAAGACATTTTTTTCATCCTTCATCTCCACATGCTAAATATATAATAAGATACCTTGTTTTCTTGCCCTGTAGACCCACATGACCAAAATGAGGGACATTAGTAAGTGTTAGAAAAAGTATTCAAGTGTGAAATGAATTTCTCAAACATTAATAAGTATTTCTAGAACCTCAGTTTCATAATTTGACAGTTCCACAGTTAATAAATCACAGCAAAAGGAAAGTGTGATAACAGCAGAGCAAAAGGAAGCCTGGATCTATGAAGTGCAACTGAGGGATAAGTGAAAGAAGCATGCTGATGACCCTGAGTTTACTTTTGGGTTTTCTGAGCTTTCACTCAATTAAATTCATTCCTCTCCTCTAAAGACCTATTATGTGCCTTTACCTACGTTCCTAACTGATTTTTCTTGTAATACAGCTCCTTTGCCAAGTTATTTCCATGATTTAAGGAGCTCTGATTAAAAAAAAAAAAAGAAGTAGTAACACTGAGATGAAAGGAGCATCCAGACTGTATTCGAGAAGGTTTTCTAAAGAGGTGGGTTGATTTTAATTAACTTCCTGAATAAAACAATTCAGGTCTGGAGCTGGCAATCTCCAATAATCACTCTTTGGCCTCTGGATGAAAAAGGGAGTCAATCACACAAAACAATGCCACAAAAAGGCAGTCAATGGAAGGAAGTAGTTCTGTGTATTACAGCAGTACACACACTGAGGGAGGCCCAGCATCCAGAGCCCCAACATGACATTAGTCCCCACTGCAGTAGACACTAAATACACACTGGAAGAGACAGCCCCCTCACTCCAAAGCTTATCTTCTCTGCAAGACTAGTTCCTGTTTATGTATTTTGAGCATTTCCCCTAATTCAAACTCTATATGCACAAAGACTTAACTTTACAGCGAGCTACTGTCTCAAGAGGACCACAAACTGCAGTTCCAGTTACCCAACAATGTGACCATTCTGTACCATGAACATCACTTGGTGTCACTCAACAGATCCTGCATCCCTAATTCTTTCCCTCTGCCCCTCCTTTTGTGTGTTCTCAAAAGAGGTGACTTACACCACATTTTCCTCAGGAGGAGTTAATACAGAACTAGAGGAAATATCCAAAACCTTCCAGTTGCCATCAAGCAAGAAAGATGAACAATAAGAGGAAAAAAAAGTGTCTGATAGTGAGAGTGGCTTGGCAAAGCTCATGATAAGAGGGGATTATGCAGATCTTTGTTCAGCCCTTGCCCCAACAGGATCCACAGCATGGCACATCCTCACTTCAGACACACATCTATGCCACTGCACCTTCAATCTACCCAGCAAAGCTTCCTGGACTTCTGCTGAGCAGAGAATGTGAGTCAGGAGGGTTGTGTTAAAACTGCTCGTTGCTTTTCTGCTGCTGGGAGAGAGAGAAAAGCCTTGTGATGGAGTTCAGAGTCTGAACTCTGTCACCCGTCAGTCCCACTGACATTAATGTGGTAATTCTGGGTTAGGATTTGGTTTAGGAAGGCATCCTCAAGCAGGAGAGCACACTGGTTTAAAAGCAGGCATATTTATGAAAGGTTGCCCTGGAGTGGTTGTTTTTATTGATGTAATTCAGAGCAGAATCTGACCCACTGACTCTGAGCCCAGAATACAATTACTCAACAGTTTAACCAGCAAGGTAGGCTCTGTGGGAAGAAAAGAAAATTGGCATTTAAAGGTGAGATTTCCTTTGCCACTGCTGGTGTATTTTTCCTTTTGTCAGCAGAATTAGTGAGTTAATTAGAGAATTAAAGAGTAAGCAGAAAGGGACTATGGGAGGAGTAGGGAAGCTTCAGGGTTGTGCTTTTATCAGAATGGCATTGCTTCATTCTGAATCACCTGATCTATGGATTTAGCAAAAGAAATTTTGAGACACTTGAAAAATGAATGAAAGTGATCCTGAATGGGAGGGGGAAAAAAGCCTAAAGTAAATAGCTTAAGTCAATCTGTCCAAATGTCACATGTAAGGATGGCTTTGCTCTGCTTAATGACAGGAGAGCAAGGAAGGTAAGGGGGAGGAAGGGACCCTTTTTGAAGGACTGTTGTTCTAATGTACCTGTGTTTATTTTAAAAGCTTTTCAAGGAGGTAGGGAGGGAAGCTACTGTCTCCCAGTGATAAAAGTTGAGTGATTAAGGACCCCATTTGGGGGCAATCTGTTCTCTGTCTCTGTAGTTGCCTACAAAATCCCTGATATGCAGGTAAAGCAAGCTCAGGAGAACATGGCTGATGGGAGAGGACTGAGAACCAGGACTCCTGGACTTTATTTCTAGTCCTGACACTGACTGTGTGTGCAGGCAAGTGGAAGTTCAGTGAAACCACCCCTCTGACAAATCAGGACCATAGTCTTTACTCCCTTCCTAAGACAGGGAAGCACTGAGGCTGCAGGAGTGTCTGCCAAACACTTGGGTTCATGGCTGAAAAGTGGCTCAGACACACAAAGTATCTGGTAGTTTAAACAGAGCAGTGTGCAGAGCTAGACCCTTACTGAAGGAATTCTAATTCCTGTAACATATCTGTTCCTGTTCTAATTAGACATGGTGTTTGAACATCTGCACCCACCATCTCCCTGTTATGTGGCAAATAATCTCATGGTTTATGGCTCCTCTGTTACAAATGGATTCTTGCTCAGTGTCTGATATTAAATATCAGGCTCAAGTCCACTGTGCTGCCTGTGAGCTACTCTGATTTAAAAGACAAAAGCTTTTGCTTCAGTTGCTGTCACATACAGACACTGTAACCTGGCTCTTGTGGAGAAAGCTGGCTGTGGAACATCTCCCTGCAGGTTGCTGAACATAAAGGAATTCTTGGGTTTAGTTGCAGGAGATTGTTCTGCCAGAAGTTCAGAGTGAGTTCCAGCACTCGCTGACCCCCACTGTCCTCACACACCTCAACATGGCCCTTATTTAGCAGAGAGGAAAGGGGTTTTTCTCTCTGCCTCTCTCCTGTGCTCTCTCTCTCTCTCATGTAACGTTGTCCTTTACGAGCAATGACAGATTCTCACTGCTCCTCTGTGCCCTTCCATTGAGATGAGAAGCTAAGTCCAGATTTGTTTTTGCTGTCGTTCCAAATGAAGCCAGAGGAGTTATTCTGGGAATCATCTGCATTCTGCACTTTACCTAAACAAATCTGAAAGGACAGGTTTTTGAATGCAAGTGATCCTGCAAGGTACACAGGGTCTTTAGTCAATGAGAGAGAAGGGCATTCACAGCCACGCTGTGGAAGAAGGGGCATTTTCATGGCACATGCAAAATGGTTCCAAAACTGCTTTTCCCCTGTGTTTTGTGATGTGATCAAATTAGACCTCAGAAAACATAAGAAAGGAGAGAGAGAAAGAAAGAGGGGAAACAGAGAGAGAAAGAGAGAGGAAGAGAGAAAGGAAGAGAGAAAGAAAGGGAGAAAGGGAGAAAGAAAGAAGAAAGAAAGAAAGAAAGAAAGAAAGAAAGAAAGAAAGAAAGAAAGAAAGAAAGAAAGAAAGAAAGAAAGAAAGAAAGAAAGAAAGAAAGAAAGAAAGAAGGAAAGAAGGAAAGAAAGAAAAAGAAAAAGAAAGAAAGAAAGACTATGACTTGTAGTAAATGAACACGAAATTTCCTAGAAATAAGCCTGAATGTTGTCTGAAAGCCAAGACAAACAGCATCACCTCAGCAAGCCTTTGGATAAATTTGCATGGTGGTTAGTACCAGTCTCAGTGCAGAACTCCTGAACAAGCACAGTAAAGGCTCAGCATGGCAGAGCAGGGAAAGTTTTAATTTGGATCAGGTTTTATTTCCCAGCTTCATTGGAATGAACCTCAAAGGGCACAGAGTCACAAATTGTGCCCCCTAAAATATCTGTCCGTGTGAGTTGGGCTCTTTGTCCTTGAGGATCTCTGGCTGTCGCTTAATGGAGCTGCAGCCCAAGAAGGGAGACAGATGGTACTGATGGCCTGAAATTATACTCAGCTAAGTGCAAAGCTATAACTGCTATTTGTCATTCTAACATCACTGATTTGTCTAGAGAGAAAAACAAATAACTTGTTGGGGGAGTAAGCAACTGGCTGGCTGTGGCCAGGCCAGATTGGAAGTGGGTGTAAGGCTCAGCACACAGAGACCCAGGTGCCATCAGCGCTCGAGGGAGGTTATTAGGATGTCATTTCTGTTTCTTTCTCTGTCTGTCTCTCTCCCTCTGCTTGCTGTGGAGGTGGAAGGTGCCTGTGTTGTGAGGTGAACTGGGGAGTGAAGATAAAAATCTGTGGTAAGGAAATGCTACAGCTTTATCTCTGTTCTTTGATGTGGCAGGACAAATTAATTGATAACAGAACCAGCCAAAGCAGATGTGGTCGTGGCCTCCTGAACTGCCCTATTGCAAGGAAAGGGCCCAGCAACATCAAAGACAAAGGTCAGCCAGCATTCCCCAAGCACAAAAAGACAAATCATGACAGGCAAATAGCTCAGGCTGCCATTGGAAAGGAGTTATTACCACAAAAGATGATGTCTGGCACATGGCCACTCTCCCAATCAGCTGGATGCAGTGGCTTCTCTTCTCTGCCATTTCCTTCTGTACCCAAAGGCAGAGTTTGGGCATAACATCTTCCTGTAAAAGTGACTTACTTTGTGTGCAGTGGCACAGGAGAATTAAAGCACAAAGCAGAATCCAGGGAGCTGGCCAAAGCCATGCAGTGGGGTTAGAAAATTGAGCTCTGCTAGTTTAGGGCCTCTTGTAGCCATGTCTTTCGAAACTACAGCAAACCTACCTGTTCACTTCCTGCTAAGAGTAAAAAGATTTGGTTTCTAGTCCCAATTCTACCATTTGCTGGCTGTGTGCCTTGAGCAAATCAGTTCCTCCCTTGTGTCTGACCTTCTAAACTGGAGGTGACAAAGAAGGCCATTCTGAGACCTCCAGAGTTAATGGAACTGCAGATATTGGTATTTTATATCAAGTATTGTTTGTTTCAACCATTGCCTTCACTGTTTTCTCTGAGTATCCTGATTTTTTCTAACACACTCTCCATCCATAACAAACATTTCAGGAATCACTGAACACTAAACACTCAAACCAAAGGGGCCCAGTGCCCAGCAGGTCTCAGGTGAGTTTCTTTGTTCCATGTTTCTCTCTCTGGGAACAGAAATATTTGTCCTTCAAATACTATGACCTTCAAAGCTGAAACCTTCACAGCTTTGGCAAGTAGTTATTAACAAGCTTGGTCTGCATAAGTTCCCTTTTTCCAGAGATCTGGATTCCTTACAGACTTTAATGTATTCAGCCTGGCATCACCATGCAGCATCAGTGTGGGATAATACCTCAGCATGCCATTAATCCCTTTTTCTTCACCTTCTGTCCACGTGCTTTTCCAGGCTATGTCTCAGTTTCTTGTCAGAAGGAGATCCTGACATGAATCTTGTGTCTCTGCCCACTGATTTTCCAGAAGATGCTGGGTAGAAGGGAGCCAACAAACTCTCCAGCCTATTTCCTGGACATCCCAGGGTGTCCACACAGAGTCAGGTAACAAAGAGCAGCTGCCTTACAGTTGAAATGTAACTGGAATGCCTAAATGGCTGATCCACCCTCATTTAGGAAACCTGCAGCATATCCAGGGCTCTGATCACATATCCCAGGACTTGATATAGGGTTTTAGCTACTCTGCTATCATTCACATGAGCAGAGCTACTACACAGGACACAGACTATGTTGGAATTAATTTCTTTTCACTACAGCAACACATTTCAGCATCACATCTTGGTGTTCTCAGGCATCCCAGGAGAGTTGCACAGCACTGGCTACCAAGAGATGCTCAGTTGTTCCACTTTTAAGTGTCCTTGTGCCCATTATAACATTGTAATAAAAATAACCAGAAGCGGGTATGTGTTCCCAGCAGGCATCAGTGATTCATAGCAAACTGTAAAAACCAATGCATGACATAGATAAAGGCATTTGAAGCCCCAAGACACAAGTGTGGGGTGTGTGTGCACCAGGACTACGTCACCAGGAACCAGAGGACTGCAAAAGCTCATCCCCCATAGCAGGCAACAATAACTCAGTGGGACAGGTCACATTTGTGATCAGCCAGAGCCCGTCCTTCCCCTGCAGAGAAACTTAAAGCAGAGAGCAGGAAAGTAGAAAAGCTCTGAGAGGCAGCCTGGACAATGTTGTCTGAAGGTTTCCTACGAGGAATATGGACAGTTTAAGCCATGGTACTCAAGGCACTGTAGAAACAAAGGGATTTTATCTCTCCCAAAGGATGTTATCTCTCCCAAAGGATGCTATCTCTCCCAAAGGATCTTAGCTTTCCCAAAGGATTTTAGCTGTCCACTTGCAGACCTGTGACTCCCCTGGGGAAGGGAGTATCTTGATCACAGTGCAACACCTACTTGGCTTTTTGTTTGCTTTTGTTGGGTTGGTTTTTTTTACTGGAGACAAGGGTCGAGTGGCTTTTGTCCCTCTCCCCCAGGGTGACCTCGCAGACAGGGAAAGTTACACTGCAGGGAAAAGCTGGATCAGGGAGGTCAGTAAATGTGCCACACTGGAGAAACAAAGTATTTTATATCTAGTGGGGTGTTCATGACATGAGAGCAGTTACACCGTCTCAGACCTGAAAATGAGCTCTACTAGTTTCAGAGGGAACACTCTTGTTTACAAAAGTGAGAATCCAACCCACTGAAATTATTTCTGATTTAAATGCAGTGTAACTGCAGGAGAGTTAAACCCAACTAGTGCAGTTCTGGTGAGTCTGAGGAAAAGGGGAACTGGTGAAATTTGTAGCTGGAATGTGAGAGGCAGTACCAGTCTGGGCTGTGAGTACACACACCAGGAAAGCTGCTCCTGGGTCTCTGAGTGACCCCCGTTCACCCAGAGCTTCTCTTTGCCTTGGTTTTTCTGTCTGTCAGGGTGGCAGAGTGACATTGACCCTTTTTTTGGAAAGTGATGTGACAAGCACAAAGTATTAGGCTGTTAGACAGCTGTGGGAAGCACGGAGAGATCTCTTGGAATTACAGATACAGAAACAAGGAAAGATTTTGTCAGCTGGATGCAAGGACTGAAAAAAAAAAAGACATTCTGACATGCTATTGCTGCTGAAGTCCCCTCCCTAGAGAGGTCTGGTGAGGGCATTTCTCAGTGCCCACTCTTTATCTGAACTCCTCCACATGCCTCAATCCTAATCCAGCCCAGCACAGACTCATCCTATTGTGTTAAAATCAAATGCACTTACAGGTAAATGTCACTCTGCCATAAAGAGAAAGGAAACCACTTAACTTTCTGTTTCTTTGTCTACCTGCCTCCATAATAGTTCTTGTCAATTTACATTATTCATGACTACCAGAGATAACTTAAAATGTATCTTTCAATGGAATATAATGCAAACAGTTTTCTGTGTGGGCAGGGTAAAACAAAATAATAATTACAACACACGATGATAGTGCTTATAACAAAATATTTTTTTCCATAAAAAGACTTCTGTGGCAGGAATACACACTCCAGCACCAGAAGAAAATAGTGGGAGAGAAAAATATCTCTGCTGGCGTATTAGATTCTATCAATGGCACTGATGGTTTCATTGTCTAAATAAACACTGTGTGTAGATAAAGTGTGACCTGAAAAGTGAATCATTAGATTGACAGGATAAAGCAAATCAACTTTCTTCTGTCTTTATGCCTCCCACCAGATACATAATCAGACTTCTCCCTATGTGGGCACTCCAACAGCAAGCATCTGTCAGGATCAGCTATTCTTGTAGCTTAGGTTTGGGAGTTTATGATAATCTGACAAAATTGTACCAGTCCATTTTAGACATTTTTCCCTCTCTTTTTAGCAGTAAGACTACTTAACATTATATCTTCAAATGAGCATTACCATAGGTAATTTGATTTTGCAACTTTGGATAATGACCTTCACTCTGTGTGTGTGTGTGTGTGTATAAATCACATGTATGGAATTTATTTAGGAGGAAAACACGTTGCAATGTGGCTGCCCCATCCTAAATCAGCGAACAGAAAACCTAAAGGGAAGGATTTTTTGCTCTAGCTGAGTTTCTGCTGGTTTTTCTGGTAGATTTATTCTGCTTTAAGAATGAGGTAAATACTGTTGGACTAAGGTGCTCAGTTTATCAGGCCCCAAAAGTTGTAGGAAGCACTGAGAGGATACTCAAGAGTGTATAACCCTTTCATTCAGGTTAACCCCACTGTCCAGAGCAGGAACAATAAATATTGAGGTGATAGATTTGGCATAAAATAACTGAAGGAAAACCCCGCCCTAACTCACAGCTCCAAGTGAATCCCAAAGACAGCTGACTGCCTCTGGAAGATAAGATGACAGGGATATATCATCCCACAGCCTTAATCAGCACAGCCCACAGAACACAGGCCACACGATGACAAACACTTGATGCAAAACAAAACTGTTAAAAAAATACACCCGTGGAAGTGGTTGGGTTGTGTTGCACTGTGTGAAAAACAACAGCCCAGGAGGTCACCTGCCAACCTCCAGCTACTCTGAAATCACCACTGGTCAGAATTTTGTGGCAATATTTTTGCTGGAAGAGGTCCCTCCCACGTTACCACGGAGTCTTGATGAACCCCTGTTTATTCATCTTCCTCGGGACTCTGGTGACCTTTCTGTAGGGTGGAAATGCTTTCAGAAACTATTAATCTCTCCTCTGGGGTGGGTAGAGGGCACCCACGGAGAGAAAGGCTTCCATGATCTTCCTCAGCCCTGTCACCAAAGATCAGAGCCAGAAAGGAGGTTTCTTGTTTGGAAATGCACAGGAATAAGTGCAAAGCTTTTACAGGGCAGGGCTGTGTAAAGATGAAGGGCTGAGAAACACGGGATGGAAAAGCAATGCTGCTCAGTAAATATTGATAGATGTTCCCTGTACTCCCTCCACCTCTGCTGCACAATCCCCTTCACTGCTGCCTTTCACACTGTCACTCTGTCACCAGAACATTACTTCCCTTCACCTTGTGGCTGTTTAATTTAAAGCAGGTTTCTGCATTTGCTCTGAAAAGTGAAGAGGGAAGAGAGACGGTAGGAAACTCTCCACTCAAGACTCTCTGCTCAAGGACAACAGCACAAATGCAACCCCAGCTTCCTGCCTGAGATGAGGTGAAAGGTTTTGTCACTGTTGATCAGTGTTCATTTCACTAGCACTGATTTCCCATTTTGGTAGAAAGATCAAGGGCCGAATGCTGAGTGGAAGGAAGACTAACCCAAGCTTTCTTCCCAGGAGATGATCATTGTAGGTCAGGCTTGAAGCACATTAGCTGGGTATTATAAGGGGAAGCAATGCTGAAACTCCTGCTGTGCCTGTTTGGCAGATAAATAAAGAATTTCAAGCTCTAGGGCAGACAGATCAACAATAAATTCATATTAAGAAGTGTCTGTGAGATTTGCTAACAACTTCAAGTACCTCAGGGCTGGGACCATGGCCTTTCATGTGTTTATAAAACATGCACCTCAACAGAGCCCTGGTCCTGAACAGAGCAGCCACAACCAGAGCACAGGTAGGAGCTGTACAGGAGCTCTGTGGGCAAACACGTGCACCAGAGGAGCAGCACGAGTTCAGCAGCACAGCCCTTAGAGAGTTTGCAGTGTTAAAGGGTCTGTCCCATCTTCTACCAAGCAAGGCAGCTCCTCCCCAAACACAGATAGAGAGGGGTGCTGGTTAAAGTCCTGGGCAACAACTGTGAGCTGAGGTCAGCCCTGGTTGTCACAAACCCCAGACTGAGTCCAGTGCTGGCTTTGCCACAAGTTTGGTTCTTAACCACAGTGAAAGAACCTGTGATGGGACTCCCTGAAAATGTCTAAATTACTTAAGAGCAAGAGAAGGGACTAAAGCCTGGTGTGCTCCTGAACTTCTGGCCCTTAGAGCAGCACGGCTCTTCCTCTCTGAACAGCAACTGAAAAGAAAATTCAGCAGAGAAAGGTGTTGTGAGGTAGAATTTGATGACTTCTGCAAGGCACTAACATAACTACTGAGTGTCAATCTGTGGCAGCAACAAAGGGAGGGTGAGAGGAGGTGGAGGAACAAGATTCTCTCACTAGATTGCTTTCAGTCAGCCACCTCTGCTTTTGCCATGCAAAGTTGAGGTAGAACTCCCCATTCTGCTACCCCTCCCTATCATCTTGGCATCCAGGCTTCTGACAGGTTTCCCCTTTCAAATTAAACAGGTTCAAATGTAAAAACTTCCCTTGTGCTGGGTATTCATGGAACTCTTTTGGGTAGGGCAGGATTTGAGTCTAGCAAGCTGTCACGTACCAGAGGGGAAGCAGAGGGACACATTGCTGCTCAGAGTTTATATGGACAGCAAATTTATCCTGGCTTCAGGAGGTCCTGCTTTCTCTGCCCCCTCTCCATCATAATTAGACACATCAAAGAGCTGATCTGTCATCTGAAATGGCAAGATGCCTAACATTTATATTAGAAGGAGTCAAGCCCCAAGCAAGCAAAGATCAAGAACATGATGGTGAATGTGAGGAGGGAGATTGAAAGTCTGTCTGTGGACCCCAAGGAAGCTGAAGTGATGGAAAATGTGCAAGCGAAGAAGAAAAGGCAATCAACCTTCCAATTAAAATCCCCAAGGATGAGGGTTTTGTCTGTGTTTGTATTAATCAAGGATAAGAAATCAGACAACTCAATGAGACAGGAGGAATTGTACTGAGAAGCAAAGGACAGGGAAAAGCTGGGGGTCACTGGGGGATGGGAGCACACAGGAAGAAAGAAAACAATGACTAAAAATTTAACTACAAGGTGCTTAAAGGAAACAAAAACCTCCCGAGGTGCCGGGAGTGTTCTAAAGGCAAGACTGGCTTTACTCACCCCTCGACCTAAGCAACAGGCTTGCTTCAAAGCACAGACCTACTCAAATATGCTTATGCAAAGAAGTTTGAAAGCTTTTATTGACAGCACTTAGCAACTCTGGCTTTCCTGAACCTCAGCTCGCCCGAGGTGAACGTTGCGTGGGTTTAATTCCTTCCTCTGGTCAGGGATTGTGCCCTTCAGTGCAGGGACACGCTGGGCACGGGCTGGGGAGGTTCTTGCTCACCTCTGGAGCTTTGGATCAGGAATTCTGCAGCTGTCCCTGCCTCTTGCACCCCCAAGGAGCAGATCTCAGTCAACCCCCTGCTGATTAGCCCAAGGCAGTCGATGGTGTCAGTGTCAGAGCCAGGATTAAAACTCCAGTGGTTTTTGGCTGCCAGTCTGATGCTCCAATCACTAGACCACACCTCTCATTATAAAATAATTGTCTGATTTTCCCTTTGAAATCAAAGCTGTTTACAATTATATGGGAGAGAGCGAGAAAATGCAATCTGGGATGGTTCTCTTTAAAAGCATTTGCACCTTTTTATGTAAAATTTCAGCTTCAACAAACCCTGTGCGTGCAGTCGTTAGGGGACTCTAATTAAACCCTTTCTTTTCCTTTTAACCTAGCAGTAGGATTTCTTGTCCCTTTTGGAGAAATTCTCCAGGTTAAGAGAAATTCATGTATTCTTATCTTATTGACAACTGCTTATTCTTATTGAGAATAATTGAAGAATATTGTGATGAATATAAAAAATTACACTTTCAACATAATCTAAATGTCTACTGCTGAAGACTTTGACAATGGATAGGTTATGAGTGGATGACAATGGATAGGTTATGAGTGGATGACAATGGATAGGTTATGAGTGTTCCTTAGGGAGCAAGATTTTCCTGAAATAATTCAAAACAAGCTCATAACACCATACAAATTAGTATTTCTCTATGAATTAGGTAATTTTCTACTACTACTAATGAAACAGCACAATTTTGAACAATTAAGCATTCATAAGTAGTAAAGTAGTGAGCAGACCATCCTACTGAATGCCTTGAACTTCCTTAAAAATCCACAGAACGAGTCTGGCATTTCAAGTTGTGCAAGTATCTAAATCCTGACTGAATTAGGCCTTACGTAGTAACAGAAAGGGCCACCACCTTCGGAGGGGTTTGACAGAGTTGCACTGAAAACTCCTGCTTTCTTACCAGGAGTTTCTGGGGGGTTTAGATATATTGAACCTGATCCAGATAAGACACATCAGCAGGAGTCTTTCCCTCGAGTTTAAGGGGCTTTGGGCTGGATGCTGGATCCTTCAAGTGCTGTAGACAAGTCTGTATTGCAGTCAGCCTTCCTATTTAGATAGTAATGTATATTGCTCATGGTTATTATGAAAATGATTCCAATTAGAGATACCAGATGCCGTGATATGAGGTAAGCTAAGGAAGCTGTCTTTAGCTAAGAAATCACATCCAGTCCTATCATTAACAGAAAGTGGCTCTAGCTGTTGATATTTAAGACTGCACATAAATATTAGTCATTAAAATCTGTGCATTATGGTTTCTCTAATATTTTATAACTAAATTCAGCAAGAAGCAGAAGATGTAGAAATGCTATTTTTCAATGCAATTTACTTCAAGTGAATTCGCTTCTTACAAGTTTCATGGCATCTACTTTTTATAGATACAAGTTAGTTCATTAAACTACCATTTAGGCAGAATATCAGAACTAAAGAAAATGTTCTCTGTGCAATGGCTTTGAGTTAACACTGTTCTTGGAACTTTGCAGTTCTCTTCCCCGTGGAAATAGACTGCAGACACATGTAGGTAGATTAGACTTTATTATCAGTGACTCCAGAGTCAAGTACTCCCTGACAAGTGAAAGTCTGGCTAAGGAAGGGAGGAGGGAGGGCAAAGGAAAGGTCAATTTAACCCCAAAAAGTCAATGTCCTGAATATTCCCTTTTCTCCTCAGGCAGGAATAAACTTTTTTTCCATTTTTAAGCAGGGCCTGGGTGACATGTGTACATCCTCCTCTTCCTGGGTGGCACATCACCAATGTGTTGCCACCGATCCTGATAACCACATTTTGTTTCAGTGTTAAGCGTAATGATAATGATGTAACCTGAGATAGGGCTGTATTGTAATTACACAGTTGTGCCAGTTATTACATAGTTATAACACAGATCAGATATGCCCAGGAGCTTCTTTTGCTTTATGCCTGGTGTAGGAACAGAAAACTAGATCCCTAATTAACTTTGATTGAACCTTGATTAGATAAGGGAGTGGGGCCAGTAGGCACCAAGCGGGCGGGGAAGGCAGCCCTGCATGTAGATATGTTTAGTGTGTAGGCACCGTCCTGACGAGTCACAGGAAGGAGAAAGGAAACTCCCTTTTCAGGAATTGATACCTCCCGACAAGCACGAAGGAATTAGCCCGGACTAGCCCTCAGAAATTCGAGAAACTTCTCACCTTCCCCGTGCAGCGATGCCCCCACCCTATTAAGATGAGATTCTCAAGCAATTCACCTCGGGAACAGATAGATTTTATCATTCTCTCCTGCCACCACAGGGGGGAATTGCAGAGGGAGCTTTGCACAAAACACAATTATTCCTCCGAATTATTCACTCCTCACTCCTTTTTTTCTGCTAAAAGTGCTGAATTGTTAGTGCCATGCAAACCAAGTCCATTTGGCCTCTGAGCAGTCTCATTGAATACATGATTTAATAAAGGGGTGAATGAAGCCAGACTTGGTTAACTGTCTGGGGGACAGCTGAAAACTAAAAAGCAACAGATGTATCTGAGGAGAACACAGCCATAATTTTGCTTAGGAGACAGGAGATGTGCAGATGCTCTTTCCCTTCTCCAGAGTTGCACTGGCTCTACAATACTCTATTTTTGCATCCTAATTTTTAGTATGTTTGGTAAAGCTACTGACAAAACCCAAAACTTCAGTGTGGTAGGATGTGTATTATCCCTTTTTCAAGAGTAGAATTGCACGGTAAAACTCCACATTTTTGGAGACTATAGAAGTTTTTCTTGTAATTATTAATGGTATAAACTCTACAGGAGCTCTAGGTTGTTTAATATCTCTTAAAATCTAACGATTACTACTAATCTGATCTAATCTACTTTGAACAAATAAATAAATACAACTTGGGACACTCTTGAAAAACTTTCTTAATCAAAGAAAGTGAGTGTCTGATTTTTCCCCCCATATGTTATATCATCATATTAATTCCTAACCTGTTTTACAGACTTCTTTTTGCCAAAATTCATTCCTGCATGCGAGGATATTTAGAGTTCTTGATCCCAGAATATTAGAGGAGGGCAGGTATTCTCTAAGAGTGCTCTCAGCTGCTGTGGTATTTTTTACTGCCCTGAACATGGGAGGGAGCACAAAGCAGAGTTTTACAGAAGCAAGAACCCCCGAGCCTGTCTCAGCACAGGATATAACTCCTGGCAAGTGAATATCATATTGACTTCTGGGAGGGTACCAAGTGTCTGCCTACCATACTCTTCTGAAAGATCTTAAATTGCCTTCAGTCTTTTGGCCAAAGTTCGGCTTATTGACCCAAAGAGGGAAAAAACTCCTCAAATAAAAACCACTTCAGTAACTATCCCAGTGTGTGTACTGTATTGGCAGATGTTCTCACACAGACTTTCCTCAGTCACTGAAATGCTCTATGGCATGGAACAGCCAACTTTCAATCCTTCAGACTTTAATATTAGCCAAACAAGAATTTTTTTCCTATAGGGGCTGTGGACACATCTCTCACTGAGAACTGTTTATGTTCCAAGTATTGGATTTCAAAATCCTTTGATAATTATTTGCATAGTGTAGAAAAGCGTGGTAATTGTTTTAGTCAGAAATAGGGAAAAGGTATTAATTTCCCTTTTGCAACACTCAGGAATGGCTGGAGTGTTCCCTCTCACATCCATGACTGCATTAGTTTGAACACACAAATACAGGTATGAACTGGACACAGGCAGGTTGCTGGGAAGAGAGAGCTTTCCAAAAGGGAATGAGTGAAATGCAGGGATCCTGTCTGCAGGTCCAGCTGTGGTCAGTCCTCTCCTATGGTCTAATGTGAGGGAGGGAGGCTTAACACTTCCAAAACTTAGACACCTTTGCTGCTTCCCTGCATACATTTTCCCTTCTAGTACCTTCTGGAAGCAGAGGACACATCACCCAAACCAGAAACTTTATCTCAGGCTTCATTCAAACTTCACAGAATCAGCAGCTTTTGTGACTGAGCAAAGAAAGCAGCACATGCTGAGCTCTGAGGAGCCTCCCTGATACCTGGCTGTTTACACTCAGGATGTGCTGCCACGCTCTGCTGAACCAGAGGCAGTATCGTTACAACTGAGCCACGCTGCATTTGGGATTTTTCTGGTTGCAGGGCAGAGGAGTCAATAGTGACACAACAGGCAAAGCATCCTGCAGACCTCTCAGGAGTCTGCAACAGCCACAGAGACTCCAGCACAAAAAAAACTTGGTGATGAGACTGATTTGATTTCTGCTGAGTAGGACCTTAGGAGTGAGATAACCAGCACAGCTCCAAATGCAGAGCTTGGCTCTGCGTTGGTCCCACTCCAGTCATTTTTGTTTCACATGGAGGGAACAGCTTAGCAGTTCTGCTGCTTTATAACCAGAGACACAGGGACAGAAAGCTGTAATAAATGGTACAGAGAATGGGGCTGATCTGTGCTCCCAGTGTTTGAACTTCTGAAAAAAATTATCTTTCATTTAGAGCTCTAAGAACAGACTGTTTGTATAAGTACAATGCTGGCTTTTTCTCTTTTCCATGGCATGGAATTCTTTTGCCAGGATTGGCTCCTCTTCCTCCTTTAACAAATCATCACAATTTCGGCAAGCACTTCACTGACTGCCAGTGCAGAGCTACCAATAATTTACCAGAATTGAGACACTTTTGTGCTCCCGTTCTGCACAACTAAATTATCTCCTGCATGCCTGGATTTGTTCTGTTCCTGATTACACACTGGAGGCTCAATCCTACCCTGATACTGGGCTCTGTTTCTGGGCTTTTCAGAGCGTGAGCCGTCCCAAGGATTTGGAAGTGAAGACAGTGGGTGTAAGTTGAGGTTCAGTTGAGGACACACTGCTGTGCATCTTGGAAAGGAATTAGAGACTTGCACGAACGCTGTAAATCAGAAAACAAAAGCACTTGTTCATAATTTATCCAAGGCATATGTAAAATTTTGTGATTTCTGATATGTCAGCTCCAAAAGCACTTTCTGCAGGATTACAAATGGTCCCTATTTGAGCAGTTTGCAAAGTTAGTATAAAACAAGGTATGAGAGATGCAAGGTAGACTGCAGAGAGATCTTCTAGGAGTCATTTTGAGGGTGAATTGCATGTGCAGCCAGGAGATGTTGCATGAAGCTGAAATGAAACTGCTCACATTAGCCTTAGTGCTTAGATTCAAACATGTATTAACCTGGGAAATAACATAAATGCCATTTGAAAGCCTATTCTTGTAACATTTCTGACCCACTTCAGGCTCCTTTTGGTAATCTGGGAAGGGACCTTTGTTCCCATGGCAGCCCATAATTTCCTGACTGAAACAGTTCGGCTGAGCTCTGAATGACAGAGTCAGGCATTTGGATGCTTATCTTGCTTCCAAGTGTTCCGAGGTTCCTCATTTCTCACTTATTGCACAATGCCCCAATCTCACTGGGAAGGTGAGAACTGGATCAGAAAGAAATATAATTGCTTTTTTTTATTAGCTTATGATACAGTCCCGCCCTTCTGTGTTGCCAGCTTACCGAGTTATTCACAAATGATGATATACATAGAGGGAATTATATAATTATCAGCCTATAATTACAGGTATATAGATATATACATCCCCCTGGAGGAGAGCTGGGCTTGGCACATACCTGCTTGCAACGCTGAGTCTTTAGGGAATTCGTGCCCATTTTAAGCAGAAGATTATTTATTTATCAAATGCTTGAGACATTTTATGAAAAACGAACCCAAAAGAATCCTTTGATTCTTTTTAATAATGTTCATAAAGTAAGTAACTGAACAGATCCAGGCATGCAGGAGCAAACTCTCCTGTGCAGAGCGAGAGCAGAGACGTTTCTCAATCGTGGTAAATTATTGGTAGCACAGCATTGGCAGTCAATGAGGAGTTTGCAGGAGCCACACTGATTTGCTGAGGGAAGGGAAGATGCCAGTCTTGGCACAGTGATCAGAAGCCAACACTGAGAAAGCCAAGTCAGTGCTGTATCCCCAGAGACACCTTTTTTTTTTTTTTTTGAAAGCTTCAGACAAGAATTAGTTTATCTTATGATGCTGCTTTAATGCTGTAACCATAGATAAACCCTATTGCCTTCCCACTCTGTTTCAATGCCTCATTTTGTCATCAGGGCAGATAGTGATTCTCAGCTGATATAAATCAGCAAAGCTCCACTGATTTTTAACAAAGCTGTGCCAGCTTCTGCTAGCTGAGGGTCTGCCTGGATATTTCTCTAGCTGTAAAGCAAAGGTTCCAGCAGGCAAAGCTGATGTTAAGTTGGATATTTTTTTTGGCTGGTTTTTCTTTGTTCTGTCTTGCAAATGCTGCTCTCATTCATAACTGCTTGGATGCTTTCGAGCCCGTGTGCAAGAATTATGGGGCCTAATCTGGCTCCTACAATGGTGCAAATCTAGGGTAGCTCCAGTTAAATCAAAAGCATTACTCAGAGGTATTGCTGTAAAAGCACTGTGCTTGTGCAGAGCAACTGATCTGTAAATCTCATAATGTGCCCGGGATCTTTCCAAGAGTTTATTTGCAAACAAACAAACAAAAAGAATCCTCGTGGCTGAACAGACTGATTCCAGCCCGTGGAAAACGGACTGAGCCTCTGCCAGAAATAAACTGTAGACACTTGCTAATTACAATTTGTGGCCAGCTTATGGAGTTCAGCAAAGGAGAAAACTACCCCGTTGAGATCCTCTCCCCCAGTTTGATGACATCATTCACATCATTATGTTGTGATATGCCAGATGGGAAAATTTGAGGTGGGGATGAAGTGAAAATCCCGGTTACACCTTTTCTCCAGGCTATCTGCCTCTCCATCATTTTACAACATCACAGAGAGTCTCAGACAGTTTGACTCTGCCATCCCCAGCTGGTTTGGACCTTCCAGATAAAGGCTGAACCATTAAGAATCGATACATGCTTCCACCATGCTGACAGGTTATGCTGCACGTAGCTAACCTTACTTTAATTAGTTTATTTAAGCTCACTAGTACTTTTAAATGGAGAGGGGAGGTAATGGTATAGACTGTAATTTCTATTGCCTGGGAAAAAAAAATAAAAACAGCCTTGCATCAAATGCTTATTGAAACTGAAACATATGTATTAACATATGGCAGAATTTCACTTACTGTATGTTTTAGTGCAGAGCTGATGAGGAAGGCATCTGTGCTGAGAGCATCTGAATGGAGGCTCAGATAATGAGCCGAGCTCAAAAAATACACTCTGAAAGGTTGGGATGTGTGTCAGAGTGCCCTGCAGTTGATTTGTGTCAGAGCTGAAAGGATACACTCCAGCCTCTGCTCAGGTACATGGCTGGGCTCTCCCTTCTGCACAGGGCCCCTTGGAGCCCTCAGCTGCTGCCGTGGGCACCTGCTCTGGGAGCCCTGGAGAAACGGGAAACCCGAGACAAATGGTCTCACACAGAAACGCTGGCACACCGTCTGCTGGGAGCCTGGGCAAGTGCTGTTCCAGTGCTGCTGTTTAACAAAGAACAGGTTAATTGGAGACCTTCAGTATCAAGCCCAAATCTGAAGTTCTCTTCAGGGCAGCAGCTCTCTGGAGCTGGGCTTTTGGTTGTGCCCTTTCTGCAGACGGGTGTATCTGTGAGCACAACCTCCGTCTTCAAACAAGGCACACCAAGGAAGGAGAAAGAACTTCCTGTGCTGGGTCTCACCCCAGTCATACAGACTTAGGAGTTTTACACAAGGCCAGGTATTTTGGTTCTGAGATGAACCCCCAAATACTCTGATTATTAACCATTTCTCTTGCACAGAGTGATGTAGGATTTCAGTAAAACCTATAAAGACTCTCTTGCTGCCAACTCCTGATATTATTACTGGGTACTACAAAGCCACATTGTTCTACACCTATTTACTGGAGGTAAGATATGGGGATACCAGGTGTAATTATTTTACTGCCTTAAGGATAGAAGTCTTTCTTTCTGATTTGACCACAGTAGGACACCTGCATCGCTCAACCACAGATTACCTGGCTCCTGGGAGATGCTTTCAAAGCACCCATTTGCTACTCAGTGACCCAGAAGAAAGTTTACCACCTACTCACAAACCCTCATTTTGAAGTACAGTGCCTCTTATTAATGCAAGGAGTCTTAAGGTTCTCCAGAGCATGGGCTACACATTAAATGTGTGAACCACTTGTGCACCATTGTGCAAATCACAACTTTTGAGATGAAACTGTACTCCAGGGATAATTGCTTTTTAAAAAAAAAAACAACCATGATTATTGAGACCAAGGAAAAGTATTTAACAGGTGTACATTGCTTTTCAGGGAAGTTTGCACGAAAGCTTCCAGCCATGGAGCTTAGGGACGTGCTTTAGTGGTGGGCTTGGCAGTGTTGGGTTTACAGTTGGACTCAAGTTTCTTTTCCAACCTAAATGTTTCCATGATTCTGTGAAATAAAATAAGTCGGGATGACTCAAACTGTCTGTTTCTCTGAAACACCAAAAAGAGGGATCCAGAGAAGTCATTGCTCTGTATGAATCACAATTCTGTTTTCTGACAAGGTTTGAACCTTTGTATTTCCATTTTTGTATGTACCGAGGAAAATTCTGGAGGTCCTGCCATGAGGAGATGTCAGTTTGTGGCCCTCTGAATATTTTTCATGTACTTATTGAACTCCACCCAGGTACAAACTTCTGCTGCACAGGCAGGACAGGTTGTCTGATGTGGGGTAAAGCTACACGAGGGATATTTTATTTCTGCAGGGTGAGCACTGAGGTGCAAATGCCCTGCAAGTGTAAATGTGCTGCCCTCCCTTCAGTTGTTGAAAGTGGCATTACTGTTCTTCCTCCTCCTCCTCTTCCTCCTCCTCCTCTGCTCCTCTCTGTGCTGGAGGTCCCCTCCCACAGACACACGACAAACAGGAGGCACCTGCCTGCTTCTCCACCACTTGGAGACAAAATCAAGGCAAGTCATTTCAGCTCTTTGAAGGGAGGTTTGTGCTAAAGACCTAGATTTTATGCTGAAGTGGCTGACACTAATATAATTTGGGGGATAAGGGGTAGCCTTTGGCAGCAGACACTGAGTTGTATCATCTTCAGCCAACACAAGAAGATTTTCCACAGCTTGTCTGTTAACACCTTGAATAAGCCCCTGACTTAAATCCACCTTGATTAAGAAAAGAGTAAAATAGATTATGCATGCACAGGAACACTCAAAATAATATTTAAATGTCTGCTCAGGTACCTAAATAACACTGTGAGTCTCGGTGTTTTGCTCTAAGTGAGGCAGAAACAGGACCATTTGGCCAGTGAACTCGGCTCTCCTGGGTCCCAGCCCACGGTTTCAACCACAAGACTATTCATCTTCCCGAGTATGGATTTGTCTATCCCCTATGTCTTTTCCATCATCTCTAAACTTGAGTGACTCCTATGACTAATGTGATTGTAAGTCATAAAACATTAAGTTATGACACAATCAAATCAAAGCCAAGAAATTCATAGTTAGGGTGTAGGCTACATTCTTAACTCAAAACCAGAAAAGCAGCATTACAGGGTAAACAAAAGGCTGAAGTGTCAGCCCTCATTTTTCATTTTTGGGCTCTTATCAGTTTGTATCAATTTAAGCCTTTTTTAAATATGTAATTTCTTTGACTTATTTTTTCCCCTCTAGGAACTGAAAATTATTCTGCTTTGAGGTCTGGAACCTGCCATACAATAAACACTACTTAATTGGGACATGCTTAATAGGGATGGCCACTTTAATGGGACATCTCCTAGGGAACCTATTTATGTTAATGAGACTGAATGACAATGACTGTTTCTTAAGTGGGGCAACAAAAAGAAAAAAACTCCACTTAACAGGGATGCACTCAGCTGTTACTAGTTTGTTAAGTGTTTAACCAGGTGTTAAATAGGTCTAAAATTCTGAGCTTCCATCTTTTAATTCAAAAATGGAAAATTAAAACATTTACATCATGGTAAAATATAGTGTTATTATCTGTAGGGTGGCATTTAGTGTGAAGACCACTGGGCCAGACTGTTTTCCACCATGCCAGATAGAAGTTCTCTTCTCCAAAGAGCTTAAATAACTCTTTTCTCCAAGCATGGAACTACCTGTAGATTGGATTTGTTCAGAGGTTCATGGCAAAAGCTCGAGATAAACCCCACCTGTTCTAATCATGAATCCTGTATTTTACCCTCTCACCCCAAAATCTTTCCATGCTATAGTTTGAATAAAAAGATGGAAGCAAAATCTTAAAGTAAATCTGAAATCTAAGTGATCCTAAGATCCCTAAGAATAGATGTCTGAAGACTTCCAGGAGCCTCCAAAAACCTGTGAGCCATTTGGAAGGTTCTTCTCTCCCTGAAGATCCTTTGTGTTCTTCTGTAAATATGTACCCACGTTTCAGGGGGAACAAGAGCCCATGTTAAGAAGTTGTCTGAAAAACAAAAATCCCGTCTTAGACGACAGCTATATGAATTTGGGGACTCTCCCAGGCAAACCAAGACATCTGATTATGCCATTGTATCCTGTTTGGCAAAGGAGAGAGTGAAGGGAAGTGATAGACATGAGGGGCAGATGGAGTTTGCCTAATGTGTCTGTTCTTTTCTTCGCTGCCTTTTCAATTTAAGAATGTAGCAAAATAGCAGCTGCTCATAATTTCATGAATCAAGAAGTATGTAAATCTCAGCTACAAAATTTGTTGCATAGTTAGACACACACACACACACACACACAAAAAGAAGGGGGGAAAAAGGAAAAAGATCTTGCTTGCATCTACAGCTTTCTTAATCTGGCATGAAAATTTAGCTTTCAGGCCTGGTTCTCCTCTGGCTTGGGAGTGAACTGAGAGTGGATTTTGCTGTCCTCAAGTAGGGTAATCACCCTGGGATAATTGTCCTTAGGGATTCTGCTTGTCGCCCTCACATGAACGTGGCAGGATGAGCCTGGCAGGAAAAGCTCCCTTCGTTCCCCTGAGCTGCCACAGGGGGTTTAACCCTCCCTGCCTCTGCTCCTGGGCTGCAGGTGGAGGGAAGGGGTTGTGCTGGGAATGTCATCCTGAGGATGCTGACATCCACCACAGACCGAAATGGAAACTGCTCTCCTCGTATTTCAGTCCCCAGCAGCCCCCAAATTAAAAGATGGAAAAAGTGACTCCAAGTGTGTCGTGCACACGTATGAACCGTTGCTCAGGAGGGGCTGGGCCCGGGGCCTCCACACACCATCCAGCTGGTTCTGGTTTTCAGACAAGATTTACTAAACACATGTAAACCGTGCATATCTGTTTGAATACTTTTTGTGCAAATAACTTCCTCTGTGGTCAAGCTGTTCCTCTCAGATCCAGGCTACAGATCTGTGCTTTATACTCATTGCTTTTTTACCCTTGGATTTCCACCAGTATCAGTTCACACTGTACGAAACTGTGAAGAAGGGAGCCGAGTTTGGCAGCAAGAGTCAGGAGAATTGACAGTGCAAAACACTGAGCAAACTCATGATAAAGGGCAGAAATCATCCCTGGCTTGGCTCCATCCAAGTCAGTGGGCCAGATCCTGAGCAGCTGTAAACAGGAGCTGCAACCCTTTCTATCACTTGGCCCCACAGCCCCTCACAGAGAGGCAACATTTCACCAGCTCTGCTGGGGTTTCTCCTGATTTATCCCCCCCGAGTGAGCAACCACAGCCAGGGTCTTTCTTCACCAATTAAAACTGCCCCACAGTGATATCTGCTGAGTGTCACGGACTCCAACTCTAAACACAAAGCAGCAGCTGAAACTGGATACGAAGAAGCAGGAGGGCAGAGTTTTTATGATCGATGTTTTATTGGGATGGTATAAAGAAAGAAAAGCATTTCACATATTTCATGGAGGTATTTTATGTGCAAATTTAATATGAATGCTCTTCTTGTTAAACTCTTACGTGATCTATGTACTTCAGAGTATAAAACACAGTATAGGACAACTATGAACAAGTTTATTAAAACAACTTGGGCTCCTGTTGACATCACCAACCGCACAAATGCTTGCTCAGGGTTGTTGTGATCTTATCAGTCTCTCCTTATATTTCAGGTTACCTACTTGTTCATTTTCTCTATATATCTTTCATTCAACTCCTGGGCAGATCTGGAAGATAAATCTGCTTGTCTGTTTGGGGAATATGGCTCTAGTTCTAATTTTGCAGACTTCGTTCAGGCAATACTCCCTTTGACTTCAGGGATTTTTGCCTGAGTAATCCTTTCAGAATTGGACTCTCTGTGATTTTCATTTACTTAACAAGTTGGCATTACATCTGTAAAATATTAGCCCAGTAAGGTAAAATATCAAATTAGATTTATGCATTAATCTAATCTATATATGCAGCCTGATAGTCAGTTCTGTTACATGGCATTATTGCAATTCCAGGCATTCTGTGTCATTTCACACTTATTCTGATGATGCAAGAGACATAAAAAGTGAGATTTACAGATCAAATTTGGTAGCCTATGTATGTGAAAAGAAAGTCTGAAACTTTAAACAAAATTTAAAATCAATTCCACTTTCAGATAAACCAGGTAAATGCTTCCCTATCAATCACAAATAAGGGAGAGCACACAAAAAGAGCTAATGTGAAATAATCAACAGAATAATAAGCTATTAAAAAGGAAAAAGTAGGTCAAAATAAACAACCAAACTGCAAAGTATTCTCTAAAAATCCTTGAAAAGGACAAATAAGCCATTGTTTCTTTTCTGTGTGACATTTGCAGTCTGAAAAGTAAAAAATTACTTTTTCATACATGTTCATAAACTGCATTTATAAACACTTCACATAACTAAATTATATTTGTTTCCTCCAGCTTGGCTGCCCTTGAACATTTTTCTCCTTCTTGCAGTTTTTAATTTTTTTTTTTTTTTTTATTTAATCCTTTCATGAAAGCAGGTCTTATGCCTATGGCCCTGGTTCAGCAGCCAGCCCCACACAGCAGGCACTTTAAAACAAATTAAACTAAAGTTTTGTATGTGCTTTGGTACTTTTAAAAACTGGATTCTTGGAGACAGCCCACCAATATGTTACTCTTACATCTTAAACCCATTTACTTCTCTTTATGAATGCTTTCAATTTGTTTTACTCTTGTTGGGCCAAATCCAGCTTGTTATTTACAGAAAGAACACAACAAGATTAATAGAGTATGGTCTGCACTAGCCTACACCCCTGGAATTTCATAGTGATCCCATCAATTCCTTATAATTTCTTTGGATTCGTAGCAGGTTAAAGCCCCAATCCAGGATAATGCCAAGCAGATGCAGACAAGGCCAGCACATAAATGTGGACAATCATGGCCAGGTTAAGACTGGATCTCTTTATCCAAAGAAGAAGGTGATGTTTAGATATAAAAAATTATATAGATTTTTTTTTCTCCCCTATTTGATAATCTGTCACCAGCCAGACACCAAATAGGAAATGATGCAACACCAGGGGAAAAAGAACCAATTTATTTCATATACGTTACTGAAGAAATAGTGGATTGATGTGCTACCCCAAGCACTTTGGTTCATCTGTGTGTGTCATGACAGGCCCCTGGTATCTCTCTCCAAATAGGAGGTTCTCCACACTAAAATATTTCCTGTGGGGTGCAGCACTGGATTTGCCAGCGTGTGGCAGCTGCAGTGAACTTAGGGCTTCCTCTAAGGGTGTCTGTTTTCTCCCTTTCTGCATTAATCCAGAATTACTGTTTCTCCTTCCCGTGCATTCACATGCAACAACCCCAAACACAGTTGTGTTTGCAGAAAATCACAGTTGTGCTAAGTCAGTCACAGTTGTGTTTCTAAGAAAAGATGTGCTTCCCAAAACGACATCTCACACTCATTATTGGGAGAACAGCCACCTCAAACATCCCAAACACTCCAGTCCAGGCTTCCCGGGTGCTCTGTGGCTCCGGGGAGCCTGGGGGTTCTGCTCAGGGTTGGGATCCCAGCAGAGCAGCACAGCCAGGCTGTCCCAGGACCTCTGCACACACCTGGCTGCCCATCCTTCCACCCTCTGCCTCTCATCTCCCCATCCTTCCACCCTCTGCCTCTCCTCTGCCCTCCCTGCCTGTTGCAAGGGGGCCCAGGCACAGCCCCCCCTGCCCTTGGCCCCGTGTGCCAGAGCCGGGCCGAGCACCCCGGGCACGGGCAGCACCCACGGGGGACCCGCCACGAGGGGGGAGACCACCCTGGGCTTGGGAGAAAGGCACCAAAAATCCCAGCTGGAGGAAAGGAGCAGAGGGATGTTCCTTCCTCCTGTCCCACACGAAGCGCTTGTGATTGGAAAGTGAAAGGAAAACCTTTCTTTTGCTTTCTCCAGGGTGGCTCAGCTTTGCACTGAAGGTGTGGGCCCTGTCCAGAAGGGAATGAAAGGGGAACTGGAGGTGAGGGAGCAGCTCTGAGCTGCTTTAGTCACACATTTCCCTCCATCTCCTCCTTGCAGTTTCTCTCTTCTGCAACCCCAACAGTCACCACAAGATTTTGATCTCCCAGTGACCACTGGTGCTGTACAGAATGGAGGAACTGAGGGAGGATCCAGTGAGTTGTTTCATGCCATGAAAAGCCCTGTGACAGCATCCAACTGCAGCTCCCATCCCCAGCCAGTCACTAAACCAGCTCTCCTGCCATGGGGTGAGCAGCACAAAGAAGTATAATCAGCACAGGTGAGCTTCAGAACATAAAAAGGGATTTAAACTAATAATGATGGTTTCAGGTTCTTATTCTTAAGTAATATGTGGAATATTGGACCTGAAGACTGAGCAGAAAGTGGGAGAAATACCTGGCTGGGACAGTTAGTGGTGGAGAACACAGAGCCAAAATGGATCTGAGCAGGGAGGGAGAGATGGGAAGAGCAGGAACCTGAAGTGAGGAAGTGGCTGCATGAAGTGGGTGAGAGTTCATGACAGGAATAGCAAGAGTTAAATACCACAAAAAAATGATGTGCAAACCCCAGAACCCTAATAGAAACCAGTGAAAGGTAAAAAATACATGAAAGGTTCCAAGTGAGAAAAAAGGTGGGAATTTTGCTGGGGAACGTAACCTACTAACTTGTCTTCTGATCCCTTTAAAGGACAAAGATAAATTCCCAAATCAACAGAACAGCCTAAGCTGGAAAGAAGAGAGCTGGAGGGAGGGTGAGACCAGTCAAAAAGGACTCAACACACCTCCCATCCAAGTAAAATGCCAGCTTGGATACCATCCTGTGCATGGGATAAAGGACAAGAAGGTGAGGACAGTGCTTACAAGTTAAAACTGGTGTGACCCATACCCTGAGATAAACTCAGTATCAAACTGTTGCTCACTGCCAGCTCCAGGGAGTGGATAACCTGATCAGTCCTTTTCTTCCCTAATTCCCCTGCCTGCCCCTGGCACTGCTGTCACTGGTGTTGGCCAAAGCACCACCAGGCATCTGGATGGAATACACCAGGAGAAAAGCAGCAATTTGACAGAAATGCTGCAAAAATATTCAGTGTGGGAGTTCTTTTGGGGTTTTCAACGACTCCTGCTGTCCACGGCAGAGAGACCCCCCCAGTGCCACCACAGGTTGGTGTTGGTAGGGGTTAATCCACAAATCCTCAAAGGAAATCTGTTGTGGATTATGTTGGATACTTACAAATGTCTTCAGAGTTAAACAGCAAGTAACCACATCACCTAAATTTACTTTGCTTTCCCTGCCCTCTGTGAGAATTGTTTTCTTCTCTTCCTCCTACCAGTGTGTATCTGTGGCTGTGCAGTACTCACAGGGTACAGAAATCCTAGGATTTCATGCTTAGGTCATGTATGCTGCCATCTACATGGTTTGTGCTAAAACTTTCCCAAATTGCCAAAGAATGGGGGAATTGCCACGTTGGTTGAGAACAAGGGTCCATCCAGACAGCTGGACACTCAGGTAATCGTGGGCAGGCACATGGGATACTTCTCCCTGCTACTCTCCCAGCTTCCAACCATTTTCTGCTCAGGGACTTTCCTGAGCTTCCACATGTCACTGTGTCCACATCACCAGCCAAATCCTCTGGCAATTTATATGCTGCAAAACCTCTGGCTACTGCAGCACATATAAATCAAGCAGAATTGGAGTCAATGACAATAATTGGGGGAAAAAAATAAATCTGTGATTTGGAAGACATATATGAGTTTTGATCTTAATTTGGGCTAAATCTCCTAGGAACATAAATTATCTGTTTGGCTGCCTCTGTTCTCTGCCATCCCTACAGAGTCTCACAAAGTACAATAAGGATAGATGGAGCTTTGCTCTCAGATCCAGTTTAAGAGTGAGCAGAATGACACTTCCACAGTGGAGAGGGATGGGATTTCGGAATGAGAAGCTCCTTTCCAGCAGCCACAGGCATGTGGAGCCAGGCAGATGGGGACAAGAAGCAACTGAAGAAAGATGAGAGCCATGGAAGTGAGGAGGGAAGGAGCTGGACAAGGAGCAGACAGGAGTACAGAGAAGGCTCTAAGGAGAAGTCTTTTATGGGAAAAGATAGAAATTTGGGAGTCAATTTGAATGAAAATGAGAAGAATAAAAAAAAAGAATCCATGGAGAAGAGACTCAAAGTTACAGCTGCTGGGGGAAGCAACACCTCTTCTTTCAGTGTCCTGGACAAGGGAATAAGGCAGATTGATTAAGGCAAAGAGAAGCACAAGTCCAGTGATGGAAACTGGACTCATGGTCCAAAATATCTTCATGAATGCAGACTGCTACCCAGGGGAGCAGCTGTGCAAGGAATTGTTCCCAACCAGTCTGGGACCCTTGGAATAAGGGTCCATTTCCTTCAGTGTTCTGGACAACGACGTGTGAAGCACAACAAGACCAATTGCCAGTGATGGCCCAGTGTGCAAATATGTTCATTAAAGATCTGTATTAATGACATTTTATGACATTATTAGGTAACAAATTTTAATCTGATTTTTGCCTAGTTTCTACAAAGAAATCTGTACAACATACTTAGAAATATTTTGGATGTAGCAAGTGTTACTGAATACTACTAGTCACTGCCATCATTTTAGATTTAAACTTCAAATCCACTGTGCTTTTCTCAGTACTCTATTAGTGCCCGTTGAAAGAAGTTAGCATTTACACAGATCAAATCTAACCTTAGGAAATCCTTCCTCAAATGAGCAGATGAGAATGATTCCTCAAAACATAATAATCCAAGAAAACTTTATTCTAACTGTCTTCTTGCCAGGATGCACCAAATTTTCCAAGATCCCTCTCCCACCTTACACAGGTAGGTTTCAGCAGGAACACAAAGCACAGCACCATTTGCTCCAAGGAGCTCTGTAGCCTGCGGGATCTTTGCAGAATCCAGCCCGAAGAAATACAGCACTTTGAGAAAACTGAGCTGTCAAACAAGATTTCCTTGGGCTTGCTGCCACACAAAATGGCAAATAAGGGACTTGATCCTTCACGGAAACAATAGGAATTATAGGTGCTCAGCGTTTGTCTCCTGGCACAGTTAAGGTTTCTCAGCACTTCCCAAAATCAGCTTACACTTATTCAAAATTATATAGCTAAAAGCTTTGGTATGTAGCCACAGAGCTTTTATTTCAAATTGGCAATAATGTAAGTTCTGCAAAAAGAAAGACTACAATAACGTTAAAAATATCATAAAATGTTATTTATATCAGGATACATTTGTTAGCCCATATGACAATCATTCATATTTCTTGACAGATATAAACCTCCGCTTAACACATTAGTATCATAAATATTACCAGATATAACACTGTAATGTAATACCTACCAAATGTATTTTAAAATATTACTCAATTGAAAACTTTGGATTTTAACCAGATGTGTTTCCAGAAAATGATTCAGGTCAGATGCTTTTTTCTTTCCCCTTTTCGGTGCGCGCGTGTTCAAAGCCGAGCGTTACTGTGTGATTTATTGTGCCATGACTGTGTGCCCCGAACCTAAAACAGCACCACGATACTTCATCCTTGAGGCTCACACACCTGCAGTCCAAACTAACAAGAGAAAACATCTACATGGCACGGCAGGAGCCTTTGAAATGTCTTTTTGCAGTTGCCTGGACACAGAACAGACTGGTAGAACAGGGAGGCAGCGGAGAAAGGGTGAAGACAGGAACTCCAGCCTCTTTCATCTAGAAAGGGGGGACCATGGAGAGATTAGAGGAAAGGATTTTGATTAGATCACTGGAATGTGAAATGATGCTTCCCAGGATTAAAATCCTATTTTAGAGCTACCAAACCGGTTACGGCGTTAGTCAGAATTCGGAGGCTCGCGCAGCTCCATCCCTGCGGACGCCGCCACTCCACAGCACCCTAAAACCTCTCCCTGCAGCAGGGGGGACCCCGGCCGGGCACCCCACACCTCCCCACTGTCATCCCAGCAAAGAGCTGCCCTCCCTCAAAGCCTGGCACTTCTGGAGGAAAAGGCATTTCCTTCTCCAAAGGCATCCCTGGGTCCAGCCCCACGGCAGCCACGGCTCTGAGATTTCGGTCTCCGTGGGCCCCCAGTCCACATCAGCAGGTGGAGGGTGGCATTTTCATAACCAAATGCCATTAGTTATATTCCCGGTGCAGCCAACTAACAATCCGAAGGTCTGTAGTTGTCAGGCTGATCATTACGTGGAACCCATTAACATAAAACCCGCCATCGCAATTAGTATCTTTGTAAGCAGCAGCCTCAGCAAAAAGTGGAAATGGAGGCTGAACTGATGGTGCTCTTCCAAAGGAGGCCGGCAGCAGATTGGGAAATAATCTGTGGCAATTGCTCTGCCGCTGTGTCTGCTGTAACTTCTCCAAAGACAGACAGAGCCATTTCCAAGCAGTCAGCCCACGGACTTGAGTGAGCACTAAATTCACTCGGTGATCAAATACAATTTGAGAAATAATCTACAATCACTCACTTACGGGGGGAAGATATATTTCCCTTTTACAGATGAAGTGCAAAACAGCGAAAGTAGCTGTATTTGGAAAAATACCGTGCGGCTTATTGATTCCAGAGGGGACAGGCACAGACCGCAGTTTTGCCCATTTCCCAGTAAAAACAAGGAATGCTTTCGCGGGGGGCAAGGTACCTGCAGCCTGGCTGCGTACACTGGTTTGTTTTGCCAGGAGATGAGCCTGCTAAAATGCCCTGCGCTTTTCAGGAAGGGAACAAGGAAAACGTTCGTATTTATAGCAACATTATTGTTTAGAACAAAATAACTTATTTCATCCTTTTAATCTCCGTTTCTATGGATATCCTGCGCGGGGCTGGGATCTGATTTTCCAGCCTCCGTGCGAGCCGTCCCCCGGCGGCACCGGCCCTGGCAGGGAGCGCCTGTCCGCGCCAAAGAAATCCCGTTCCAGGCGCTCTCGGACCGCCCCGGACAGCGCGAACCGGCTGCCCCCGACGCACTTTTTCATGGTTGTTTCCCCCAAACTCTCCGCGCTTGGCTAATTTTAG